>NC_059348.1:24210155-24810155 GCF_019703515.2 Myxocyprinus asiaticus
TTTGCCCGGCATTTCTCGGCGGTGAAGAAGCAAAAGGAGGCCTTACAATGGACCGTTGCTTTTTCTTTGCAATTCTTCCCATAAGGCCTGCACACCTGAGTCTTCTCTTTACTGTTGTACATGAAACTGGTGTTGAGCGTGTAGAATTCAATGAAGCTGTCAGCTGAGGACATGCAAGGTGTCTATTTCTCAAACTAGAGACTCTGATGTACTTATCCTCTTGTTTAGTTGTACATCTGGCCTTCCACATTTCTTTCTGTCCTTGTTAGAGCCAGGTGTCCTTTGTCTTTGAAGACTGTAGTGTACACCTTTGTATGAAATCTTCATTTTTTGCCAATTTCAAGCATTGTAAAGCCTTCATTCCTCAAAACAATGATTGACTGACAGTTTTATTTTTTGCACTTTTTGACCTAATATTGACCTTAAGACATGCCAGTCTATTGCATACTGTGGCAACTCAAAAACAAACACGAAGACAGTGTTAAGCTTCATTTAACGAAACAAATAGCTTTCAGCTGTGTTTGATATAATGGCAAATTATTTTATAGTACCAAATTAGCAATTTAGCATGATTACACAAGGAGCTGGAGTGATGGCTGCCTGAAATGAGGCCTGTTTAGATTTGATCAAAAATTACTTTTTTCAAATAGTGATGGTGCTGTTTTTTTCATCAGTAATGTTCTGACTATACTTTGTGATCAGTTGATTGTGTGTGTGTGATATATATATATATATATATATATATATATATATATATATATATATATATATATATATATATATATATATATATATACAGGTTTGGGAGGGTTACTTTTGAAATGTATTCCACTACAGATTACAGAATACATGCTGTAAAATGTAATTTGTAATGTATTCTGTTAGATTACTCAAGGTCAGTAACATATTCTAAATACTTTGGATTACTTCTTCAGCACTGGTAGATTTTTTCACTTGTTTTGACTATAAAAACTCTGCCAGTACATTAAGACAAAATACACGTTAAAAATACATTCTCTGAAAAACCTAAATATCTTATGCAATGTCATTTCTAAAACAAGATTAATCTAATTGATCTTGTTTTAAGGATTTTTAGATATTTTTACAGGAAAGCAATACAAAAATTATTATCAAGAATACGATTTGTGCCCTAATATCAAAGGTCTTACTAGAAAAAAGAAATTATGATCCAACGCAAATTGTCTTGATAAATATGATCGTGCCTTGTGACATGCATGTAAAATGGCTAGAAATAGCATTTTAGCTTAGCGTAAAGCTGACAATTTACACAAGGTTTATTTCTATTTCTTCTGCTCCAAACTTACTTCAAACTTACTTCTCTGTCTGCTCGTATGAATGTAACACATCATAAGAAAGTGTTTCACCGCTGTTCAAATGCACTTTGGATCGCATCATTTATATGTATAAATGTTTTCCATCTGAAAGGACTAAATATTAAATGAAACAAATGACAATAAAATGCAAAGTAATCTCTTCAGTAATCAAAATACTTTTTGAATGTAACTGTATTCTAAATATGAATGATTTAAATTGTAACTGTAGTGGAATACAGTTACTTCTATTTTGTATTTTAAATACATAATCCCGTTACATGTATTTCATTACTCCCCAACCCTGAGTAAAATGAAGATAATACAAATAAATGACCGCAAATTAAATGTACATACACTTACTGAAATAAAATGACCATCTAAATTTCAATTCAAATTCCAATTTACATCCTTTTTGCTTACTATTGGAATAGTAATAAATAGCCAAAATACTTTCATTCTTAAAGGGATAGTTAACCCAAAAATGAAAACTGAAGTAAAAGAGTACTGTAAATCAGTTCTTTTTCTAAACCGTATGACTTTCTCTCTTCCATGAAACACAAAAGGACTGTTAGGCAAAATGTTAGTCTCAGTCACTATTCACTTTCATTGTATGTAAAAAATTATGCAATGAAAGTGATGGCTCAATAAGGCATTCAGATCTTCAGATTTCCTTTTTTGTTCCATATATTAAAGAAAGTGATGCAGCTTTGGAAGAACAAGAACGTGAGTAAACGATGATGGAATTTTCATTTTTATGTGAACTATTCCTCTACAGCTGTGACTACTATGTAGTACTTTAAATTAATTTGCCACATGCCATTATAAGATTAACTTGGTTACAGGACTTGATGTAAAAAGGGAAACAGAATGGCAAACCTAAGCAGGCACTGAAAATGTTCAAACTAAAGATGCTTTTGTTTGTAATCCTTGCACAGGGTCACCCTGGGAAAGAGGGTCCTGCCGGGGAAAAGGGAGCAGCTGTGAGTGTGCTTTTATTTTGCCTCTAGATGAATTGTCAATCTGAGTTACAGTTATTGACCACATTTCAAACACAATTTCACCAAACTCCCGTAAGGTGCTATTTTGCAGATGTCTGTAAGCTCAGGAGAAAATGTGCTGGCAGAATAGAGCAGTTGGTTAAGGACTGTCAGATTTATAATGAAAGCATTTCAGTAGCAAAATTAAAGCAATTTCTCTGCAATCAACACAACATTACAGAGGCTCTTTAGAAGTTTAAAATTTTATTCTGTTCTGTTATAATCCTAACTGTTTTAGTGTTATTGTGTTATTGCCACCTATAGGGCCAACCAGGTCCCCAGGGGTCCATTGGCTATCCCGGCCCTCGAGGTGTGAAGGTACACAGCCTGTATTCCCTTCATCTCACTTACTCTTTTACCTCTGTGCTCTGATTCTGTCCATCAGAGGCTCTATTAATTGTTGTGTCCATTTAGGGTGCCGAGGGTGTTCGTGGTTTAAAGGGCCACAAAGGCGAGAAGGTGAGTAAACAACCATGCCCTCTGTCTTAGTCCTCAATTCTTGCTTGTCTCCTTCACTAAGCTGTTGTGTCTGTCCCAAGAATGAGGCACACAGGTGATATGCCAACAGCTCTGAGAGTGGAAAGTCACTTCAGCCATTTCAATGACAAGCTGCACTGAAATGGCTTCAATCAACTGGCATTAAATAATCTGTGGAGTCACTTGGAGAAATTCTAAACTGGAAGGCGGCCCAATGCCATTGCTGTTGGAGTCAGTGTCTGTATGATTTCTCTCTATCATAGCCCAGTTTTTCCAGTTACCTTTCTGAAAAGACCAGCTTAGACTAGCATGAATTTCCATGCTGGTCCAGACTGGTTAATGTTGGTCAGTGCTGTTGTGGTGCTGGTCTAGCTGGCGGACCAGCATTTTCTTTTTGATGATGGTGGGAACAGAAGATATGGCAGAATAAATATGTTTTTGTTAATAAAAATATTGTTTGACAATATGAAAGGTGAAGTGTGTTACTTTTTCGATGGTAAAATATTTTCTCCCATCCCAGTTTTATATACAAGGATGTAAGCCATTCATATGCATAAGTATATAAGTATATACATAAGTAAGCCATTCATAGGTTGATTTCCTTAACTGTAAATTATGTGCCTCTGTGGTGCTAAAAAAAAATTATTTGGAAAGCTGTTTAAAAACCATGTTTATTCTTGCAATTCCATTTGGTGGCGCTAATGGCGCAGAAATTACACAGGTGTCAGTGTTTCATTGATGGGAGAATGAATTTACAGGTTTGATTTGTTTTTTTATTTTATTTTTGCCAGGTCTCTCAATGTCATTGATATTAACATGATTTCTCAAGTTCATCATCTTTAATTCAACAACAACTATATTCATTCTCTAATTAGCACTGCGATTTTCAGATTTGTGATTTCATTTCTCAGCCTCACTGAGGTGATGTGAACCAACACTATGACCACTAGATGTCAGCATTCAACTGCTGTAGCCCTATAGGGAGTACTAGGAGGGAAAATGTGCCTCTTTAATTCTTTAAAATGCTTGATATTTAGTGTCGATCATTCTTCTATTTCATTTTTATGAACTCAAAAGAGTTTCCCTTTTCCCAAATTAATGATCTGATCCGACTGATTTCAGGGAGAGGATGGTTTTCCTGGGTTCAAGGGTGACATGGGCATCAAGGGTGACAAGGTGAGAAGGAAGGACTTTGCCTTGTTTAATTCATTCCAATTCAACCATAGTTTACTTCACAGCAATATATTTTATAATCAGATTTGAGTTGTTTTGAGACTAGTATAATGTTTGTAAATGTTTTGTACATTGTATAATGTTTGTACATTGGTGTTCAGGGAGAGAGTGGTGTGTTGGGACCCAGAGGAGAGGACGGACCGGAGGGGCCGAAAGGTAAATCGGGGCCCAGTGGAGAGCCTGGACCCATAGGCATGGCAGGAGAGAAGGTAGGTTTACTTAAAACTTAACTATACACAATACACATTATAATACACAGGATTGTTCATTTCTGATTTCTCGAAAGTGCACATGATTTGTGCATATTTTTTGTAAGTTGCATATTACTGAGGGCACCTTTAAAAATTATTGGCCCTGGAAAGAACAAACTATCATAAATTATTAATATGTATAGGAATTAAAACAAACAAAAAATGTTCTCATAACTCATAAGTTAGTTCTGTACGCTGATTTTAAAGGTCAGCCAAATGTTCCATTACAGCTTTCATATGGTTTTGCAATTTGTGCAGGGTGGTGAAATGTTGTTGTTTTTTTTTTTTTTTTTTTTTTGCTGTTATATAGAAGAACCTAGTGTGTGCTTTAAATCTCAAAATCACACTGTCTGGGCCGTTATAGAGTTTGTTCTTTTTTCTTTATTGTAGGGAAAACTTGGTGTTCCAGGATTGCCTGGCTACCCAGGAAGACTAGGTCCTAAGGTAAGTCTGCAAAATAAATTTTTTAGTAACATTGCACCTCTATTTATTTGTACTTTTTCTTCTTGTTGTTCAACAACACCATTTTATAAGTTATTTTGAAAGTTTTCATTTTAGCTCTACTGCCTCTAATACCTGATATATTTCCCACTGTTACTTTAATCAAACAATCGATTACAACAATCAAACAATAAGATGTTAACATTAAAGTTAAACTATATAATTGTTATCTCTCTTTTCAACAATGCAACTGTCAATAATGCTTTATGTATACTTTGTCATGTACTGCATTTGACACACAAGGCCCGGCATTCACTGGGAGCCTGTGCTAACAGAGTTAATGGAATAAACTCATTCTCCATGACTCTGACTGCTTTATCTGTGTACTGTGCCAAACTGCAACATTATCACTCGACCACCCAGCATGCAAAAACTCCAGGTCCGTGAACATCCATTAGATCATGCAGACACACTTTGTGTTGCGATGTTTGTCAGCTTATTGAGACAGTCCAGCCTGCTGACACCAACCAAATAATAATTTTGTTTTATTTTAGTAGGTGGTCCATCCAAATAGCTTGAATTTCGCTGTATTTATTCACTCAGTTGTATTTTTGATGAGTTATTTATGTATTTATTTATTTGTAAAATGGACATTTATTTTCTTTTAAATTGCAAGTTGTGCAAAGTAACATTAAAATAAGTACTTTTGTGGGCAATTTTCTTTGACAGCTACCTTGACTCCAGGTTCCAGTTCTCCTCTTTTTTTTACTTTTTTTTTTTTGTTAAGCACCCTGGGTGTTTTTACATCCTCTCAGGCCTGTTCAGGGTCTGTCATCCCCTCAGTGTTAAATTTTTGTTTTGTGTATTTGCAGTTGTCTGTTTGACTTGTGCGATTATCATGCGCAGGCGACTGGCCCGTGGACTGAATTACTGATGCGTATCCATTGTTAGACTTACATGGGCCGCCTCACCCTCGTTGCTCTGCCAGACTAATTCGACCTTCAATTTCATCTCCTGTCCTTGTGCTAACAATCACTCATCCCTCCTGTTTACCAACTCAACAAGCGTGCCCTCTGATTGTCATCATTATAACACTAGTAATAGCAATAATGTTGTTGAATTATTCTTCAAAGACACCCTCTGTCTGTCAACATAATTTCACTTTTGTGGGGACACATATTGGTTACTCTACTTGACTTTAAATTAATGTTCTGAGTTCAATGCAACTTTCACTTGCTAACCTTGTCTCTACAAAGTTATATCTAATTTTTCAACTCCTTACATGTAAAGCCTGTAAACCTTGTAACTTTCACATGATACACGCAAGAATAGCTTAAAGGAGTAGTTCATGAAAATTCTCTAATCATTTACTCACCCTCTTGCCATCCCAGATGTGTATGACTTCTGCAAAACACAAATGAAGATTTTTAGAAGCTTATCTCAGCTCTGTAGGTCCATAATAATGCAAGTGAATGGTGGACAGAACTTTGAAGCTCTAAAAAGCACATAAAGGCAGCATAAAATAATCCAAATGACTCCAGTGGTTAATCCATGTCTTCAGAAATGAAATGTTAGTTGTGGGTGAGAAACAGATCAATATTGAAGTCCTTTTTTTCTATTAATCTCCACCTTTGACCACCTCGACCAGTAGGTGGGAATATGTACGAAGAAACACAAAAAAACAAAATAAAAAGAATTTGGAAGTGAAAGTGGTGATTTATAGTTAAAAAGGACTTAAATATTGGTCTGTTTTTTACCCCCACCTATCATATTGCTTCAGAAGATATGGATTTAACAACTGGAGTTGTATGGATTACTTTTATGCTGCCTTTATATGCTTTTTTGAGCTTCAAGATTTTGGCACCGTTCACTTGCATTGTGTGCACATACAGAACTGAGATATTCTTCTAAAACTCTTTGTGTGTTCTGCATGAAATTAAAGAAAGTCATACACATCTAAGATGACATGAGGGTGAGTAAATGATGAGAGAATTTTCATTTTTGGGAGAACTATTCCTTTAAAAGGCCTATTACATAGAGAAAAATCCAACCACAGGTATTACATCACTAATGCATAACCAGAAGTTCATCTCTCAAAATCAATCAAAATCAAATCCCTTTATTGTCACTCAACCATATACACAAGTGCAGCAGTGGGTGAAAGTCTTGGGTGTGGTTCCAAGCAAAATAGCAGTATGTCAATTACAATAAACATCTGATTTACACATAATACAGTTTACACATCTGTTACACAACAGAATATACACCTAATAATATACAATATATACAGTATACACAAAATAAGAAGACTGTATAAATTGTTTTCTTTTTAAATAATATACAATATACAGTATACACAAAATAAGAAGACTGTATACAATAAAAATACACTGTACACGTGTGGACGGACCATGTGAATCCTCAGTGATGTGGACACCGAGGAACTTGAAGCTGCTGACTCTCTCCACTGGTGCTCAATTGATGGTGATGGGGCTGTGTTCTTTGTCTTTTCTCCTGAAGTCAAGCTCCTTGGTCTTACTGACATTGAGGGAGAGGTTGTGCTCCTGACACCAGCATGTCAGAGTGTGCACCTCCTCTCTGTAGGCTGTTTCATCATTGTCAGTGATCTTCCTTGAACAGTAGTCCCACCACTTAAAGGATGAGTTAGACAAGCTACTTTTTTACCACTTAATTAATCTAATCATTCATCTCCATCTTCAGGGCTCTAATGGTTTCCCTGGCTTCCCTGGAGCCAATGGAGAGAAGGGAGGAAGGGTATGTATGAGGCCTTATACACATTAATCTGAACAAACCACAACCTGGTAGGAGCCATTCCTATCATTGGTCTGTGGTTATGACAACAAACCACCTCTATCACACCCGCCAGTTGACCAATCTTACAACTAGATTTAAAAGCTTGTAGTAAGGTTGTAATTACATAGATATACAGACATCTGTTTGGTTGTTTTTGTTTGTTTTTTAGGGTATTGCTGGCAAAGCAGGTCCAAGAGGACAACGAGGTCCAACGGTATGACAATATAAAAAGTTAAATTCTTTAAAGTAGAGACAAACAATGTTTTTAATTCACAGACACTGGTAATAATCAAGGCATAACACTAATATGACATGCTCTCAGGGTCCCCGTGGTGGAAGAGGAGCCAGAGGTCCAACAGGAAAACCTGGACCAAAGGTCAGACTTCAATCACCAATCATAAATCAACTCAATCTAATTTTATGGGAGGCTATTTTAATAGAGTAAGTTCTGTCATGTACTTAACAGGTAGCTGACTATGTTTCTGTGATTTTAGGGAACATCAGGAAATGATGGACCTCCTGGTGGCCCAGGAGAAAAAGTGAGTGATGGTTGAATCATTTCTTGCATTCAGTTGCATTGATCGACCTATTCAAGTCACAGAAATATTTTTTCATGTTTTTAGGGACCCCAAGGACCTCAGGGCCCTGTTGGATTACCAGGCCCTAAAGGCCCAAATGTACGTGAAGTCTTACATTTTATATCTTTTTGACTAGTTTAATAGTGTGAATGGAAGTTAATCTACTCTTTGACTCACTTTAGAAGACTGTCTTTTGCTCTAATTAGAGGCCTAACAGTAGCCGTTAAAGAACAAAACTATTCTCACGTCAGCAGAAAATGATGACCTCAATTGATATATATTGTTAATCACTATCAAAGCAATTGTGTCATGTGAGGAATTGATATGCTGTCTTGCAACTCTCTCAGGGACCTCCTGGAAAGGATGGATTGCCCGGTCACCCTGGACAGAGAGGAGAGACTGTAAGTGTATTTTTGTCTTCACAAGTGTTTTCTATCTCTTAAATAAAAAGGAATAAACATAATAGAAAGTGTTTATATGACAGTACCTTTTAGCTGCTGACAGTGTCAAGGCCTCACATTGTTCTTGGAAGAAACACTGTTTCTAATCATAAATGTCCAATACTGTAGATGAAGTGCTAAAAATGGGAAAAGTCACTTGGTAATTTAAAGAAAGAAAAGGATAACGCACTGTATGTGTTGACATTTCTAAGGCTGGTTAGAGGTTCTCAAAAAGGAATAGTTCACCCAAAAATGAACATTCTGTCATCATTTACTCACCCTCATGTTGTTCCAGAACTGTATAACTTTGACTTTGGAACACAAAAGAGGGTGTTTGGCAGAATTTTAGGGACTAGCCTCAGTGATCATCAACTTTCATTGCATTTTTCCCATACGATGAAAGTGAATGGTGACTTTCTGCCTAACATCTTTTGTGTTCTACAAATCAAAGAAAGTCAGACATGTTTGGAATGACATTAGGGTGAATAAATTATGACAGAATTTAAATTTTTGGGTGAACTAGCTACCGCAGACACGTAGTTCATAGTTCCATGTTTGCTGTCAGGTGTTCTTTTTCACCAAGATTGCTTCCAGATATGTGATAACTAGAATAAATTGCAATTGATGCCTTACCACAGGGTTTCCAAGGAAAGACTGGACCTCCTGGACCTGGAGGTGTTGTTGGCCCACAAGTAAGCTTAACAGTTTCTGTTTGTAAAAAATAACAGTTCAACACATTGCTTTAATAAAGAATCTGTTGAAGTTGGACAAAATTTGAAATGAAAACAGAGTATAAGATGATGTTTACTTATTAGTTGAGTTTGAATTTGAAAGGGCTCAACGGGAGAAACTGGGCCTGTTGGAGAGAGAGGACATCCTGGATCACCGGGACCCCCTGGAGAGCAAGGTCTTCCTGGAGCTGCTGGAAAAGAAGGTGGAAAGGTACAGTTTGCTAAACATGTTCATTTCAGATACCTAAGGGTAATATTTGGGCAGCATTCACATAATGTACAATGCACGGTACAATATAACAATATATGGATGGTTCGTAAAGCCTACAAACAGCAACTGTAGAGGTTGGTTGTTTTAAGTTAGAAGGCCTTAATCTTATCCCATTGTCTCTCTCCTTGAAGGGTGATCCAGGTCCTCAGGGGGTTCCTGGCAAGCCTGGTCCTGCTGGGTTGAAAGGGTTCCCAGGACAAAGAGGTCTTCCTGGCGCAGCGGTAAGAACAAACATGTTAATGTTATGTGCCCAGCCAAATGGTCATTAGCTGCCTAACTGCCTGCTGTTCCTGCAAATGCTCATGCTGGATGAATGCCTCAGCAGAGGACACAGTTATAACTATAAGACTGAAGGCTCACAGAGATGAACTGATATGTTTAACATGCATCAAGACATTCAGTAAGCAAATGTCTTCAACATTTCAGAGAAAATCTCCAGAAAGTCCCGTGTAAAATAGTGTGTTTTGCAGTTTCACCTCTTTTCTCACACCCATTTTAGGGCACCAAAAGTGCAAATGAATCTCACGATATATTGTGCTGTCCTATAGAAAGATGCTAAACTATATCCCATAAACTGGCTCTCCCTTGTCTGTTGTTTCTTTCTTTTTAATGAGCACAATAGCAGTGCCTGTAATAAGTAGTGTAGGGTTTGCAAGAGCAGCCTGTGAGGTAGAAATGACCTGCAACACACACACGCACACACACTTCAGGAGTTTAAAATGAGAGGATATCTGAGATGATAAATAACCAAGAGTGTAAACTCGCAGTATGAGCTGTGCAGGGGAATGCAGTATAGATCTGGCCTGCGTTTTTATCAGATATTCACTTTGACATATTTATTGTCCCTTGAAGCTCTGATTTGGTGCTCTCTGGGCCTGTAAATGACTTAATGCATCACAAACTGCCACAGTTGGGCTACTCAGAGAATACATACTTTGTCATCGGGACTTGTACTGTTTTCTTCATTAAAAATATTGGTAGCACTTTATTTCACAGTACTGTTCTACATTTACGTACGTAATAATGAAAGGTATATAATTACAACAACTACAGTAATTACTAGGTACTAACCATAAACCTAACCCCAACCCTAACCTTAACCCATATTAATCCTAAAACAAGCAAGAGTGGAAAATGATTATCAAAAAATTCATTTCATGTCACTTTTTATATCATTTGGACTTAAGTAACAGATATCTAAATGAATTCTTGATATATTGTATATAGTTTGGATTTTATGAGTTGTATCTCCCAGGATACATTGCCCTATAGAGGTACAAAAAAGTCAAAGTCATCAATATTTCTGTGTTTTATTTGATGCCCAAAATGATGAGTTTCTAACTACCTCTCTTATTTTAAAACATTGTGTGTGTGTGTGTGTGTGTGTGTGTGTGTGTGTGTGTGTGTGTGTGTGTGTGTGCGTGTGTGTGTGTGTGAGTGAGAGAGAGAGAGAGAGAGAGAGAGAGAGAGAGAGAGTGTGTACAGGTTTTGGTGGTTTACGAGGACATTTTTTTAGGTTACAAACTGGTAATTACAAGGGTATTATGCTATAAATGTGGTTTATGAGGATATTTCTAGTGTCCCCATAATTCAAATCACTTAAAAAATATACTAAACTGTGTTTTTTTGAAAATGAAAAAATGCAGAAAGTTTTTTGTGAGGGTTAGGTTTAGGGGTAGGGTTAGGGTTAGGGGATAGAACCTATAGTTCGTACAGTATAAAAATCATTATGTCTATGGAGAGTCCTCATAAGGATAGCTGCACCAACGTGTGTGTGTGTACAGGTTTTGGTGGTTTACGAGGACATTTTTTTAGGTTTCAAACTGGTAATTGCAAGGGTATTATACTATAAATGTGGTTTATGAGGATATTTCTAGTGTCCCCTTAATTTAAATCACTTAAAAAACATACTAAATGATGTTTTATTGAAAATGTAAAAATGCAGAAAGTTTTTTGTGAGGGTTAGGTTTAGGGGTAGGGTTAAGGTTAGGGGATAGAACCTATAGTTTGTACAGTATAAAAATCATTATGTCTATGGAGAGTCCTCATAATGATAGCTGCACCAGTGGTGTGTGTGTGTGTGTGTGTGTGTGTGAGACAAAACCGAGAAAAGTTTAGCTTTAAGGTCGCATGTATGATGTGTATGTGTAATATTGGGTATTAACCCTTTTTCTTCCCTTAATCTGGCAACGTATCTCAGGGGATGCGCACACTTCAAAATGTGTCAAGTAACAGCATGAGCAACATATGACTTAATTTTCTTCTTAAGACAATGTTCACAATTAATATTAGCAGCTTTATTGTTTTGTTTTTTGTTGTTGTTGTTTCTGAAGAAAAGTAAGATTAATATAATTATCACAAATTCAGCATGTCCTGCACCATGGGCGGCCATGTTGGTTTTAGGTCAGTCTGACTTAAGGATAACAGAAAATTCCAAGTCATGTGACCCACATACTCAAAACAGACCCAACTATGATAAATTATAAAAAAGATTGGGTGAGAAACTCTTTCTCATACCCCCTATAAAACACTAAATAGTATGTATCTTGTAGTGCACTTTGCCTGTTTTAAGGTTAAGTACATGTATTTCCCTAATGTTACACAGTACTTTCTTGTGTAAGTACACTCTAAGTATACTGAAAGTACATGTACTGTAAAATAAAGTGCAAACAAAATATTTATACTGTGGTGCAGCCTAAAGTCCATTTTTTTTATTTTTTTTACTTGCAGTGCTAGCACAGTCCCTAACTCTAAGTATTAAGCTGCAATTAATGCAGTTTGAACCTCTTAACATACAGTCTCCATTCAAACTTTGTTTTAGGGCTGGGTATCGATACATATTTCCCAAATGTATTCAATTCCGATTCACAAGCTCTTGATTTGATTCTGATTGTGAGATGATATGATTTAATTCTGATTTATTTGGGTATATTTAATTTATAATGTCCATTTTGCTTACATATGAAAAAAATCTCATGCTGTAAATTATACAGGGAACCTTCTTACTTGGTACATTATGAAAATATTAATTAAATAAACTGACAGCAGGACACACACTATGCAGTTCAGTTGCTATTTATTTAACAGATATAATAATCAACCCAACCAAAACTGAAGTAAACTTTAAAGGTAAAGTAAAAGATTAATCTTGGTATTTTAGCAATTGATGGGATCATTCAAATGAAGGTTGCGAATAATCAGAAAATCAATCATTTTATTCTACCCTACTTTATTTTGTACATTATTTCAGCCTTAGTTGTGCTATCTAGTTGTGATTTTTGTAAATGTTATACCGAATTAAATTAAAATCTCCCATTAATTTGATATATGGTAAATGAAAGAAAGATCAGCATTCAAATTAAAACAGGCAGTTAATATGTCATCATATTTGCACACTAAATTGTGATTGGTCTTCTTTTTTAAATCTATTTGCATAATAAATAGAGATTGGCCTTGTTTTTTCTTCCATATAGCCATTTATTGCCGCCTTTACACTGCACAATGACTATGTTGATTCTTTTGCACAGCCGACAGAAAACAAGATGGCACTAAGTGTCATGACAATTTAGCTGATGCAGAATATCATTTAAAAGTATCAAAGCCAAAAACCTGAACTCACCTGAACACTATTTTTTTGCTCCCTTGTTAGCACTACTATTTCTTTCAGGAAATGCACATCTGCCTTCTTGATGAATTTGATCTCCACTAGTTTTCTCTGTCATTAATCTATTTAAAATTTTTGCTGAAAGTGATATTGAAACTCTATAAACACTCTGGGCTGTATTTCCAGTAGACTAATAGTACAAACAGCTGCCATATACTGGTACAAACACTTGCAGGCACACAGTTTCAGATGCCATTTTGACAGATTCTGAAATATTGCTCTCATGAGGGAATATGGGATTGAGTCAGTCTTACTAAATTAAACTTCTCTCCCTCTCTCTCTTTCTCACTCACAGGGTCCAGGTGGTCTGAAGGGAGGCGAGGGTCCGCAAGGTCCACCAGGCCCCATTGTAAGTACCGGAGTTACCATGGAAACTCTGTCACTGCAAACTGTCTGTCTGCATACTTTGCCTCTATTACTGAAGCAACATCAGGCAAATTCTGGATGGGGCGCAGTCAGCAGGTGGTGAATTTAATGACCAGTAATATTGGCACTGAGAGCCCAGTTTGATGTCCGAAATGTTTGATTTCAGTGTGTCTATTAGCACGTCATTAATAACCTTACATTTGAATCATATACATGTAATGTGCTCAGATACATATCTAGAGGCACATACAGTGAAGTCCAAAAGTCTTGCAGTGAAAAAGTCCTGTTTCATATTGTGTGCTTCGATGGAAGCATGGAAATCTGACCTTTTATTTTTTTTTTACAAAGGAATTAACATGCTAAATTTCACCAATTTGCTTATTTAATTAGTGACCTATAATAGTGCAGAATCTTAAATATTTCTTATTCATTTAACACCATAACATTTCTTAATTTTAAAAGGATAGTTTGCTTAAAAATGAAAATTCTGCAATCATTTGCCCTCAAGTTGTTTCAAACCTATAAGACTTTTAATTCGTTGGAACACAAAAGTAGTTTTTGGGACTGACAGCCTCAGTTACCCTTCTCATAAACTGTATAAAAGAGCAGTATCAACATTCTTCTCTTGTGTTTCAAGGATAAAAAAAAAGTTATACAGGTTTAAAATGACATGAAGGTGAGTAATTGACCACAGTATTTTGTTGTTGTTGTTGTTGTTGTTTTTTGAAAGTGTCCCTTTAAAATATTCAAAATACTGAAAAATTCCATTTATTTCCAGGTTTAATTTCAATTTTGAATACCAGATTTTCAGTGTGAATTCAGACATTTGAACTGTAGATTCAAGAATAGAGACTGCATTCAGCAATTACATAACATGCTTCCTTTAAAGGGGTCATGACATGATGAATGAAATTTTCCTTGATCTTTTGACATATTAGAGGTCATTGTACTAAAACTAGTTTCAGAACTCAAAACTTCCTCCTTACTGCAAAAAGAGCATTTGTTGAAACCAAGCTGCCAAAACAACTCGTTCTCAACTGCCTTCACATTGTGATGTCATACTGTGGTAGACATTTGCATCTTAATGCCTCCACAACAACATATCAATGACCGCTTTACCTTATCACTTCTGTAGCGCCACCCAGTAGCAGTGAGCAGTGAGATGGCAAGAAGAGAATGGGTCAGTCAAGAGCAGAGAGCCAGTCATAACAGTGGGTGTTTACTGTCAAGTCTTAAAGGAGAAGCAGCACCAAAACCAAGTGTTTCTGACAGAGGGTCAGAATGAGGGTGGAAAATGATCATGTTTTTCAAATATATAACTGTTTTTTGTGCAAAAAATAATATTAATACTATTAGTAAATAATAGTTACTAATATTTTAAGTTTTAAGTAAAAAAGGCATGTCATGACCCCTTTAAAGAAGCTGCTGTCTGTTACTTCTCTAAGAACGTCTCTCTGTTCTTGTAGTGCTGTGAAGGCACAGCAGTACAGCTTAAACCATCAAAGCTTCAGCTATTTGAAGTCCTTTTCAGCTGGAGGTTTGGTTCAGGGATTCATTGTCTCTCTTGCATAAAAGGCATCTGTACAGCTCGGCAAGAAAAATTTCTTAAATCAGAAGGGTTCAATGGCCCACCCATAAAAATCAGCAATCTTATCTTTGCCCAAATAGACCTCCTGGCAGCAGAGTGTGACTGAGAAGGTTTTAGCAAGGTTGAGTTATTTTGGGCAGTGTGGTGGGGTGGTGTCTCAGATGATGAATGAGTCAGAGCTGTATGTTGTGTCAGTTTGATATTAGATCACATGCTTTGGCATAGTCATTGTGAATGGGAGCAAGATTGCCTGTGCTAATTTCTGCGCTTCTAGCCTCACAGTATTTTCAAACAAGTTCCCTGAACACTTCTTCTGTCTCCCAGTGGCCGGAGAACAGAAAGTCCTGTCCCAAACTCACACTAAAGAGAGCAAAAGTGTTCACCCTCTTTTTTAGCCGCCTGGGTTCCAGAAGTATTTTCCCCATTTATTTAATTCATAGACTTTTCATAAAAGAGTTCTAAGCCATGACCTGAACCAACCAGCTTCAAACTGAAACACAACATTAGAAACATTGTTTTGAAGCCAAAAAATATTTGAAAATCAGACAAAAAGACAAAGGTACAAGACTGTGTACTTACTGTCTTTCACAAGGGCACAAACTACAATCCCATGAATCATTGTGAATGACGCAATGTTTGGCGGGCTTTCTTGGCCGCAGTTTTCTGATTGGTGAATATTTCTCCACTGGACCACGGGAAATGTAGTTGTGAACTCCTCTATTAAACACGATTTTTAAAGAATTAAGTTGAAATAATGCGGACTGATGGCTTCAGCAGCATATACCATTGATGAACAACCTCTGAACTCACGGTAGGTCTGTCTTTAACCCTAATTTCAGTTGGGGTCTTTTTTGACCTCTTTTGAATATTGCTTCTTTAAAAAACATGGGTCCCTTCATCTCAGTGGGATAAGGTTTGGTGACTTTTCCTACATTTACTTTCTATACACACACACAAAAACTGGGCTGGATTCTATTGGTGTAGTGGTGTGAGGGAAAAAAAAGTAACACTAACGGTGTTCGGGTCAAATTTTACCCCCTATTGGAAATGAATGGGTGAGACGATAAAACCTTGCATTTAAAAAAAAAAATGCTATGTAAGCAATTGTTTTTATTTTTTATTTGTCAAATAAAATTAATAAATCAGCCACAATACAGAACACACACACAGAAATGAAGGGGTGATACTATAACACATCCACAATGCGGAACTTAGACATACACAGGAATGAAAAGGTGAGACTATAACAGATAGCATTGTTTTAAGAATTTGTCAAATAAAATCAGCCACAAATGCAAAACACACAGAAATGAAGGGTTAGGATTATAACACATCCACAATGAAGAACACACACACACAGAAATGAAAGGGTGAGACATTACACATCCACAATGAAGAATGCGCACTCACACACACACACACACACACACACACACACACACATTTATTGCTGTTGGTTTTATTGAAATTTTGTATTAATTTCTTCTATTAAGTTATTGAATTGGGATGTTTGAAATAAATAATGGGTAGCTAAAATCCAATGAGGCATCATTGCAAAAACTGACACTTCAAAACACCTCAAACCAAAAAAATACTAAACTTTGAAAAAAAAAAATGTATATATTTTTATGTCTTTGATAATGTCTAAACATATATTTAAATGCATAACTAGTCATAAGATCTGAAAACAAAAGTCAGTGTGCTTCAATTTGTTACAGGCAAATGATTTGACCTCTGCAGCCATCTGCTGGTTATATGTTGTAATTTCATGTCTAAAGTTTTTTTTTTTTTTTTTCTCTGCAACAGATGGCAGTAATCTGCCCCAATGCATGACAATATATCCCTGGATAAAATAGTGACATGTAGTTAAAGTGTAAAAGTAAATTTAACATAAAATGTTCTTATTTTATATAAAAATGAATGGTGTTGTTTAATAATTTAGTGGTAAAAAAGGTACAAAAAATAAAATAAAATAAAAAACACCCCCAAATTATCAGTAAAAATCAACTATTCAATGGAAGAAATTAATTGGATTTTTACTTCCAGAACCTGAACCTGTTATGCTCTATTGGTTAAGACAATGGTTGCAGTGTCAGACTGGTCAGGATGCTCAAACAAACAGAGCAATATTTTTATAGTGGCACAGAGTCACAGTGGCCCTCAGTGGCTCACTTATAGCTGCACAATTTATCAGAACAAAAAGATCCAGTTATTATCCAATTTACTAATCTGTTTAGTAGGACATACTTGTAGTACTCTTTGCATATTATGCTGGGATATAAGAAAGTATTTACCCAACTTTAAACTTCCTTTATATATTAGGCTAATTTTGTGTGTGTGTGTGTGTGTGTGTACACGCATGCATGTAGATACATGATACATTTTGCATTTTAATATGAATTCACATATACAATGATAGAACCCGACCTAAAGAAATTTCTTGTCTTGATCATTTAGACTGCACCATGTGTAAGATCTGTATGTTCAAAGCATTAGTACTGCAGTCAGGTACACAATGACCTTGACCCTCACTAGGTTTAGAAGCATTAACACTGATGGCTAATGCAGCGGGAGACTGTGTTGTTGTGTATGTATGTGAATGCATGTGAAAGCGACTGGGTGTCCTCAAGTAAACAGTGAATAAAGGTTTCTCTCTGAGAGCTCTCATTAGTTCTAATCCTTCAGTGCTATTAGATGCACTGATGGACTGTTACTGAAAACGGCATTGTCAACAATGGTTCTGAACCACACAACTGATCCTCAGAGAAACTTTTGTGTGCCAATATGACCTGCTGATACTAATTCACAGTGTTGTGCAAATGTGCTTTCACATTGTTCAGTGTGGCATAGAGATCTGTACAAGTGTACGTCCCTCAGCACCCGTCATCCAAAACAAACCAAAGCAAGCTGGGGACTCTAATGGTCATTTCATACTGGATGCGTGTGAACTGGTGTTCAGTTTATTTGGCCATGTCGGGGCCCCTGGCAGTCCGAGGCCACGTAATCCAGCCCTGCATCAACAGAACAGCGCTTGACAAAATGATGTTTGTTTCTGAGACTCTTTGTAGAGTTGTTTTTTTTTTTTCCTTTCTTTCTTTTTTCTGATGTGGTGGTGCACCAGCAGGGATGGAAAAGGGGTTCCATTAATCTTTTTTTTTTTTTTTTTTTTTTGTCAATTTAAAAACCAAGGCCTGTTTTCAATCTTAAATAGCATAATTAACTTAATTGGGTTCCGGTTATATTTGATTTGATTTCATTTGAAGTTTGTGAATCACAGGGGTCACCAGGAGAGAGAGGAGCAGCTGGACCAGGAGGACCCATTGGGCTAACGGGACGCACTGGCCCTCAGGGACCCCCAGGACCTGCTGGAGAAAAGGGTGGTCCGGTGAGTGAGCAGTGTTTGAAGACAAATATGCTGGTGTTTGCTTGTTATCTCATTGACTAAGAATAAAAAAAAGAAGAATGTAACTTTGGCCATTTTGTGATGATTGGCAAAACATGAACTGTTCCTTCCATTTTTTCATAGGTTATACATATAGAGATGTTTATTTTACATGTAATTATTTTATATGCCATTAATGTAAAATCTGTCCAGGGTGAGAAAGGACCTGCTGGTCCTGCCGGTCGTGATGGCATCCAAGGTCCAGTTGGTCTCCCGGGCCCAGCCGGACCACAGGGTCCACCTGGAGAGGATGGTGACAAGGTTTAACACTTAATTCCAAACTTCACAGTATCACCTTTTGACCCTTAGGCCAGAAACATACTTTAAGTAATATGCAAACACAGACACAGATGCTTGGCCAATGAACTGCAAGCATGCTGTCCTGTTGTACAAACTTAATGCTTGCATTGCTGTGGTGGTAACAGACTTCAGTGCTCAAGCTGGCAATAGAGTTCCCTTCAAATATCTTGCCATCAAACTGGACCTGTTATTATTCAGGTAGCTAGCTATAAACATGTTTATAAGATCTCACTTTCTCTGCAAGATTCTCTTCAGAATGTTGCTCCACCATGACAGTAGTTTACCTTATAAAAAACCTGCCTGTAGAAGCAGGCAGCTTACGCTAATGTCCACTGTTATGCCTTACAAAGCCAAAAAACTGTCACTACGCCAACACTGAAACTGAGAAAAATGTCATAAAAGTTTATTGATTGTCCAGCCAAATGTGGGTTATTAAATCATCTCAGTTTTTTCTGAATCTGAGCATAGCTGAACCCAACCCAGCTGTAACAGGACAAGTCATAGTCTTAGAGACCCGATTTGGTCATGACTTAGTTTTGACAAAATATGTAATTTCTGCAAGGGCAGTATAGCACCCCTTGTGGCAATATTGAGAATGCAATGTATGCTAGTGTTGCATTATGAATTGCACTTTGATACTTTTATAACATATAAAATTGCTTACATAGCTAGAAGCGTTTGCATTTCCATACCTGCTTAGAGTATAGTATGTTTCTGGTCTTAAACTTTGTTCCCATCACATATCTGTACACCAATAGTGATTCTGAGGACTGAGTTTTGCCTCATTCATCACTATAACCAAACATGACACAAAGTCATTACCACAGTATAATGTTGAAACTCTTTGAAAATCAGAGCAATTGCACACACATGCACATCCAAGTAAACAAACATGCTGTGGAAGCTTGTGGCAAAGAAACTGGATGGTCACTAATGTATTCCAGAATATATTATCTCCTTGTGCAATGCAGAACAGTGCTCTTTTAGATCCTTATCACGTCCCAAGCCACATTATTCTTTTCAGCTGTAGCGCCAGTGGTGTCAAAGGGGCCAAGTAATCAATTAATTGCAAACATACCCCAAGGTCTTTGTTTTACTGTTAAATTAAAATCTCAGGAGTAATGTTTACTGTGCCATTAAGGCTTAAGTGACCTTGAGATATTTTTGATGATCAGGCAACAAGGAAAATGTTGTAAACAGAGCTGCAAATAACATGATTTTCAAAAACAGTTAATTAAATTATCTTTAATTTTTTAAAGGGAGAGGTTGGTGAGCCCGGTCAAAAGGGAAGCAAAGGTGACAAGGGTGAACATGTAAGTTACTTCGATGTACAATTTATGCAAAATATTCTAATCGACTTAAAACCTAAACCATGAACAATATTCCTTAAACTTATACATTTACACCAAAGTATGAAAATGTACTTGACCTGTGTTAGCAACTTTGATGCAATAAGTAACTCTATAGAGCATACATGTTATATATTACCAAATACTAGGCACTTAAAATGATTGTGTGACTTTTTGTATGTGGTGTGGAGTTAAATCTACTTCAGAGTCAGTCCTTAATGTTGCCCTCTTTGTCTGTTGCTAAAGGGTCCCCCAGGTCCAGGAGGTCCTCAGGGTGTCGTTGGAGCTCCAGGTCCTGCTGTGAGTACTGTATTTCCAACCTTCTATCTCTTCTCAGTTCCTAAAATCTACTATGAGGCATCACTGTCATACAGATACAGTGGCGCCAAAAAGTGTTTGTATACTTAAGTCACACTTAAAATGTGTATGTCATTGCATTAGAGTCAAAATATCAAACAAATTGGCATTTATTTTGATGAAAGATAGCACAAGACTTTTTCAAGTAAAACGTTTCACAAAAATATATTTGTTAGGTTCTAAATTAGGTTCTAAATGATACAGTTAGTAGAACATGTTCATAGTTAATGTGCTGGACTACACTTGTGGTTACTCTGTTAGGACATCTTTGTGAACTTGATTTCATACTTCCACTAAAACAATGTCCTTGAGACCAGCTGCCTAAAAGTCATTGCAAAAATGGCTCATAAAATTGTTAGAATTTAGTTCTGAGAAAAGGTCTGGCTCATATTTTTTTCAGATGCCCCATGGTTTGATATTTTGCTATCCAATGTAATGAAATTCATGTATTTTAAACTGTTTTTTTTTTTTTTACTGTAAGTTTGCCTTAATAGTCAAAATTATTTTGGAGCCATTGTGTATATCATCTCTTTTTTTGCAGTGATTTCACACATATTATAGAGTAGCTTCTCCACACAGGCTTTTTCAGCCCAGCCTATTGGTTAATAAACTGTACTGGTAACCAAAAGAATGTACTGTATGTCTGAACACTGCAAAGGGTGACATGAACCTTTACCAGACGTGAGACACTTAACTCCAGGTTCCTTAAGCGGTCTGACCTTGTACAGTAGTAAGGGTAATCTAAGTTGCTTTGGATAAAAGCATCTGTTAAATGGCTACTTACATACTTTTGCTCAGTTTTGTCAGTGTCATGCAGCCTGCTGTGTTGATAAAGCAGCAGTGTGAGCAAGTAGTCAGAGCCAGGTGGCACGCAGTTGAATATTTAAAGTTTATGACTCAAGCTGAACACTCCCAGCTGGGCCCTTCCGTTATCTTGATGCATCTTCCTTATTAGCTCTCTAAAGGCTGAAATTACACCTATTCTTTGCAGCTATGTGAAGAAAAAACTTGGAGACTATTCAGCTTTTGTACTAAGGGACTGAATCCCAAAAATCTTGGAAGCATTGAAGATAGAGGCAGAATTAATCTCTGAGATGGCTCAGTGTTTTTAGTAATTTCGCTTAGGTTGGTTTAGTTTTGTTTTGTTTTGTTTTGTTTCGTCAAGTTGCGTATTAGCTTTGGTTAATTTAGTATAGTTTTCATTTAATTTGAGTTGTTTTAGTTTAGATTTAGTCTAGTCTAGTCTACTTTAGTTTAGTTTAATTTTGTTTCACCTAGTTTCATTTCATTTGTTTGGTCTGCTTTAGTTTTGTGGCGTTTAGTTTTGTTTGTTTTCATCTAGTTTAGTCTAGTCTAGCCTAGTCTAGTTTAGTTTAGTTTCATTTTTTTTCACCTGGTTTTGTTTCGTTTTTTGGTCTGCTTTAGTTTTGTGGCATTAAGTTTTGTTTGTTTTCATCTAGTTTAATTTAGTTTAGTTTAGTTAAGTGTCATTTTGTTTGGTGTCATTTAATTTTGTTTGGTTTCGTCTAGTTTGGATTCTCTTAATTCTGTCTGATTAATTCAGTTTAGTTTGGTTACCATTTAGTTTAATTTAAATTTTTCAGTTAGTTTAGTTTCAGTTGATTTTGTTTGGTTTATTTACATTTCATTTAGTTTTGTTTTAGTTTAGTTTCATTTAGTTTAATTTGGTTTTGTCTGATTTAATTTTGTTTAGTTTTACTTTTAGTTTGTGCAGTTTTAATTTTGTTCACATCAGTCACTTAAATGTTAAAATTTTTTGTCCAATATTTGACTAGACAAGATTATTATGCCTAAATGATGTTCCCCATTAAAAACATACACTTACTTTTGACAGATATGCTTAAAATGTACCTTTAAATGAGATGAAGACTCCAGTCATATCAGTAGCCTAGAAAAAGCTGTTGTATTCTTTACGTCAGGTTGCCCCCTCATCAGAGTCAACGTGTTGAAAACTGTTCCAGTGTGGATGAGAGGCGTAAACCAACCAACAACTTAGTGTGGATGTGGCCCCAATCTTTAATACAAACAGCCCAATTATAAGTTCTTCACTGACCTTCCATTCTGATGTCACATGATCTAAAGACATAAGCTCCCCGTGGGCAGTGCTATTACTTCACATCTCTTTACTGTATCTTCATTCTGTGTCTGTTCCAACTGTAAATATATCTGTTTGTCAGCAGCACACACCCTTCCCTTTCCACTGACCCTGTAGAGTAGACAGCATCAGAGCTAAGATCACAATTCCTCTGGGTGTTCCACTGAATGGCATGTCTTTTCAAGTTCTCAACCCTTGTGCACCCTGATAAGTTTTTGATGTCTCAATGGGCAGATCTCATTCTCATGCTTGTCTACACCATCTAGTTATGTATGAGAGACATTCTGGGGTCAGCATCTCTAGGTTCTGAGTTGATTTAAAATAAACACACAGTACCGTACTTCATGTCTTGGCCATCATTTTCAGATCTTGTCTCACTCTGCTTGTATCAGTGTTAGATGTTAGCTGTCAGTATGTAACAGTGTGTCACTGTTTTGTCTTGAACAGGGAAGTGATGGAGAGTCCGGACCCAGAGGTCAACAGGGTATGTTTGGGCAGAAGGGAGATGAAGGGCCTCGTGGTTTCCCAGGTCTTCCAGGTCCCATTGGACTGCAGGTAACTAATCATCTTTACACAGCTACAGCAATTTCAATTACCCCATTTACACCTGGTATTAACTATATTTGTTTTGGCGGTCCAATCACAAGTGGAAGTGCCAAATGCAGGTGTAAATGGGGTCCAAAATGTTTTGTGACTCAAACCACATTCTCAGGTAAATGAAAACACATGTGACCACATAATGGATCAGTTGCATGCATTTTACTTAATTCATACAAGGATTCACTATTAAATAACATAAAAGAGTGTGAAGAAGAACAGTTGAGCAAGGAGAGCAATAGCCAGCTTTAAAATCTGGGTTCAGTTATGTCGCAATAAATGTGGCTGTTTTTATTCAGTCACTTTTAGTTTACTTGACGTTTTAAGGGGATAATGAGGGAGTGAATTTCAAAGGATAACCGAGGCTGTTACTCAACACAGCAATATCACAATGTCACTCAGAGCAATTGACTTGTAATCAAATGTATTAGGAGTAGTGATTCATCCAAACTGTGCTAATTGTTTTTCCTCAGCGTCTCCTCGTTAAATGGCTAAGTCCCTCTCACCAATCCTCTTTGATATTGATTTTTGATGCAAATGAATTAGCCATCTTTGTTTTCTCTCAAGTTTTGAATAACGGGCTAATAGGCGGAGAGTGAGCTATATCAAAACGGAGACATTTCATTATCGCTTCAAAACAGGCTGCAAACTTTTTAGCTATCTTAACTTTGGAGACCGTTGGGAAGATTATACCCCTCAAGCTAACTGAAATATCAGTTCTGTCCTTTTATAATAACAACATTTATCACAACAATACAACAATTAAGTGGTAAGATATGCATTATCTGGTATCAAAGTGCTTGCCTGCCAAATACAATGACCCACAATAGCTTTCTAATTAGAGGTGTTCTAATAAAAGGTATTGAGTGTGAGCAATGGAGATTCATCTGTCGGATTGTTGGGTAATGATGATCCAAAAAAACACTCTTTTTTCATGCACAATTAAATGGCAAAATTAACTGTTTGCCAAGGTTTTCCTCTTTTTGTGTGTCATGTTTTCAAAGCAGCATTGGGTCATGCTCACATTCACTGGCACACAAATGCAAATGCGATAATTACCATGAGGTTCTTTCCAGTGCTAATTACCAAAAAGTGCTATATGATAAATAGTGTTTACTCATTGGCTCAGAGCTACAGATGTATAATATTCATTTTCAGCTCAGTCAGACAGGTTGTTTATGGGGGTGGAGCCCAAATGAAAGAAAAATCCCCAATTAATATCTCAATGGGTTGTAGACAGCTATGAGCTTGCAAGAAGAGCAAGTCCTCCTGCTTCTCAGATATGTCTCCTGAGAAAAAATAAACTCATTACACTAAGGTTCCATTCGTTAACATTAGTTAATGCATTAGGTATCATGAACAAACAATTAACAATATATTTTTTACAGCATTTGTTAATCTTTGTTATTCTTAGTTAATAAAAATACAATTGTTTATTGATAGTTCATGTTAGTTCATTGTGCATAAATAATGTACTTAACAAATACACCTTATGATTTTAAAAATGTATTAATATATGTGGAAATTAACAGTAACTAAGATTTATAAATGCTGTAAAAGTATTGTTCATTGTTAGTTCATGTTAACTAATGTTGTTAACTTATGTTAACAAATGGAACCTTATTGTAAGGTGTTTCCAAAAACTCTAGTAATCTAGCTTGCATCTCCTCCAGAAGAAATCTGAACAATGTCACAGACTGTGCTCAATCTTTCAAAATGCCAAAGTATGCAATAAAAAGTAAGACATTTAAATATCCCAAATTTCAAAATCAAATTATTTCATGATCAAATGATCTGAGCTATATGATTTACATTAATTGTATGGGCTAATGTATTGCTTCACTCTCTTACCACATGTCAACAATAGCCTTGTTTATTATTATTTTTATTTCTCTTAAGGAATTTTAGTAGAAACATCTGTGACAAAGTTGGTTCTTAAAACATAACTGAAAACTCTTGTAGCTAAGCCTTGTTTCTATCAAAGAAAAATCTCTGATCAATGCATTTTCTATTGTAGGACACATACTGTACCTGTGTTTCTTCTTTTTTACATAAAACCTCTAGCATTTTTTGGTAATAATAAAAAATAATAATAATAATAATCTCTTAACTGGGAATAACTTTTTTCTGGTATTACGGCAGATTGTAAATCTGTAAAATTTGCTTTATTCCAGGGTTTGCCAGGACCACCAGGAGAAAAAGGAGAGAATGGAGATGTTGGTCCAATGGTGAGTTTATAATTTCCTTGTTATTCTGTTTTCCCATAATTGGTCTTAACTACATACTAAACAAAACAATACTATCCACCTTTTTCCTACGTCCCATGATGCTTAGTGAGAAATATGGGCATACTTCCATTGTGTAACGTTGCTGCTGGCAATGATGAAGACGATGATGAAGGAGTGAAGAACCCAAGTGCAATTTATTAATAAATGTGAAAACCTAACTACAAACGTGAATGAAACATAAACATGAACTTGACTTAACATAAACTTGGCATAGCATGACGTGACATGACATGAACAACATACCAAACACATAATACCTAACAAAGGACAATGGAAAACATGAGAACTTAAATACATGGACATGGGAGAACACATGACAAAGATAACCAATGTACAAACAGAACTGATAAACCAATAAACCAATGAAAACAAGAAACATGAACATGGAGGGAAAACAGGAATCACATGACTAGGGACACATGACATGAAAACAGGAAATAAACTTCCAAAATAAAAGACATGAAATACATGAACTTCCACATTAAACATTACATATTCCCCCCACTAGGAGCGGCTCCCGACACCCCAAAATATGAACAAACACATAAAAAATGACATAGTTCCAAAGTTCTGTAGGGAGCTGGGGGGGGGGGGGGGGGTCTTGAGTCGTGGGGCATGGCCTGGCGAGACAAGGTGTGGGGCATGGGACCAGGGCAGAGTCAATGGAAGGTGGGGCCCTGAGAGGCTCGAGGTTTGGAGCTGTGGAAGGTGGGGTTGTGAGAGACTTGATGGGCGGAGCCATGGAAAGCGGTGCTGTGAGACACTTGAAGGGCGACACCAAGGAACTTGGTACCCACAGAGTAGCCAAAGACTCGAAGGGCCAGGTTGGAGCCGATGGCAGGGAGGACCAAGGTGGCGCTGGAGGCTCGGAGGAGCAAGGCGGAGCTGGGGGATCAGAAGACTGAGGCGGAGCCAGTGGAACTGAGGACCAAGGCGGAGCCGTAGGTAAGGAGGTCCCTGGTGGAGCTGACAGATCGGAGGGACGAGGCATAGCCAGAGGATCGGAGAGCTAAGGCGGAGCCAGATGACCGACAGACCAAGGAGGAGCCAGAGGGATGAGGGACCCCGGCAAAGCCGACAGGCTGAAGGACCACAGTGAAGCCGAGGGAAAGCAGAGCTGAGGCGATGTCGAGGGACCGACAGGCCAAGGCGGAGTCCAGGGCTTGGAGGGTCCAGGCGGGGTCAGAGGGTTGAAAGTTCCCCTTGCCTGCTCAGGAGAACTAAGGGTGGGTACAAGGGCGGGAACCATTTCCAGGTCCAACTGCTCAGATGTGGCCATAACATGGCATGGAACAGACTCAGGCATGGCTGTGACATGCATGGAGCAGGCTCAGGCGTGGCTGTGACATGGCATGGAGCAGGCTCAGGCGTGGCTGTGACATGGCATGGAGCAGGCTCAGGCGTGGCTGTGACATGGCATGGAGCAGGCTCAGACGTGGCTGTGACATGGCATGGAGCAGGCTCAGACGTGGCTGTAACATGGCATGGAGCAGGCTGAGGCGTTGCTGTGACATGGCATGGAGCAGGCTGAGGCGTTGCTGTGACATGGCATGGAGCAGGCTGAGGATCTGGAGCAAAAGATGGCGCTAGCTCATTGACCATCATGATGAACTCTGGCTTGGCGGCCATGACATGAAACTCTGGCTTGGCGGCCGGGACATGGAACTCTGGCTCAGCGGCCATGTCGTGGAACTCTGGCTCGGCGGCCATGTCGTGGACCTCTGGCTCAGCGTCCGCCTCCCCCACAGTAAACGTGGAACCAATAATCTGCAGGGCAAGGTCGATATATTGAGCCAGGTTGTGGGTACTCTGACAGCCTGGCATCAGTGAAGAGATTGGCTCATTTAATCCAAAATGGAAAATGTCTTTGTGGGCAACCTCATTAAAGTCCACCCGGCCGGCCAGAGCGCAGAAGTCCTCAACATAATCCTCCAGGGGACGATTCCCCTGATGTAGGCGGAGGAGCTGGATTGCTGGGTTCATAGTAGGTTAGGTATTTCTGTAATGTTGCTGCTGCCAATGATAAAGACGATGACGAAGGATTGAAGAATCCAAGTGCAATTTATTAATAAACTTGAAAACCCTAACTACAAACGTGAATGAAACATAAACATAAACATGAACTTGACTTAACATAAACTTGGCATAGCATGACGTGACATGACATGAACAACGTACCAAACACATAATACCTAACAAAGGACAATGGAAAACATGTGGGCTTAAATACATGGACATGGGAGAACACATGACAAAGATAACCAATGTACAAACAGAACTGATAAACCAATAAACCAATGAAAGCAAGACACATGAACATGGAGGGAAAACAGGAATCACATGACTAGGGACACATGACATGAAACAGGAAATAAACTTCCAAAATAAAAGACATGAAATACATGAACACACACATAAAACATTACACATTGGCAAGTAAAAACAGCTGTTGTTGCAGCGTACATCCATTCATTCTTTCGTTGCTGTGTTTGGATTTTGAGGAGAGTGTGTCTGATTTCGTGATGACATATATCAATCACTATATCAGCGTGTTACTGAACGCTAATAAACTGCAAAAAAATCATAAAGGCAAAACCGGCGCGCTGTTCCTCCCAGATGCAGATAAGATTTCATCTAAGCACAAACTCAACATTTCTAGCAACATTATCGATCGTTTTAATGGAGTACCTGTATTAGTTCAGCTTCAGATGTGTGTGCTTATCATCTTGACACCCTGCATGTTCAAATCAGACAGACACACTGAGAAAGAGCCGTGAAGATCTCGTCCTTGTGTATGTAATCACTTTTTCAAGTTGTCCGATCAGACTGTAGTTTCCTTTTAAATCTGCATGTAAGTTAAAACTTTTGTTCGGCAGGTGATTGACTGGTGAGAGGTGGTGCTTCGCTGCCATCCAGGGCACATCAGGATGGCATTTTAAACCTCAAATGCGATGTGGTTTTTGACTACCTCTGTATGTGTTTTTTGTGATCCAATCACAAAGCATTTTGCACCCCGTTTACAACTATATTTAGAGCTGACCATTTGCGATCGGATCATCCGAAACGAGTCATATTACAAGCTGTAAACAGGGTCTAAAATGACTGCAGCCAGAGCTAGGAATGCTATAGAATGACTTTGGAAAAAGTCCCACCCTTACTCGTTTGCCCAGTAAGACCCCCAGGAAAAAGGTGGATATATTTTTTACATATATTTGGCTAGTTGGGGCATAATGTGTTCATGGACTGTTTTCTGTCAGACTCTCTCTGGAGTTTTATTTTATTTTATGTTAACTAGCCTGTACTTTGACCTATTTGTTAAAATTAGAGGCTAATAAGAGTAATGTCTTCGTGAATCAGACTACACTGGCCATGCTGTATGTTTGACGTGTTGTCTTTGTTTTTGTATTATTTTGCGAGACCCTAATTCTCTGTCATCACATTCAATTCAGACTACAAACTTACATTTCACGGTAAAATGTGATTTCCGCTGTTTCTCTTGCAGGGTCCACCTGGTCCTCCTGGTCCCAGAGGTCCTCAAGGTCCTAGCGGGGCAGATGTGAGTTTAATTTAAATATATTTGTCGGACATAGAAACGGTTCTTAAGTAAATCAGAGAGATGTGAAGCTTTTTGTGATCTGATTGACAGGGAGCACCTGGCCCTCCTGGGGGTATCGGTCCCATGGGTGGAAATGGTGAAAAGGTGGGAGAAGTCTTTTCTGGCAATATAAACTCAACAAGTCAAGACAATACATCTTTATTTCAATTCATATTTTCAAAATAAATAAATAGTTTTGTGCTGATGACTAGGTAGAACTGAACATTCATATTTCTTAATCTCCATGGTAACAGCATTAATCTAATGTATTCCCCAGGGTGAGACTGGTGAGGCGGGTAACCCAGGACCACCAGGAGAGCCTGGTCCAGGAGTAAGTATGTGTTTGTGTGTGGGGGTCATTGAGCAGATCTGACCTGCATCTAATTGAGCCTTATCATGACATTCAGGGAACACAACTACATACACACATCTGTTTTTCACTCAGCACACATAATGATAGTAAGTGAACCTTGTGATATTATTAGCACAGACAGTTTAAAGTTGCTACAGTCCTTGGCAGTGAATGCATTTGTTTCTAGTCTGCTTCAGCAAGGACAAGTGTATATTTTTGTTTAGCATATAGAATATGCTGTGGAAAACATCACTTATATTCCAGATGGTTGCTGTTATCATCATCCTTTTTCACTCAGGGACATTATTCTGCCCACCGCCTGCTGCACAGACCTATTTATGTGAAAATCAGCATCTTAAATGCTGATGTTTGTCTGGTGGTCTTGATGCATTTTCACACTAAAGAGGACAGTCTATCATGCTGTATCTTTTTGCTTACAATTACACCTTAAGTTTTTTGTTCTTTTATCATTGACAGTAGGTCTTTTTTGCATATAACTTCACTAAGTTTCTTAAATGATGGATTTTCACACACTTTGGGATTGATACAATTTGTGGTGCTTTCCTTACATGTAGCTTGTGATACTTTTAAAATGAGCTAGCCACTAGCTGTGTGCTATCACTATTGCTCATACTTAGGAATAAAACCTTAATTATAACTATTAAACATAGGCATGTAACTTGTGCTACACCATTTGTGCCACAGACATGCTTGATACCTTAAATTTTGAGGCTTTTTAGGAGAGATGGGTATGCTATTGCTTTCTTACACCAAGGGTTTTTCAACTTTTTAATTCTAAGGACCCCCAAATGTGATTATCTCCAAGCAAGGGACCCTCAGCTATATATATTTTATGTATAAAAATGCATTTATACTGTGTGAGAAAAGCAATAATTAAATAAAGACAATACATTAATCTCATGATTTTTGTAGAATTCCTTGATATAAAAAGCCTTCTTTCCTTAAGAAAGAATGCAAAATATGCAAGTGTTGGGTTCTGTAATTTGTGTGAATGATAAAATAAACACGTTAAACATATTTTAACCCTATAAAGAATGACATGTATTATTTGATACATGCTTTTCTAGAGTCTCTGCATTATCAACATGAATGAATACTTTGCTGAAAGAAAAAAAAAACTGTTGTATGTAATGTACTAGATGTCTGCTACCTTCTGGTATTAGTTACAAGTTTTTCAAGTTTATTGATATCCTGAATGAAAAGAAATTTGCACACAGAGATAGAATACATACAAAAAGATGCAAAAAGATACAAACATACATAAAAACACACTCATAATACCCCATAAAACATGAATTACATAAAAGTACAATATTTCTGAATACACTTAATTCATGATTTCACAGTCCTCCCCAAACTTCTCTACTGTCTTTTCCTTATTGAGTTCAGCATTCTAATTGCTGTGGGGATAAAATTATCTCCTGCCCTCTTGGTCCTTAACTTTAGAGACCTAAAACGGTGACCAGAGGGCATAAGTTCAAACTCTCCTGATAGGGGGTGTCCAGGTTGAATGACAATGGTATTCGCCTTCCTGATAACCTGCTCCTCAAAAATGTCTGTCAGCTTTGTCTGACTCACCCCGGTAATTTTACTAGCTATTTTAACCAGTTTCTCAAGTCTGAGTTGTTGCAAAGATTTAATTGACCAAACCATGATGCCACACAGAAGGATAAGACCAAATCAATTATACTTTGATAAAACATAGACATCAATTTCTACAAATGTTAAAGGAGTTCATTTTTCTCAAATAAATCAACAGCTGTTGGACCTTCTTACAAATAACATAAGTATTTTCCTCAAAACATAAACGGATATCAGTGATGGTGCACAAATATTTGTAGTTATCTACCAGATCAACTTCTTTCCTATAATGGTGGTAAGCTTAGGTACCGGCGGATGTTTTCTAAAATCAGTCACCATGTCCTTGGTTTTAGAAACATTCAGTTCAAGATAGTTTGTTCCACACCAGGACACAAAATCATCCAAGAGACTGTCATGTTCATCTTCCTCTTCTCTTAACAGACTAACAATGACACAATCGTCTGCAAACTTAACAATGTGTCTATTTTCATAGATGCTGCTGCAATAATTTGTATACAATATATACAAAAGTGGGGTAGTACACAGCCTTGTGGTGAGCCTGTGGAAGATACCAGTGACTCTGATAATGTACCATTTACAAATATAGCTGCAAGCAGCGATGACGGGCACAAGCACCATGGGTCAATTTCCACCCGGTGGCTTTTGGAAAACAATGCAAGATGGACACGTGCATTTGGCATTTAACATTATTCTAGACAATTTTGAAGCAATTTGAGTAAATATAAGAGGACTATTTTAAAGTCTGTTGTAAGAGCCACACTTCCTGCTGCCAGGTGGTGGCACTATGACCGTGACATAAAATAATCACATCCACCTCAAATTCGATCTAAATCACACATTGCACACAGAAGATATAAGACAACTCCTGTTTCCCATTTTTTGCGATTAATTTAATGTCTCGCCATGGCAACACCATTCTATATATCAGATATCTGTTCACAATTTAGCATCTTCAGTGTCTTGGCATAATGTTGTCTTACACACCCATTTTAAAGGAGGCGCAACTTTTGCCTAGACCTAATGGCCAATGACTCTGATGTGTGTGTGAAATTTCAAGAAATTTTAAGCATGCCAAGTGCCTCAAAAACACCCAAATACAGGAAGAAATGAATAATAACAATTAATGTGTTGCCATGGCAACATTATTTAAGATATCAAATATCCCTTTACAAATTTACATCAGCAGTGTCTTGACATTATTCTAAAGAATTTTGAAGCAATTCAAAGTGGCAGAACTGTAGATGACTGTCTGTAGGGCTTGACTCAAGGAATCAGAGGAAAAATTATTTTGATTCTAGCCCTTATGGTTGCAGAGATATAAACCAAAGTGTAAAAGTGTTTATTATAGCGCCACCTAGGGTCAGATGGGTGCATGTTTGTGAGCCTGAGTAGTGGGGGGGATTTGGGATCATCCTGCCAAGTTTGATGTCTCCACGACTTACGGCCTCTGACGCCCAGACACATTTAGGGCAGAAAAAAAAAGAAGAAGAAAAAGAAGAAAATCAGTACAATTACAATAGGGTTTCAGCAGCTTCACTGCTTGCCCCCCCTAATAATAAGAAAATCCTAATGGATACAGTAGGGTTCCAGTACCTTCGTTGCTTGGGCCCCTAATAATAAGAAAATCCTTGCAGTGCTTGGGCCCTAATAAACCCCTGGGACCTAACAGTTAAAAAATCTACTATCCACTCCACAATATTCAAATCCAGATTTAAATTATTCAGTAACGTCTCTGCTAGTTTAAATGGTTGAATATAGTTAAAAGCAGAAGAGAAGTCAACAAATAAAAGCCTAACATGGAACTGGGCCCCCTCTAGATGTCTATACATAAAATGAAGCAATGTTAACAGTGCATCATCCACTCCCCTGCCAGCTCTATAGGCAAACTGTAGAGGGTCTAAAGCACTTTCCACTTGAGTGGTAATACTTTTCTTAACCAGCTTCTCAAATGTCTTCATTACCAAGGATGTTAACGCTACTGGTCTAAAGTCATTCAACTTACTCGGATGTTTCTTCTTAGCTACTGGAACAATGGTTGCTTGTTTCCATATTGTGGGAACCTTCTGCAGTTTAACTGCTTAATTGCTCTGCACATGTATTTAAAACCTTCCCAGTGATCTTATCTGGTCCTGGAGCCTTACAAACCTTTGTCTTTCTGAATAAATTAGTCACATTCTGTACAGTAAATTCAATGGTTACATCTGTTATGGTGTTTTTCCTTATTTCATCAATCTCTGAACTAAAATCGTGGCAATTAAACTTCAGATAGAATGAATTCAATGAATTGGCTAATTGTGCGTCCATATTACAACCACTTAACTTAATTCCCCTCTTGTTTTTCAGGGCCTGTGAGCCTATCATAGTATTCATACCCTTCCAAACCTCTCTTGCATTATTACTACTCAATTCTTCCTCAATCTTATCTTTATACTTTGATTTTGCATTCATAATCTCGTGACTTGACCTCTTTTTTGAGCTCTCTATACAGAAATATATTCTCCTCATAAAAGGCAATCCTTTTCTTAACCAGTATCTCTTTAAAGGTTTTGTAACTTTTGTAAAAAGGTTTGTTATTAGGATATATTGTTACCCTTTTACAAGGAATTACAAGATCAGTACAAAAAGAAATATAACTACATACTGAATCAGTCCATTCATCAATATTGCTTGCTGATTCCTCAAACACAGTCCATTCAGTACAATCAAAACACCCCTGAAGTGCAAGGGAGTTTTCCTCAGTCCACATTTTAACATGCCACACCTCAGATTTCTCTCGCTTCAGTACAGTTTTATAGGTGGGCAGTAGATGAATGATGTTATGGCACTGATTTGTAAGCCCCCTTAATGGAGCCATAACACAAGTCCAATGTCTTATTATAATATGTGGGGCATGTCAGGTACTGATAAAAACTATTTAAAACATTTCTCAATGAGCAGTGATTAAAATCACCTGTTATTAAATTTGGAGCATTGGGGGAGATAGATTGCAGTTCCTGAACAACAGAGAAGATTTGATCAGAAGATATTTTTGCATCGGCCTTCGGGTGTATATAAACCACTGTAATAAATATTTGGGGAAATTCTCTCGGGAGATAGAAGGGTCTTATCGACACAGTCAGGAGCTCAATATCAGGCAGACACAGTCTTTTCCGCACAGTAACATTTTTGGCCTTTGATTTATATACAGAGTAGAGCATAGTTTCCATGCTCTTCTGGAAGTAGATGACCTTGTAATATCATTTCCATAACATTCAAAAGAGGACCATGTCTTGTGAACAGCTGCATCCTGTCTACACCGGGCAATGTCGCGATGTCCCGCTGCAATGGCATGAGGTTAACTACACAGGACACATCGAAACGAATGTTCTAAATAGATTATTTGTCTTGTTGGCAGGATTAGCGCCAGTACGTACAGTGCAAAATGGCCGTTTACTGTCGGCTTACCCTTCCAGTGTAGACAGCATCATTGACTATAATGGGAGTGATTTGCTTTTGTCATGTCGCGCAACACGGCTTGCGTCTTGTGTAGGCAGGGTGTTGCAGTACGTTTCCACTGGCTCGGGCAACGAGAAATAATATCATTTTATATATATATACACGATTACATTTGGAAAGATGCCAGGTTCATTTCCGAATGCCCACAATGCACAGTGTGGATTTATTACACGTTCGCTTACCCAGCCTCAGTATTTCCACAATGAATGCGTGCAATAATCATTAAAGTCTGTTTGAAGTCGGAATAAAATATAAAGATGTGATTTGGCACTGAATACAGTTGAAATTCCAGCATTTTGGTAGATTTTGAAGCACTTCTGATAGACGTCACTGCTTTCAGCTCATGGTAATTGGCTCATACCTGACATTTTCCACTTCTCATTTCCATTAAGCAGACCTTTTTCAACCTTTTTGATGCTCTTGTCCGTTCCCCGAACTTTATCCGCACCGTTGTCAATCCCACAATCCACCTCGAGAGCATGGCACTCGGCACCAATAGAAATTCATTGAAAAATCTTGCTCACCTTCACTCACCACGCACCAGTGGAAATGTACGGTTAGTGTCAGTGTAGTATTCTGAGGTTTAGGCTTCACTCTCACTCTCACCTTCACTGTTCTTGTTTTGCCTTTCAAACACTTTATAGTTAATTTACCTCTTGAGCAGAGCATCAGCTTTGAATATCAAAGATATTTTTGAGCTTAATCATAGAGGAAAGAAAATCAGGATGTTGATAGTTGTTGTTTTGTTTTTCAGGGACCCAAAGGTGAGGTTGGAGAGAAGGGCGAAGCCGGCCCTCCTGGAGCTGCAGGACCCGCCGGTGCAAGAGGACCTCCCGGAGACGATGGCCCCAAAGGAAACCCAGTTAGTCAGAAAATGATGGCCCAGAAAATACACATGGCCTGTTTGTAAAGTTGAAATGATACTGTAAAATTACTGCATTGATTCAAAAATGTTTTTATATTTTTCTCATTTAGGGTCCTATTGGCTTCCCCGGTGACCCAGGTCCCCCTGGTGAGCCAGGTGTTGGTGTAAGTTAAAGAATTAGACAAGAGTTTATTCTGTGACTCAAAACTAATGATATAAGATATGATATTATAATGATATAAACATATGAAATTAAATAATATTATCAATAGGTGTAATTCATAATGAAAATAGTCAACAACAAATTTAATTATTGATTAGTCAGATGCTGTACATAGATTACCTTGGTCAGTGACCACATTTCCCAGTAGTAAAAAAGCAAACAAAAAACAAACAAACAGAGCAACATGCAGTGAATAAAAGCAAACAATGCAAGTTGTCCATAAAAGCACTTTACATTAAACACTTCCAAGAAGGACGTCATACCCCACATAGTTTCACTTTGCCAGTTTGCCACATAAGATGGTGCTTTTGATATTCTAAAAACATGCATTGTATGGCATACATTATAGATAATTTTTACATATTTTAAAGGAGAGCATTGGGTAAAATTTGGAATATATTATTAATCAGTCAATCAAAGAAACAATTGACAGATTATCAAAATAGTTGTTAGATTCAAGTATTCTTTTCAGGCTATATGTGTGTCCAGTATACTTCAAAAATCAAATGGTTATGTAATCTATTAATTAATCTGTGACAGCCTGTGCATATATGGATTAATAATGGTGTACAAAAATTTCAGAGATTAAATAATCTATATGTGCATACAAATGATATGAAACTTGAGTGAAATTGAGTACAAAAAAATGGCAATGTTGTGCTGTAATATCCTTTTTCGCACAGGGACTGGATGGACTTCCTGGAGACAAGGGAGATGATGGAGAGGCTGGTCAGCCTGTGAGTGATAATCATCTCTCACTGTGGATCATATTTTATGCTCAAGGCATTAAAATACTTTCTCAACATGCCAGTTAATCTGCAGAATTTTTACATTACAGGGTCCACCTGGTCCATCTGGTGAAGCCGGTCCTCCTGGACCCCCTGGAAAGCGAGTGAGTACTCTAATTTGCTTTTATTTGTGTTGTTTGCTAAGGCAAGCATCACTCATCCTGCACATTTTTGCTATAGACATGAATGATCCTTTAAATAATGCAGCTTGTTGAAGAGAGGACTGCTATTACTTTTCTAAACAATTTTCACCTGGCGGGTGATTAAACAGGTGAAAATGTACTATAGACTTACATTGAAGGAGAGATCCGAGCCATATCTAGAGACCAGAATATCATAGAGACTTTGGGGTGGGCTCTTTTGACTTTGGCTCAGAATACCCTAGTAACCACATAAAAATGCACTTATAAAACACTCAGAACACCTCAGCAATCTAGTAGGACTGCTCTGGCAACCAGTTACATCACCCTAGCATTGTGGAGTTTTGCACGGTCAAGTTTTGCTTACATTTTCTGCATAAAATAAATAAGGTTAAATTATTAGTTAACATGAACTAACAATGAACAATACTTTTACAACATTTATAAATGCTGGTTAATGTTAATGTTAATGTCAGTGTAAACTCATACATTTTTTTTATTAAAAGTTGTGTATGTTAACATTAGCAAATGCATTCTGGACTAACATGAACTAACAATAAAAAGAAAAATGTCATAAATTAACATTAATATTAATTATGTTAAAAATATTTCTTATTGTTAGTTCATGATACCTATTGCATTTACTAATGTAAAAAAACAGAACCTTATTATTAAAAGTAACCGTAAAATTCTACATTAGTTTGTAATGCTGCTTTGCTGGTCCATCTGCACTCTGCTGAGACACACATTTTCTAAATGTTTATGAGTCTCCCTTGTTAAAAGTAGATTTTATGGGGAACAAATCTATTTTTAACAGATCTGAACTACACAAACAATAAATCCTTAAAAGCAGAGCATAGTCAGGGTAGTCTTTTATTGGGTCTTAGTTTACCTTTGCAAATTGTTCCCAAGGGAGTAAAGAACTGACAAGCATTCCCTTGAAATCTCAGCATAACATAAGACCTATATATATATAAAAAAGGTCCTCTCATATCTGTTTGCATTGCTCAAGAGCAGTTCAGCTGTGGGTGACATTTAGACAGTCCTATAATAGAATATTGACCAAAGTTGCTTGAATGACAGCACTGTGACAGCACTGTGATAGCCAAAAGGAAATGAAGTTGTCATTGTAAACACTGGTGCCATCCTCAAGGCTTGACTCAGAATAGATTACTCTCTTAGTTATGCAGTCTTCTATGATTTGATGCAATTTACCGCAGTAAACTTCTACAGTTTTTGGTGGATCACTTTCGTAGGTAAAAAGAGTCTCAAAACTTTAGAGATAATTTGGTTTAAATTGTGTTCTGAAGTGAGGTTCATTGCCATATGTATGGCAGGAAACAAAAAAGACTTTTTTTGTGTCTGAAATATTGAATTTTCCCATATCAGTGGAGCCGTGAGCTAATAGCAATAAAAATGCATTACAGGGCTTTCCATTTTTGCCCGCCTTGCTTACAACTTTAAATGGGTCTGTGCATGAAGCTGATTCATTCACCAGACCTCAGCTTTCTCTGTGTCTTGAATTTTAATGGGCACACCCATATTGCTTATGGGCTTCAGGGAAACATATCTGGCAGCTCTGTGTTTGTGCCCATGTTGCGATAAAAAATATCTGCACTAGCTGAGCACAGATTTAGCTAAATTATCATGTCAGTAGCGTTCTCAAATGTGGGGACAGTATTACTTAGCATCTGGATGCCTGCTCACGGCATTACCCTGCTGAAAAGACCAGCCAAGACCAGCATCTTTTTAACAGGGTTGCTATTACTATTGCTAATACGTAGAACAGGGTTATTCTGGGACTGTAATTTCTGCAGCAGTAGTGTCACCAAGCAGTATAGCAAAAATAATTATTGCTTTCAAACAGGTTTCCTGAATACTCCCCTGTCTTCCATTGGTCGGATATAGATAATAACACTCTAAACTCATGCCATTTGTTAAGCCAATGTTGCTATTTTGGGCTGGTCAGGAATTGGATGCTTAAACAAACAGCAATGTTTTGATTTTGCCACAGAACCGCACAGTATGGATACTTTTCAGGGAAATCAGCCTACAAATTGCTTGCATATACACTGGCGACCAACAGATTTTGCTGTTTCGGAAGGAAATAGGTACTTTAATTCACCAAAGTGGCATTCAACTGATCACAATGTATAGTCAGGACATTACTGATGTAAAAAACAGCACCATCACTATTTGAAAAAAGTCATTTTTGATCAAATCCAGACAGGCCCCATTTCCAGTAGCCATCACTCTAACACCTTATCCTTGAGTAATCATGCTAAATTGCTAATTTGGTACTAGAAAATCACTTGCCATTATATCAAACACAGTTGAAAGCTATTTGGTTCATTAAATGAAGCTTAACATTGTCTTTGTGTTTGTTTTTGAGTTGTCATTGTATGCAATAGACTGGCATGTCTTAAGGTCAATATTAGGTCAAAAAAGGCAAAAATGAAACAGCTTTGTTTTGAGGAATGAAGGCTATACAATGCTTGAAATTGCCAAAAAACTGAAGATTTCATACAAAGGTGTACACTACAGTCTTCAAAGACAAAGGACAACTGGCTCTAACAAGGACAGAAAGAGATATGGAAGGCCCAGATGTACAAATAAACAAAAGGATAAGTACATCAGAATCTCTAGTTTGAGAAATAGACACCTCACATGTCCTCAGCTGACAGCTTCATTGAATTCTACCCGCTCAACACCAGTTTCATGTACAACAGTAAAGAGAAGACTCAGGGGTGCAGGCCTTTTGGGAAGAATCGAAAAGAAAAAGCCACTTTTGAAACAGAAAAACAAAAATAAAAGGTTAGAGTGTGCAAAGAGACACTGGGCAACTGATAATTGGAAAAGAGTGTTATGGATCTTAACCCCATTGAGCATTTGTGGGATCAGCTAGACTGTAAGGTGCATGAGAAGTGCACGACAAGACAGCCACATCTATGGCAAGTGCTACAGGAAGCGTGGGGTGAAATGTCACCTGAGTATCTGGAAAACTGACAGCTGGAATGCCACGGATCTGCAAAGCTGTCATTGCTGCACGTGGAGGATTTTTTTTATTTTTTTTATGAGAACTCTTTGAAGTAGTTTATGAAGTTCTGAACATTTTTTAATAGTCATTTTTTCACGTTAATTAATATCCTGACTATACATTGTGATCAGTTGAATGCCACTTTGGTGAATAAAAGTACCAATTTCTTTCCATAAGAGCAAAATCTGTAAATTATTTCAAACTTTTGGCTGCCAGTGTAGTTGACTCTGCATATTAAGCTGGGATAGGAAGTATTTTACCATTAAAATAGTTACACACTTTAGCTTTAATATGATATAAATGCAGTTGTGCTAACTCTTGAGAAAACATGTTGTATCTTTTCTAAATCTAAGTCATATTTTGATCATTGAATACTCAGTATAGCATCTGCTCTAGAAGGTTCTGAGTTTTGTTTTTCTTTCCTCAAGGGTCCCGCCGGCCCAGCTGGAACAGAAGGCAGGCAAGGAGAGAAGGGTGCAAAGGTGAGACAGTTTTCTATTATTTAAAATACCACCTGAACAACATGATTGGCATTTATACTGCTGAGTAAAACGTTTTTCCTGTCGAGCTCTTGATGTGTTATCAGCACATGATTTGTCTGGTGAATCCAATCTCTTTCAACACTGAGTGGTCCTGACTTAAAAAAGCTATTTCAAAATCCTCATTTAAAGATTTTAGCACTAGAAAGCTTAATTAGATGCCAACACAAGTTAAGCCTGTACTACAGATTCAATCACAGGAAGTGACAGGAAGTCTATCTATCTATTTTTTCCTTCCAAAAGCTCCAGTTCTTCAAAATGCAATGGTTACATAAATATGATCACGGTTGCTCTTTAAGGCAATTAAAAACATTTTAACTAAAAGTTTAGTTTAATAAATAGGTTAAATATATAGATGTGTGTGTATATATATATATATATATATATATATATATATATATATATATATATATATATATATACGTTGTTACACAACATTGTGGAATGCTTGATTCTAATTGTAGGGCTGTACCCATACAATCATTTATGAGTTCAATGGTTCAAATAAGCCTGGAGCACATTAAGACTATCTGACTAAGGCAACAAATAGAAAGACAATTTTGAAATAATTGGTATAGGCTTTATGAAATATAAGGTGGAGATGGGGAGGTGGAGGTGGAGGTGGAGGGATGCCAGAAGAATCGTCACCAGCAGAGTCCTGCACGGGTCCTGTTTTGTAAACCCGCACCCGCCCCATACCCGCAGTACTTATCAGAACACCCGACCCGTTATTCGACAGCAGCCCTAATTTAATTCTGTACCCGACCCGACCTGTTTAACATAAAGACTGCAATCCGAACCACACCCACATTAAAGTAAATCTACTACATCAGGTTGATAAAAAAAAAAAAATTATTTGCTCGCGTAACACAAGAAATCAAACTAACATTTGGCACTCTTGAGTTGGAACATTTAAGACAAATAGACACTTAGTCTAATTTTGTGGTGACAATTAACAAAAAAAGATAAGATGAAAATTTTTTGACATTTTAAAAATAGCCTTGGCTATTTGACCCGCAGTCCGCCCGTGACTATTGATTCCCGACCCGCACCGCAAATGACAATGTAAATATTTTTCCACCCGTTACATCAAAAATGAGCAGTTCACCCGTCGGGTACCTATGTGCAGGACTCTGGACGCCAGTGCGAGGGAAGCAGCTGCTTAAATAGTGAAATGATTGGCAGGCCTAGATAAACAAGCTCCTCCCGGACTTAAGTTTGGAACTTAATTATATCAATATATTGTGTTACTTTTTTCCACAATATTGTATTTATATTTTATATCCATAGATCCCTGATATTTATTAATCTATTTGTTTATTCCAACAAATACTTCATGTCCAGCTTTTCACTAATGAAGAACCAGGTCATGGCATGTCTTATTTCTTATGTTGATTATTTTTTGTCTCTCATGTCACTCTGAGGTCACTTTCTTCTTGCATAGTAAAATGTTTCATGTCTAGTAATTTATTTGTTTGGTAAGAAGCTGCTTCATATCAGGGTATTGATCACCATGTTATGATATATTTTACAATACTGACTGGCTGACTGTACATTATCCCATACTTTTATTGTTGTCACACAGGGAGAGGCTGGTGCTGAGGGACCAGTGGGCAAAACTGGTCCTGTGGGCCCACAGGGGCCTCCTGGAAAACCTGGAACTGAGGGGTTACGTGGGATCCCTGGGTCTGTGGTATGCCCTCAGGAAACTCTGATATTGTCCAGATTGTCTGTGTTATTATTATTTTATACAAGCAAAACAGTATTAAGCAATATCTTAATTTTAATCATGAGGATTGTCAAGTTTAGTCACTCTCTACTCTATATGTTTGAGTATTTGTACCTTGTATTTATCTTTGCATATTTAGTTGTGTTTTACTGTAATAGGCTAATGCTTACTGTCTGTTCTTTCAGGGTGAGCAGGGACTTCCTGGAGCTGCTGGCCAAGATGGTCCTCCTGGACCACTGGTAAGAAGATACACTCAAACAGTATTATGTTCTTCGCCTGCTGGAAAACAGCTAATACAGCTGGTTAGGCTGGTCTGCTTTGATGGATTTGGAGGGGTTTTGGGACTGGTCAGGCTGGGAGACTAGCTAAACACCCATTTGGCAAGACTGCAATTAAGACCTCAGTTCACCCAAAAATGAAAATGTACTCACCTTCATGCCATCCCAGATGTATAATAAAAGTACTTCAGACGAATGGTGGTTAAATCCATATCTTCTGAAGTGATATGATAGGTGTGGGTGAGAAACAGATCAATATTTAAGTCCTTTTTTTTTTTTACTATAAATTCTCCTCCCTGCTCAGTCAATTTCCACTTTACTTTCACTTTCTCATTCTCCATCTTCTGTTTTTGGTGATTCACATCCTTCTTGCATACTGCCCCCTAATGAGAAGGGAAAAGAATTAATGACAAAAAAATTATTAAATATTGATCTGTTTCTCACCCACACCTATCAAATTGTGTCTGAAATCATGGATTTAACCACTGGAGTCACATGGATTAATTTATGCTGCCTTTATGTGGATTTTGTAGTTTCAAAATGTTGGAACCCATTCACTTACATTGTGAGGACCTACAGAGCTGAAATATTCTTCTAAATATCTTAATTTGCGTTCTGCTGAAGACATAAATTCACACACATCTGGGATGGCATATGGGTGAGTAAATCATGAGAGAGTTTTTATTTTTGGGTGAACTATCCCTTTAAGCTGGTTTAAGCTTTTTTCCCAGCAGGGTTATCAAGAGTAATGTATGTAATTTGTATTATTATGATTTAGGTTTTAAATGTGACAACCTTTATGTGTTTTGACCATGTTTAGGGTCCTCCTGGTCTTCCTGGCCTGAAAGGTGACCCTGGTACCAAGGGTGAGAAGGTACTGTATGATTTAATTAGAATTCATAGCATCTAGTCTGATGAATAAGATCCATAAGAAGTATGAGTGTTGTAGTTGTTGGATTGTGATGTTTGCAGTCTTCAGATTCTTATTTGCAGAGGTCAAGAATGAAGCAGAAAATTATTTATCAATTATTCATTATTAATAAAAAAAAATATAGAAAGCAGTAAAAAGTACACAGAGGCATAACATAGGAATTTAAAAACATCAAAAGAATATACATGTGTAGATGGATTGTTTCTGCAGAGGTAAAAATTAAGTGTTTAAATGAAAATTAAAGATTTGGCTCCCTTATAACGCTGCTCAGGACTTGTCCTTAAAGGCGCCATGAAATTGCTTGCCGTGTGCTGTTTTCCTTCCTGTGTTGCAGTATTTCCTACTGAAACGGGTTGGGCTGAGACACATTAAAGGGAGTGTCACTTTTTTAATAGCCTTTATTTGACATCACAGTCATGAACATGATTTGCTACTTTCTATTGTTAGTCAGAAGTCGGTGTTATTAGGGGAGAGATATTATCATTCTAGAGAGCATTTTAATGGACAAAATGAACAAGTGCAAGATGTGTGTATCTACTAAAAGTGAATTTGGTCAACTTTTAGGAGTACACAAGTATATAGATGGCCTCAAAGCCATCTAACAGAGATGGATGAAAAGCCACAAAACTCCAATTTAGATTTCATGGAGTATTTAAATACAGTCTCGAGGACCAAGACATACACACACATAGACACACAGTCTCCTATTCTGCATAATCATACAAACGATTAAACTTTTACACTTCCTGCAATGCATAATCAATGTAAATCTGTTATATGAGAAGAGACCTGGTGAGATGACAGAGTGCATTATGTTTTAATATTGTGGAGAGGCAAATGGCCTTGACTGTAAATATCAGGTGTTGAAAGAAAAACTATAGCACTTGAACACACCTCAGTTTCTCTGAGCTTTAAATATGATTTATATTGAGCCACTGTGTGTGGCAGGGAAACTTCCAGAGTATTGAGCTGTGTTTTCTACATGATGAATCAGTTGTTTGCCATTGCAGCCTTTGCATGCATGCATTGATTTGTTACTGAACAATGTGTATGGCTCCATTAAAAGCTGTGGCAAATGTATTTTTATTTATTTTGTGGCAATAAATTCATGTAGTTTGAGATATAGGCTTTGGCCTAAATTGCGTTTTAATTTGTCACATTTCAGTCTTTGGAATATTGTTAGTTTTAGTGTTCTGTAAATAAAAACTTTTATTAAAAATAAAAAATATAAGTCTTAAACGAATATTCTAGGTTAAATACTTGAAATGACTTTCATTTGAATCGAATATATATCAATATTTCAGCTTCTCTGTCCACCTTTTATTTGTATTCCCTTAAGAAAGTTTTTGACAAATAAAATTGTAATGAAATTTGTCTAATTCGTATTTCATCTGAAATTTTCTCTGCTTAGATGAATAATAATGGCTTCCAAAATGTGTTGCTATAAAAACCTGTGACTTAGTATTAAGTTGTTACTTTTGTTTCTTTCAGGGTCATCCAGGTCTAATTGGTCTGATTGGCCCTCCTGGTGAGCCGGGCGAGAAGGGTGACAGAGGACTGCAGGGACTTCAGGGACTTGGTGGAGGCAAGGGTGATGCTGTGAGTGACACACTGTTATTTAGTTATGGGGCAGAGTCTGCTGTTTTAAGGATAAATACTTGAGAATTAGCATTCCAAGTATCTTTATAATAAATAAAGTTGATTAGAGATTTCCCAGCATAGACTGTCTGATCCTTTGATTTTGCCCTGAAAAGATAAACTGTATTATATTTATTTAAAAAAATATTGGCTTATCAACCATCTTGAAAATACAAAAGAGGGTATTGTTAAATGATCACATATCATAGACAGTTAATGGAATTCTCTCAGTAGAGACTTAATGACTAGTAAATGAGGGCGCACAAGTAAAATGTCATAGTTGGCCATAACTGATCTCAAAAGAGCTCTTAATCTCTGATGTTTCCATACTTATCTCATCATATTGGCTTTTTAGATGATAGACTGGATAGACTTCTTGAGTTCAGGATTATGACCTAATGCATTATTTGGTCTATTGACTGCAGGGTCCCGTTGGTGCTTCTGGTCCACTTGGTCCCCCTGGTCCTCCTGGTATTCCTGTAAGCTGTTTCTTTTCACACTTGTACTGTGATTATTTCGTAAATTTGACCACCATGACATTTGCTTAATTTATATCCTTGATTTCTCTATCTTCAGGGCACACAAGGACAGAAGGGATCCAAAGGATCAACTGTAAGTGTGCCCCATGGACTTTTGATTTTAGCTGCTGTGACTGGTCAACATTTCTTTTAAGTTTTTCCCATTTTTAATAAACTTTTTTGCCTTCACTAGTTGATTTGAAATGGTCCTGCAATGTGGCAAATGTATTTTAATAGTACAAGGTCATTAAAGATGCATGCATAATGATTAAAGAATGACCAAAATAATATTTAAAACAGTTTTAGATGGAGTATAGCATGTAACATCACAGGAAATGTCAACTCCCCTAAACTATTTCATGTCAACTAGATTTTATGTCAAGTGCTGAATCTCTCCATATCACATGTTTAATGACGTGGTTAATACTGTATATCTCAGATAACATTCACTCTTTTCTGTTTCCACAGGGTCCAGCTGGCCAGAAGGGAGAACCCGGCTTAATGGGACCACCAGGTCCTCCTGTAAGAGACATATTATATTGTGTGGAAATAAATTGAATGGCATTGAGAGCTCTGCTGGAAATCGAATTAGCTCATTTGCTTCTGTCTCCTATGGAGTTAAAGCTGACCCAATTAAAATCATTTATTGATCATTTATCTTTGATTGTCAATCACCCAGGGCTCACCCGGGGACATGATCCAGCCCCTCCCCATCCAGATGAATAAAAGATCTAGGAGGTCACCTGACATGCAGGATGACGAGGCAGCAGGAATGATAGATTATGGCGTGGAGGGAATGGAGGATGTGTTTGGCTCCCTCAACAACCTCAAGCAGGACATTGAACGCATGAAGTTCCCACTGGGAACCCAAGACAACCCAGCCAGAACCTGCAAAGACCTGCAGCTCAGTCAACCAGACTTCCCTGATGGTGGGAGAAAGTTCTGAGCTTATGAGTTTTCTTTAGCATATCAAAGCAGAATTATTCATTTATTTGAGCTTATGAAGTACACAAGAGTCCTTTAAGTCTATCTGAACTGAACAGCTAATGGTTCATCATATACACTGGTGGCCAAAAGTTTGGAAAAGATTTTGCTCTTATGGAAAGAAATTGGTACTTTAATTCGCAAAAGTGGCATTCAACTGATCACAATGTATAGTCATGACATTAATAATGTAAAAAATTACTAACTAACATAAAATGTTCAGAACTTCTTAAACTACTTCAAAGAGTTCTCATCAAAAAATCCTCCACGTGCAGCAATGACAGCTTTGCAGATCCTTGGTATTTTTTTTTTTTTTTTTCTGTTTCAAAAGTGGCTTTTTCTTTTCAATTCTTCCCATAAGGTCTGCATCCCTGCGTCTTCTGTTTACTATTGTACATGAAACTTGTGTTAAGTGGGTAGAATTCAATGAAACTGTCAGCTGAGGACATGTGAGGCATCTATTTCTCAAACTAGAGACTCTGATGTACTTATCCTCTTGTTTAGTTGTACATCTGGCCTTCCACATCTCTTTCTGTCCTTGTTAGAGCCAGTTGTCCTTTGTCTTTGAAGACTGTAGTGTACACCTTTGTATGAAATCTTCAGGCATTTTCAAGCATTGTATAGCCTTCATTCCTCAAAACAATGATTGACTGATGAGTTTCTAGAGAAAGGTGTTTCTTTTTTGCCATTTTTGACCTGATATTGACCTTAAGATATGCCAGTCTATTGCATACTGCGGCAACTCAAAAACAAACACAAAAACAATGTTAAGCTTCATTTAACGAACCAAATAGTTTTCAGCAGTGTTTGATATAATGGCAAGTGATTTTCTAGTACCAAATTAGCAATTTAGCATGATTACACAAGGATAAGGTGTTGGAGTGATGTCTGCTGGAAATGGGGCCTGTCTGGATTTGATCAAAAATGACTTTTTTCAAATAGTGAAGGTGCTGTTTTTTTTGTCCTGACTATACTTTGTGATCAGTTGAATGCCACTTTGGTGAATTAAAGTACCAATTTCCATCTGAAACAGCAAAATCAGTACATTATTACAAACTTCTGGCCACCAGTGTAGTTAGGTTTGAAAATACTGGTACATCCAGATAAAACATACATTAGTGTATAGCTTCTCTCTTTAATTGGGGTAACAGAGTAGTGAATTTTGTCTTAACTTGCATGTTTTTGACTGTAGGAGAATACTGGATCGATCCCAATATGGGATGCATAGGAGACGCCTTCAAAGTGTACTGTAACTTCACAGCGGGAGGAGAAACGTGCATCTACCCCGATAAGAAATCCTCAGGGGTGAGAGCTAAATCTCATTATCAGTGGTAATATAAAATAAAATTAAAGAGCTTGCTTGTCTTAGTGAATTGTTTGATCATGATTTCCTTTTCTTATAGGTTAGAATATCAAACTGGCCAAAGGAGTCCCCAGGATCTTGGTTCAGTGAATTCAAGCGTGGAAAAATCGTAATTGCTTACTATTCTCTCCCAATTTAAAACAAAGCTCAGCAACTTGGTCATATATGTTTCTACTACTAGAGGAGTTTATCCAGTATTTAGTGGTCTTCTTTCAGCCACACAGTAAAATATTTAAACCCACTAAAATGTAATTTAAAATAATATTTCACCCAAAAATGAAGATTCTATCATGATTTACTCACCCTCATGCCATCCCAGATGTGTATGACTTTATATTGAACAATCCCTTTAATTGCTGCCTTAAATTTAAAATTAAAGTGGTGCCAAAGTTCCAACCTAAAGTAATAAGTTCATTTTGTATTTAATTACTGGTGTAAATTAAGTAAATCAAGATGAAAAGACAGAAGATTATTGACAAGTTATATGAAAGTAAACAAAGATGTTACAGTATAATGAAAAAAAGAAATGTTTTTACGGTGCAGAGCTGATTTTTAATCCCTCTTTTCTCTGTGCCTCAGCTGTCCTATGTCGATGTTGCGGAGAGCTCCATAAACTCAGTCCAGATGACATTCCTCAAGTTGCTCAGCTCTTCTGCCAGGCAGAACTTCACTTATATATGCCATCAGTCTGTGGCTTGGTATGATGCCAAAGCAGACAGCTATGACAAGGCGCTGCGCTTCCTGGGCTCTAATGATGAGGAAATGTCCTATGACAACAACCCCTTCATCAAGGCTCTTTCAGATGGCTGCTCGGTAAGTAAACCTGCCAGGGATGATCTACATGCTGGTCATCTCTATACACACTACTATAAAGTATGCCAAAAGCGTGTGGACTCCCCTTTTAAGTTAACAGCTTTGGCTAGTTCAGATACACACATTACTAATAGGTGCATAAATCAAGCAAACAGCCATTAAATCTCCTCAGACAGACATTTTTTAGTAGAATGGGGCATACCGTTATTGTTCTAGCATGATGTAGAGCTTTACTGGTTGTTTAGATCAGTGTTACTATCAGAAATAATTGATAATTATTTCTTTAGTTATTAATTAATATTTAAATTAAATAATAGAATCTAACTCATTAAAATCTCATATGGGGCTCCAGTAAATGTAGTGCGCTACGTTTAGGAGCGGGTTTGGTTATTAGCAATAATTAATAATGATCAAAGATAATTATTAATTATTAAAATCAATAGAACATTGATTTGAATCAATGTTAGTTTTTGTTAATCCTTTAAATCAACAATTATCAAAGATAATCGTTAATTGTTAACATCGATGAAACATTGATTAAAATTGACACTAGCTTATTGATCCTTCAAATTCAACAATCATCAAAGATAATTATCAATGATCAAAAATCAATAGAATATTAATAAGGATTAATATCGCTGGGGCACCACCCTGGAATCAGGGACTAATAACCAGATAGTATAACAGTCTCAATATTAGATTGTTCTCTTAGGAATATCGACATCGATTTTCGAAAAAAAAAAACAATGAAGGCTTGAATCCGAGCACTGACATCCCATCAGCATTTGACACAGGTGTATGCAAACAAACCAAAACACTTCTCTTTGAAATATAACGAAGTTTATTTATGCAGCAATATCAATTAATAATCAATACAATGCAGTCAATAAACTTCCGACTTACAACTACAAACTAAACAGTGATATGATTAGATATGGTAACCAAAATAATCCTATAACACATGAGGGAGGTGTGTGTGTGAGAGAGAGAATGTGTGTGTGTGTGTGTGTGTGTGTGTGTGTGTGTGTGTGTGTGTGTGTGTGTGTGAGGAGGGACGCACACAAAATGGTGGACGTGACTCTTGTGGAGAGTATGTCACGCAAGATTTCCAGCCAGAGAATATGGCCGCGAATGTGGGCAGAGAGAAACCGGTCAATGGCATCTACCAGTTTACCACATGTTTCCGCTTGTGCGATAACTTAGGAACAAGGCTGAGCTTTATCACGAAGTTAACTACTAGCCAAAAGTGTGTGCGAGAATGTTTGTGAGGGGTCGCATGTGTGTGTGTGGTTAGTACGAGAGAGAGAGAGAGAATAAAGTGACAGCCCCAAAGCTGGTTTCGCGATCGTGGGAGAGAAAGAAGCTGTTAGTTTATCACTCAGAGATGCGGTGGATGGCTCGTAAACCATCCCACGGTCTTTGATTCTTTAATGGATAAACTCAGTGTCGGTCTCACCCGCGATGGCGGAAATACACAACAGTCCAATGTGGTTGGACTACAACACAGCAGATCTCATTCGTGATAACCATACATTAAATACCTTGAGTATTATTAGCCATGAGTGGACTTGGCGGTCCGTAAACTGTACAAGCAATAACCTTGATACACAAGAATAACACACTATAATATTCTATCTCTGCCCAGACGTAAACCTCATACTTGAATCGCATGAGGATGCAGCTAGAATGTGTGTTCATCTGTCGTTTGACTCCAACTCGTTTCCTCGAGGCTCGGGTGATGACGGGAGGCCGTTTCCTCGCTCTATCGGTGGGCGGTACGGTGGCTGATTCTCGGGCGGGCTGGCAGAGAAATCAGTGACGTCAACTTGATTGAAGATGGAAGAGAAATATTTTTTCTCTTCACTTCTGCAGGCAAACAGATGAAGATGCGGATTACTCGGCGGTCTCCTTCGGATCCGTTAGAGTGTTCGGTGGAACACAGAGTAATCTCAACTCGTCCAGCGAGATGGAGATTGTATGGCCACAGTTTCAAGTTGGATGTTACTTCCTTGTGCCACGAGGCTACACCTGACAGCAGCGATGAGTTGCGTCTACGCACAGTGAGCAAAGTTGCTGGAAGCAAATCCCGGAAGCATCTCAGAGTTATTTCTACTCCTGATGACGTCATGGTTGAGGGCAGTTCTGTTGTGTGCCTCATCCAATAGGAGTTGAGAGTTCGATCCTTTAGTGAGCAAAGCTTCATGGGATTTGTAGTCTGTTTTGGACTCCCTTTGTTTGATTTTGGCGTGGTTTTTATCAGTAAGATTTATGACTTTGTATGTGGGCCTCAGTTAGGTTTTACGACTGTGTTAGGTCTGCCTTTGTCTTCTATCTGAATACATGAGGCCCAACAATGACAATGCCCCGATCAGCAAACCAAGGTCCATAAAGAAATGGTTTACTGAGTCTGGTGTGGAAGAACTTAAGATGGCCTGCACAAAGCTCAGGCCTAAACCTCACTGTACACCTTCGGGGTGTATTGAAACAGTGACTGTGAGCCACCATCAGTGGAGAAAAGCCCTGCAGCAATGTTCTAACCAGGAACTGAAAATGAAATATTTTTTTATTTCAGTTGGTTCTGAGCAGAAACTGTATTTTTTCATTCCAGTTCAGCCGTTCCGCAGCCTCCTTTCCAAATGGTTACTGGTTAGAATGAAATAAAAGAACGGTGTAAAAGATGTTCGTATTTGGATCAAAAGGAGGAAGCGGGACACAGCGAGATCCAACTCAAAAGGGCTTTATTTCCTACAGCTTCACAGTCTTTATATACTCCACTTTTCAGTGGTCACACTCAAGTTGATGCTTTTTCAGCACAATACAGATCACACTCAAGAACACTCTGCTCCCTGCAGCTCTATCTCTCTCTCTGTCTCTTTCAGTGGACTGGCTGTCTTTTATCTCCCCCGACTCTCACTGTGAACATGGAAATGGTAATTAGTCACAATTCATCTCAGGTGGATGTCCTTATGCTTTGTCTCTCCCCAGATGGGCGCTTGACCACGCCCTCACCTCCACATATCCCCACCGACCAACTCAGGCCGGGGGAACCCCCAGACTGCCCCCCCCCCCCTTCTGGAGAAGAAGTCCGTGACAGCCATCTGTGACCCCGGTCTGTGAACCACTCGAACATAAATGGCTGGAGTGCCAGATACCAACGAATGATCCGAGCATTGGCATCCTTCATGCGGTGGAGCCATTGGAGCGGGTGTGGTCCGAACGGAGGTTGAATGCTCATCCCAACAAATAGTATTGGAGAGTGAGGACCGCCAACTTGATGGCCAAACACTCCTTCTCTATGGTGCTGTACTTTGTCTCTCTCATAGAGAGCTTTCGACTAATGTACAGCACTGGGCGCTCTTCCCCCTTCACCACTTGGGACAGAACAGCACCCAGCCCCCTGTCCGATGCATCCGTCCGTAAAACAAAAGGGAGAGAGAAATCAGGGGAATGCAGAAGCGGCCCACCACAAAGTGCAGCTTTTACCTGCATGAAAGCTTGTTGGCACGACTCCATCCACTGGACCGGGTCTGGGGCTCCCTTTTTTAGTGAGATCAGTCAGTGGGCTGGTGACGTCTGAAAAATTAGGCACAAACTTTCAATAGTAGCCAGCCACCCCAAAAACTGTCTCACCTCCTTTTTGGTCTTGGGTCTCGGGCAGGTCACTATTGCTGTGGTTTTATCAATCTGGGGTCGCTCCTGGAGTCACACCTGCCAGATACTGTACCTCAACCCGCCCAATTGCGCACTTCTTCGGGTTTGCTGTGAGCCCCGCTCGTCACAGCGACCTCAGAACCGCCCTCAGACGTTGCATATGCCGTTGCCAATCATTACTGTAAATAATGATATCATCCAAATAAGCAGCAGCATACGCAGCATGCAGTCTGAGGACTCAGTCTCAGATGCTGAAACATAGCCAGGGCCCCAAACAAACCAAATAGAAGGGTCACAAATTGGTGTAATCCAAACGTTGTGGAGAAGGCCGTTTTCTCACAGGTCATCGGCGTTAAGGGGATCTGCCAGTATCCCTTTGTCAAATCAAGTGTTGAATAAAAGCGAGCCGAGGCCAACTGATCAAGCAGTTCATCAATACGAGGCATTGGATAAGCATCAAATTTTGACACCGTGTTGACCTTTCTATAATCCACACAGAACCGGACAGAGCCATTGCTCTTAGGCACCAGAACCACCAGGCTGGCCCAATCGTTGTGGGATTCTTCTATTACGCCCATATCGAGCATGGCCTTTAATTCTTCCTGTACTACTTGCCACTTCCTGTACCACTACCCCTGGGGTTGTCTCGATGTGGTGTTTTATGAGATTAGTGCGGCCGGGGAGAGGCGAGAACATGTCAGAGAAGTCATTTTGCAACCTGGCAACCTACGTACATTGTGACGACGAGAGGTGGTCTCCGCAAGGGACCAGGGTGAACTGATTGGCTTTTAGACTCTCCTCCGGGCCGAGCTCCTCCCTCTCCAGAACTACTATCACCAAGGATACAGGGACCGCCTCTCTCCATGGTTTTAGTAGGTTGAGGTGGTAAATTTGACCCCCCCCCATCTGAACGCACTTCCTCTTAATCAACTTCCACAACTCGCCGTGTGACCTCAAAGGGCCCTTGCCACTTTGCGAGTAATTTAGAGCCGAGTAGCCGAGCTCCCCTGTTATAGAGCAGGGACTGACGTTCTTGCGCCTGTAGCAAATTCTCCTGTGATAGTCACCCCAGTGTGTGGAGTTTTGCTCTCAGGTCAAGAACATATTGAATTTCATTTTTACTCTGTGACGGTCCCTCCTCCCAATTTTCCTTCATGATGTCTAACACGCAACGGGGCTTACGGCCAAATAACAATTCAAATTGGGAAAACCCCATGGAGGCGGGCCTCGCGCACTGCAAATAACAGGGGTTCAAGCCACTTATCCCAATTCTGATCATTTTTGTGCACTAACTTAAACGAATCATATTTTTTAAGGTCTTAATAAATCGTTCGACCAAGCCATCCGTTTGTGCATGGTACACGCTTGTCCGAATAGATTTAATACCAAATAATTAGTACAGCTCGCGTAGTGTACGTGACATGAAAGTAGTGCCCTGGTCAGTGAGGATTGCTTTCGGAATCCCCACTCGGGAGATTATTCTGAAGAGTGCCTCCGCAACGCTACGTGTTGAGATGATGCGAAGAGGCACTGCTTCAGGGCATCGCGTTGCGTAGTCCACCAGAACCAACACAAAACGATGCCCGCATGCTGACCATTCTAATGGCCCGACAAGGTCCATGCCACCTCTGTCAAAGGGAACCTTGATCAATGGTTAATAATGTTCTTTAAAGTGGTTGTATTAACAGTTACAGTGTTGCCAGATATCGCAAGAGAAACGAGCAACCTGGTCTGGAAAACATGCCCAAAATAAGCCACTTGCCTCACCAAAATAAGCAAAAATAAGCAACTAAATTTTTTTCCTGTGTGGTGGATTTATCTGCATAGAAGTCATAAAAAACATACACTTAATTCACGTAGAATTTTAATTACTGATCTGCTTCTTTATCAGAACCCAGCAGCATCAAATCTGTATTAATGCATCATATCTAACAATAATTCACTGAAGACTTGCAAACAACTAAGAAATGTACTTTTTACCTCTAATAATTGTCCTTGTATCTGGATTAACTGTGCATGTATATGTAGTAATTATACATAGTTGTTAAAAAGGTCTTCATTCACAGAATGTGACATTAACAACGTGCAATTAGGCAAAAAATATAAATGTCTGATGCTGCAGTTTCTTTCATGATTGAAGCACAAGTTTCATTTTATTGGAACAAAATGAATCGGTTATAACCATTTACCAGCATTTAAAAATTAAGTTTTCACTCTGGAACAATAGAAAATGTCTTTGTTCCTGTTTTCAGTTATGTTCTTCAACAAATTTAGTTCGTTTTGAGTTTTCGTTATCGTTGCTTGAATTGTTTTTAGTCCCGGGTTCCAGCATCTAGTGGAAAGTCTTTCTAGAAGAGTGGAAACTGTTATAGCAGCAAAGGAAGTCCCAACAACTTCCTATTCATACCCATGGTTTTGAAATTAAACAAGCACATGAGGGTGTGGTGCTTGGGTGTCCACATACTTTTAGCCCTGTCATGTTTGTTAAGGTGATATAACACAGTTCTAAATAATAACATAAAATCTCTTCATCTCTCTTTATTTTAGCTGAAGCAGGGATATTCCAAGTCTGTGATGGAAATTAATACTCCCCGCATCGACCAGGTGCCCATCATTGATGTCATGTTGAATGACTTTGGGGATACTAATCAAAGGTTTGGGTTTGAGGTAGGCCCTGTCTGCTTCCTCGGCTAAAGGACACCTACATTTACGGCAAAGGTCAAGAAGTGTGGCCAGCCAAGAGCCCCCCCATACCCTCCTTGTGCCACAAACACACACACCAGCACCTGCACTGTGTAATCTTCTATGGAATAGTCATCGCCCTGGTGGGGTCCCGATCGCCTGATTGAAACCTGCTATTGGAGTAAAGTTGTGAGAGAGGATGTGAACTGCCTGGTGGGCAGTGGCGCACTTTCAGAAGAAGAAGAATGGCCCATTCCTTTACCTTCTCACCACCCTTCCCAGCCTAGAACCTGTAGTATCCTTGTCCCATTTCCAAACTCCTTAGTTTAGTCCTTAATGGAATCCTTAATTCATCACAATCCCTCCCTAAATCCCAATCCTGAATATGTTTGCAAATCCCATTCCTACTCCTAATCCCTGTATCCTTTACGGATCCTCCTCCAGGTGCTGCTCAAGAAAGACAACCACAGTGGTGTGCTCTTGTTCTAAACACCCAAACAAACATTTAAGGTGCTATTGAAAGTGCATTTTTTGGTACAACTGTAATTATTGTTTTGTACAATACTGTTCTTTCTCAATTGCCTTTAAAATCTTGCATGTGTATCAGAATTGGAATGATAAAATATTGGTATCTATAAAGAGACTATCCTCTAAATGTTTTTTTTTTTCTTCATTGTTTTTTGTTTTGTGAAAACCACCAGTGAAACAGCATTCTTTACAAGATGTCAATCAATTAAGTGTCCCTGTCAACTATAAAATAAAAAAAGTATTTCAAACCATTCATATTTGTAATTATAAAGCATCCCTTTTGTAAATATTGACCAATTTAAGCACTATGAGTATCCGCTCTATCCAGGACTATATGGGCATTTACCTATGTCTAATGTTGAGTGAAGGACTGACTGAAACTGAGTTGTTTCACTGTCACTCTGAGATCAGAAGATTTCCACTAGCTTTTTATGTTCACAAGTGGTAGCAATGATGCTGTGGTAATCAATGACTCAGCAATGCTAAAGAAACTTGATGAAAAGTAGCTCGATGTCAGATTGAATTCCTTCACAGTATACCTCAATCTCTTAAAAGAAGTGTCAAATTCAAAGATGTTCAACTCTGTATATACAGAGCTTGGTTAGATAATCAAGTTTATATATGAGGCAGGGAATCTTGAAATGGAAAAAGGCTTTTTTTCAACTTTTGGTTATTTTGTGGTTGCTTTGATTAACCCTTTTAGACAGAAAATGAAAACAACAAAACTACTTTGAGGTGCTTTTTGGCTGTTCAACAATATTAATGGATTCTGGACAGTATTGTATTCAACGTGATAATTGTTTACTTTTGAATCATGTGAATCATTCCTGTGTGATTCAATCAGTCATGCTCTTTTCTGTGCTGTATGTCCAAAAGCTTATTGCATTCTAGAACTTCATATTTAAAGAATTCTGTGGTAAAATGTGTTCATGTCTTTGTGGTTTTGTTACAATGCTGTTCTTTTGTTTGCTTAACTTTCTTTTGCCTCCTTTGTGTTTGCGGTTCTGTCTGTGCCCCTAAAAACCCTTCAAATATATGACAGTAGACTTACACATCTGTGTTACATATAATTTATGTAAAACTTGGAATAAATGATCGCTACATTTCAATGTGATAATCTACTCCATTTCATTTTTGCTTGAACCATCAACCATCCTTAAGCAAAAACATTCTGTTGACAAAAACATGTGCTATATCTTCTACTAGAAACTTATTCAGTTTTTATGTTGTCACGTCAACTTTCTACAGTATTTTCAAATACTTTTGAAAACAATGATTTTAGGAAACACTTAATATGGCTTCAAGCTTACGGTAAAGCTGAAATCTAGAACTGAGATTGCGCTATTTCTTTAATAGCTGATGTTGCCATGGTACTATAGGTGAAGAGTGTATGCAGGAATGATTGTTCAGCCGCTGGAGCAGAAACTCTCATAATTCACCTGATGTGCAGCTCAAGGCTAAGAGCATCTGCATGGGTAGTCCTTTGGATGTTAACGCGGTCATGAATATTCTGAAAGCATGCTTACAGACAAACAACTAGTGACCCTGGACTAATGGATGCAAAGGAAGCGATTGTAGTGAATTACTTTAAGAATTCAAATATTAGTGTAAAACTGCACACAAAGCTGTAAGTATTAAGAACATTTACAGTAGAGAACATTTAAAGAACACTGAATGAAAGGCATACTTTTATAAGAAAATATGAAACGTTTGACAATGAGTCATCCACTGCGATTTATGAGGGGCCATGGAAACACAGTTTGATTCAGGAAAGCAGGTTTTTTGTTGTTTTCAGACAGAGAGCACAATTATAATGGACTACAGAGAAATATCTGAAATAATACATGTTTTGAATGAAAATTTCAAGAACAAAAGCAAAGATCTGTTAGTACAGAGAAATAGGTCAGTCTACAGTATCTGTCTTTCATTACTCAAAAAGTATATTAATAAAGTTCTTCCTCTATTATTCACTCTGTCTACTCGATATTTAAAATCAAACATGATAATATGAAAACATGACAATGTTTTAAAGGTGAATTGTGTAACTTCTGCAATACTAGTGTCACCAAACAGAATTGCAAGTACAATGATTGCTTTCAAACAGGTAAAAACTAAATATAATATATATAAATGTAAAAAAATAATAACTTATCAGAAATTTAGATGAGTGAAATATGTAAGGGATAATGTATAGTCAGCCGGTTTTTATTGCACAATAAACCCCGAAGTGAAGCGAGTATTCCAGAGCAAGGTTTATCATAACCTAAAACGAAAACGAAATGTAAAAAAAACATTTTCGTAATCTGAAATAAAAATAAAAATAAACATAATTAGAAAAACTGAAACTAAACTACAATAAAATTTCATGGCTCTGAAAAAAACGAAAATAAAATAAAAATAATCGTAAAACATATTTCGTTTTCGGTTTTGTTGCGATAGGTTTTTAAAGCTTTAAACCCGCTATCACCTTAACATGAAGGTGCCACTAAGCGGCGATAGCAGGAGGGAATCACTACAGTACATCATGGAGAGAAGCAAAGCAGGTAGAAAACTAGGGTGACTCAGAAGTCGATCCTGGGCTGCGTTTCAATTCACTTTTAACATCCACTCGCTAACTCCTCTAAGCACTTCCCCTCAGGGGAATCTTCGCCGCCATTTTGGAAGTCTGTTCCACTTCGCTAAAAGAGGAGGGAAGTTTCTATTGACAGACCCTCAACCCCTCGATTTTGATCGAGGGAGCGAGCCTACGTTGATGTACGCTTCAGGCAGCTCCATATCCCATAACGCAACTTGATGTGACAGTGGATCGTGCTTCATCAACCCCACCCCCACACAACTCTTATGTATGATGGAAGAGAAGTTAGGTCAATTAAGCAGTTTAGAAAAGTTATATTGAGATTTAACAGCATAATACTTGTAGCTACCTTAAACTGTTTATCACACAGTTATAGCCTATGTGTTCATTATGTTATCATTTTCATTTGTGTAAATCTTGATTAATCCTTTCTAACAATTCATTCTAATGAAGAAAACAAATTAAACATACAAGATTTATACATATGCCTCTGAAATCAATCTCCGAAAACGTTGTTTTCTCAGGTGCAAAATTACTAAATAATTCCACAAATTGACATCAGCCTTCAGCAGGGGTGGTACTAGGGTCAGTGGACATTCGGGGCTTAGCCCAGACCTCTGTGGATATGGGGCCATATACATAAACCTGAATACATCTATGATGTGTTATTTATATAGTAAACTAAAAAAGTCTCACTAACTTTTGTCTCACATACGCTCGAAGGTCAGAAATTGCGTGCTTTTAAAATCTATACTTTAAAACGCGATTTTACAAAAACACAATTTTGTCCCTTTTGGCTTTCTGTAGTTTGACACACATTAGCTGTGGCTCGTTTGGAAGGCTGCATGCTAGGTAGGATGCGTCCTTTGAAGGCTGCAGTATACTGAGCGTCCTCCTTTAAACAAGCCTCATTTAAATGAGACGGCCTTCATAGGACAAACGGAAACGGAACGTAACATGGTTGCTATGACAGCACACCACAAGGGAACAAAGTCCCTTTGGAAGGGAATGTATGAGGTACATTTTAGGAGCATTATAATGATGTAAAGAGAAAAGAAAATAGATTTTACAGATGTACTTTTAGTCTAATACTTTATTTTAATTATATATTAATATAATTATACATATTATATGCTCTGCACCCATCTACTGAGATACTTCAACTTGGGAATTAACACTACTTGTGTTTGAACATCATATTTACGGGCAAATTGGCATCATTATTTTTTTTTTTTACATTTCCGTTGAAGCAAAGAATTGTGGGTTGTGAGTGCCCACGTAGGATACACCCCATGCATCCTCCGAATTACCGAGAAAGAAGGTTGCATAAGAAGGCTGCATTCAGAGTGTCCTACTCACTTTTCTGAAATGAGACAGCCTCGATGACGTATGCGGCCGACAAATGCGACCTCCGGAGGATGCAGCCTTCCAAACGAGACACAGCCATTGTCTACGGCTGTATACAGTTTCTATTGGTTTGTCACACATTGTCTACTGCTGTATACATTTTTTATTGGTTTGACACACATTGTCTACTGCTGTATACATTTTTTATTGGTTTGACACACATTGTCTACGGCTGTATACAGTTTTCATTGATTCGTCGGGTGCTTAAGTTAACTTACAAGAAAGCAGGTTGTTAACAGGCTAAAAAATAATAGCTAGATCGCCTAAAGTTTGCTATGTTTATTGCATCGTGTCTTAATAAAGAGTTTTGCTAAACACGCAAATGTCTTGGCTCTTGATTTTAAAGTTAGCAAATTCCTCGAGTACATCTGTATATATTACTCCTTGTTTTCAGGGTTATATATCTAAATATTTGGTACTTACTGCACCTGGATGGACCAACTCAGCACAGTTTCCAATATGCAGCTGCAATCACGTGCCTCAAACTCTCTTCTTGCATGCGCACACAAAGGTTACATGTGAGCTGGAAATTAGCTGCTGACAAGACAGCTCATGGGTACTGAATTGAGTCTGTATTTGGTGTTGTCAATACCATAGAAAGACAGGAATCATTCATTTATATACAGTATATTACCGTAATTTTAAAATGTAATGTTAAAATAATAAAATGTAACATGTTTTCATTTCAACTTGATACCCAAGCACTGGTACTTATGATGTCACTACAAAAAGGTGATCAAAACATTTGGGGCTTTACAGAAAACATTTGTGGCTTAAGCCCCGTTAGTCCAGCCCTAGAGCCGCCCATGGCCTTCAACATGCTCCAAGTGATCAAGGGTTAAGGTTGTTCCAGTTAAGCCCACTGCACAGGTTCTGCCAGTAGTGGACACTCGCACAACCTAAGCAATGATGTACATCCGAGTCCATGAGATGGAGTGAAGTTTGCAAGGGAAAATCAAGTCCCCATGGGGGTAACTATTTGTAATGCCTGAGCAAAAACCATGTTATTATGATAGCATGTCATTGAAGTCTACGCTAACTGAAAAACACAAACAAAGATACATCTTTAATTTCACAATCTGTAACTTAAGTTATATATTATTATGTGTAACATATGATTTAAAAGATATTAAATGTCGTATTTACATAGTTAAAACTGCGTATACCATGAAGTGAATTTGGAAGATTTTTAATCAGGCACTGAATAGAGTACACATTACTTGCTCTTTGAGCCAATGGAATCACTGTGATGTCATATGGGGATTCGATTTAACACGAGGTGTGTCCCAGTGTCCAGTCATTTCTCTAAAAAATATAATTATGTACCGGTTTCAGCTGTTAGGCTCACTGATTATTTAATTTTTTTCTCGTTGAAATTAAATATCTTAAACGTCCTTCTTGGTATCATGTCTGGTATCGATTGCAGGGAAGGGAAGGTATTTTATTGCATTGCAAGATGATTTGACGATCCTTTCATTCTATCAGTCTGCAGCATTCCGCTCAGAAGCTATCTGGTTACCATGACAATGGCTCATGCACTTGGCACTCTCTGCTGCTCTCTGTCATTATCCAACGCAAATTAGAAATGCCCAAATAAAAATGTATGTCCATCAAGCTAAAAGAAGCCGATCTATTTCTTTGCACAACACATGAAAATGGAATTGAAATGTTTTGCTGTCGCTGTAAATGTTCACTTTCCCATGGCCACAGTGTTAAATAAGAGATTGCAGCTCATATTCATACAGTTGTATTTTTATTTTTTTTATTTTTTTTATTTTTTTTTTGGTAAGTAGTACAAGAACTTAAATGTGGAAATGTGGAAGTGTATTTTAACTTTTAAGTTCCAATGTTGCAAATTTTATGTAAAAATGTGTAGCTGACAAGAAATTTCAAGCACTGACAAGTCATAGCATTATTACACATGCAATATGACATCATATGGATAGAATAGGCTATATGGAATTTGTACATTTTACAAATACACCGATCAGCCTCAACATTAAAACTACCTGCCTAATATTGTGTAGGTCCCCCACGTGCCACCAAAACAGCGCCAACCCACAATTGTACAGAGCGGTTATCTGAGTTACCATAGACTTTGTTCGAACCAGTCTGGCCATTCTCTGTTGACCTCTCTCATCAACAAGGGGCTTCCATCTGCAGAACTGCCACTCACTGGATGTTTTTTGTTTTTGGCACCATTTGGAGTAAATTCTAGAGACTATTGTGAGTGAAAATCCCAGAAGATCAGCAGTTACAGAAATACTCAAACCAGCCCATCTGGCACCCATATTTGCATACGGTAACTCAGATAACCGCTCTGTAAAATTGTGGTGAGAAGAATATCATCTCCTACACAATATTAGGCTGGTGGTTTTAATGTTGTGGCTGATTGGTGTATATAAAATGTGGTTAATATATATATATATATATATATATATATATATATATATATATATATATATATATATATATATATATATATATATATATATATGCATGTATCGCAAACCTCCCAGGTGTCCCAGTTTGAGACTTTCAAAATCTGGTCACCCTATAGAAAATGTGCTAGCCATGTCTGGGACTTCAATTAAGACACATTTGAACCTTTATTGGAATGACTGTTTGTTGTGTTGCCAATGCATTATTTTAAATCAAAGAAAACAGAAACAATATAATATCAAGTAATTTATTCTGACTTTCTTTCTCTCTCTCCCACACACACACACACACAGTCTTTTCACTCATTCTGTCTTATACCGCCAATCAGTGATTTGTTTTACATTTAATTTGGAATTGGTATCGAGTTTTGTTTGATGTTCAGTTTTCAGAGTTGCGACAAGACTTACTTTCTCATCATGTCAAATGCGCTAAAGAGGACTTTGAGATTAAAGTTCAATTAAAAAAAAGAAGCATTCTTGAATTGTAATTATGTGTTTTCTTCTACTGTAATATCAGTAATGAAATTCAGTTGGTCTTATTAAAATGACGATTATTTACAAACTGTACATTTGGGTGTCCAGCTATACGACTCGCGTTGCACAAATGCCTGTTTTCCCCTTTCTATATGTATCACTTGATATAAAAACTAAATGTAATGAAAAACTAAACTATAAAATATTTAAAAACTAAAACTAACAAAGAACTAACAAACAAAACGAAAACTAAATTAAATTGCAACGGGGAAAAAAATGTTTAAGCTACTATAACCTTGTTCCAGAGAGCTGTGTAATAAGTAAGGGATAATGTACAGTCAGCCGATTGTTATCGCAGAATAAACCTCTGTAGGGTTGAAAATTAACAAAAGAATTCATTTCTGTGTAACAACCCTTATTTATTTGTGAAAACAGTCCTCTTACATGTTAAGACATACATAATATGCTGATAATGATCTATCAGCCTGTTGGCTGAGGTGTTTGCGTATTGGGACTCTGCAAATGGTAGCAACTTGAATACAGTGGGGGTAAAAGGTGGCCTGCTGATTGGTCAGTTTAAATGTATCTGGTCTGATTGTGTTCACATGGTCAAGGAAATGATACAACAAGATTGTAATTGTTGTGGGCTCTTTTCCTGTTCCTCTCTTTTTCACCACCTGGCTCTTATTATCAGACAGCTCCTTCCTCCATCCTCAGGGCAAAGCAAGTTTTACATTAACAGTATAAAAAATTTTTTAAAAAAAAGGATCCAAATGGATTACAAATATGTAAATATGGAGGGAGTTGGTCATCTGAATAATCTGAAGGATTTGTAAAATTCATCCTAACTCTTTAGAGCTCTTTTGTATTATCAACACAAGGAAAACACAGTTGTAATAAAATGAGTTTCATTTACAAAAAAAATTTCATAAGAATAACTAGCAAAAACTACAAAATGGTACTAATATGTTAAAGAATAATATAAATGAATAGGTCAAATAAAGTGCATAGGATGGAAAGATGCAAGTGGTTGAATTGGATGTAGCAATGGCAAAGTATGACTATTATCTTATGAAAGATAAATAGCTGTTTCTCTGTTCAATAATCAGGTGAAAACCATATTCTTAATTAAACAAATAACGTAAAGAATATTCGCAAGACATTTGATACACAGGTTATGTAATCTATAGAACATTAATCATAAACTGATAGTATACACTAATACCAAGGCCTCTGGAAAGAGGTTTAGTAGTGATATTTATGTTCTCCTTGATTGTTCAATGAGTTTGGTGATAGCGACATCTTCCACCGGGGCTCAGGGCCACGTTATAGTGGGGAAGGAGCTGGGTTCCGTTTCAACAGCCTTGGACACGAAGGAGCTGAGGAATACTGATCTCCTGGAAGCACAGAGAGGGTTCTCGCAATCTGGAACACGCAAATATACAGGCCTTATGTCGGTGCAAGTTTCTTTATCTGGAACACTCAGAACAACATGCACAAAACTTGAAGAGAAGTTTTGCTCGCCAGAGCTAAACATTGTCGCTGAAGTTATCTTCCTGGTATAGAGATTCCAAACTTGCCATTACTATAGTCTCGTGTAGTAAGTCTGGGTACTTGGTCGATCTTCTACTTCTATCTTCTACTTATACGCTCTCTCTCTCATGGAGTTAGACCAGAACGGAGAAGTGTTATAGAAGTGTATCCTGTTAACAGCCCTCTGGATGGGGACTCAGGACTTTGGAGTGTAACTGTTATTCTGATAATGTCTCCCACCACTCAGGCTGGGGACCCAGAATGTTAATTATTAATCTGTTATTGCTCCTGAACTCGAACAGCTGGGAACTCAGAATAAAGGTGTGGTCATCCGGAGGATAGTTTCATACCTTCCTGTTGAGGAGAAGATTTTTATTTGGCACCTTCCTGTTTCAGTGTTCTGATTGGGTGTTAAGATCAGAGCTGGAACACCAAGTGTAACCCATCCTTCCTCCTCTGTGTGGAACATTTGCATATTTTAAAGTACATAGTGAGAACAGTGTCTATAAAGTTTTATCTATGCATTGTTCCCTTTCCAAACCTCTTAAAAAAAATACTCTTGGCATTTTTCTGAAGATATAGAGACCAAACATGATATAGAAAGATTAAATATTATGCATGCATTAATTTATACCACCATAGTTCAACTTTTGTGAAATATTGTACTAAGCGAACAACTGCAATTTACATAAACAGTTCTTTGAACAAACATGGAGTGGATGTGTTGCAGCTGGTGACCATGTTAGGAGTAAATGTTTATTTGTAAAATTTGTCTTTGTGGATTCTTTGTTCAGCTTTTGCCTCATGGTAAGTTAATATTGCCTCTGGAGTTTAAGGAATTTTTATTGTCCTTCATAGCCTCATTCTTAAGATGGGGGTTGAGATGTTCTAGAGGATTTTGGTGAGAGTTACCCTTAATGCACCAATGAGAAGTCATTTTCCATGTGTTGGAGAATTTGGGGTCTTCTTTGCTGTATCTGGTTGTTGTCCAAGCCACTTATCTGATGGCTATGCTTAGCATTCGTTTGTTTTGGTGCTGCCATGATTTACTCAAAATGGAGCCACTCTTCTCTGCCTTGACAGTTAGGGAGGGGCTCTGCCATAAACTGGCTTCTGGAATGTCATCTGGCCAGATTGTTCACCACATTCAGAAACCTGATCACTTCCACATTCATTTTCATCCTCTGTAGTGGATGGACAAAGCTTTAATATGGCTTCACCTTCTTGCTGTCCATGGTTCACCACACTTGACACTGTTTCGCTCCCCCACTCAATCCCTCTCCAGAAACCCCCAGATAAGAACTGAGTGGGTCAGCAGAAATAATTCCTCCCCACTCCTTTTCCTCTCCCACATACTACCTCACCACATATTAAAAAATAAAAAATCTGTTCATAGCTCTTATATGGCTTTAGAAGGTTTAAAACACAAGTCATATGGAGTTTTGAATGACAAGAGGGTAAATAATAAATATATATGTACAGTATATATATGTACAGTATACATACATATTTATAAATATTATGAATTAGTATGTGAGAATGCCATACACATATTCTTTTGTATTTCTAAATGGTGAGAAAATAACAGACTAAGGCAGTGTGTGTGACTGAGCTTTGCAAAAACTTAGACAACTAAGTGTGTTCAGATCAGATGCTCAGCTTTTTAGCTTGAAGAGGGGACGGGGCTTTGATGGTGGTGTTCATCAATCAAGAGACAGTTGGTACAGTATACACAGCCAGTCTGGACTTGAACTTTACTGTACTTCTTGTAGTAATAACAATAATTTAATTACAGAGGTACATTCAAAGACCTGGCATTGGTTCAACATTTGTTTTCCTTTTTTGCCTTTCTGCTCTCTGATTGATGTTTTTTGGTGTAATTAAATTTGCATAGTTTGAGGTCATGCTTCTGTCAAAGTAAAAAAATAAAATAAAAAAATATGGATGTAGAAACAGTCACCAGGTTCTGCTGTGCTGGACCTAGTTCTTGCACACAACCAATCGGTAGGCTCACACCATATTAATTAAATATTTTTGCTACAGTTTAGCTAATTTAATCATGCTTTCAACAACCAACAGTATAGAAAGAGTGTGGTACTCTCAGCTCCATTAACACAATTTACCATTTTTAAATCAATTCTGCTGAACTCCACAGATTTTCTATTCAAATCAGTGCAGAAAATGCTAAATAAATATGCAGATTCTGTCTGAGCCTGCCAATCCAACAATAGCCAATGCCAGCAAAACCACCATATGCTGATATTACTCCAAACATTGGTAACACTTTATAATAGTACAAGAATAATCATGATTTAATACCTGAATTAATAGTTACTTCCACATAAATTAATGATGAGGTAAGGAATGGACTAATCAGGAACTAATGAAGAGCTAACCTTAACTACAACGTGAGTCATATGAATTCATGCATTAATAATGGTCACCTTAATTACATGTTAGTACATGTTTGATAGTTAATGCATTAATTAACATGAGGGAATAAACTAAATCAAACAGGCTTTATATGAAATAATGTGAAGTACTTCAACCTTGAATTAAATGTGCATCATTTAATATGGTCATAATTTAAAAAAATTAATAACTTTTGATGTCTTCAGTTTCGCCACAAACATCACTGGATGACGCAAGATTATTCTGCATTATTTACATGGATCATCCTTATCAAATATTGAACATATTAAAGGAAAAGTTCTCCCATCATTTACTCACCCTCATGCCATCCCAGATGTGTATTATTTTGTTTCGTCTGCAGAACACAAAGATTTTTAGAAGAATATCCCAGCTCTGTAGGTCCATGCAATGCAAGTGAATGGGGACCAAATTTTGAAGTTTCAAAAAGCACATAAAACAGCATAAAAGTAATTTGTATGACTCCAGTGGTTTAATCAATGTCTTCTAAAGTGATGCAATCAGTTTTGGGTGAGAATAAACCAAAATGTAACTAATTTTTCACTGTACATCTTGCCAATGCAGTCTCTAGGAACAATCATGATTTCAAGCTCGATCACACTTTTTAGTGCTTGACGCATGTGCAGAGTGCTAGATGGTGCAAGAAATTTGTCACAGTCACCGTGTTTCCAAGGACTCTTATTTTCAAGTAGTTTTTGTCCTTTATCTTCTGTTTCCCCCGGACTATGTTTCCCAGAATGCACTGCCCTCATCACTGCCATCTGTTCCCCATCATTGTCACCTGTTCCCGATTCTGTCATCAGCCCTCTTTTGTATAAATACCCACAAGTTTAGTTCCATCATTGTCAGTTCTTGTTCATTGTTAGTTGTAGCATAGTTTATATTAACCCCAACGACTGTCTTGTTTTGTAGCCGAAGTCATCGTCTTCTGTGTATCCTCGCCTTCTTGTCATTGTCAATTAAAGTATAGCTGCACTTTGATCCCGCTCTCTCGCCTCATCCATACAACACGTGACAGAAGAACTGACCCAACTAAATGGATCAACCACCTGCAGTTAGCATCCTCCTCCTTGAGCAAGGGGACCATCCAGTTGAGGATCATGTCCGTGAGTTTCTCCACCTGGTGAATTTAGTGCACTATGAAGACCGCTCTCTGGTGATTTACTTTAGAGCTGGTCTGAATCGTGCACTAAAAGAACTGATGCCTCCGGCGGATCCTCACAGGACGCTGGCTGACTATGTGGAGGAGGCTCTGCAACTCTGTGGCTCACCCTTCACTGTGGGAAGGGAGGATGAGGCTGATTGCTCCAAGCCTTCCACGGCTCCTTGCTCCAAGCCTTCCACGCTCCTTGCTCCAAGCCTTCCAGGACCCCTATCTCCAAGGTAACTCCTCTCCATACATTCCCCATAAATGAATTTTCAGGGGGGGGCTCACCATCTCTGGCAGTCTGCGGTAGCGACGGAGGTGACATTTCCCCCATACGCTGGTATTTATGGCAGGAACCCCGGGCCACAACCAACGCCCATACCTGCCACAGTTAACAAGCCAGTGCCCATGTCTGCCATGGTTAATGAGCCAGTGTCCATGCATGTAGCCTCGACCGTCCCAGAGCCAATGCCTGTAGCCTCGACTGTTCACATAACAACGCACCCAGCTGTCCAGAAAAGGAGGAGAAGGAAAAGGACACCTTCTGCCCAGTCTCTGCCTGTGCTCACGACCACGGAGATCGTTCCCCAGTCTCTGCCCATGCTCACGACCATGGAGGTCATTCCCCAGTCTCAGCCCATGTTCACAACCACGGAGGTCGTTCCCCTGCCTCTGCCCATGCTTACGGCCATGGAGATCGTTCCCAGTCATCCATGGCTCTTAGTCCCGAGCCTTCCATGACTCTTAGTCCCGAGCCTTCCATGGCTCTTAGTCTCGAGCCTTCCTCGGCCTCACCCCTTGAGCCTCCCATGGCTCTGCCTTCCAAGTCTTCGCCCCCTCGAGCCTCCCATGGTTCCGCCTTCCAAGGCTTCACCCCTCAAGCCCCTCACGGCCCTGCCTTCCATGGCTTCACCCCTCGAGCCTCTCACGGCTCCGCCCTCAGAGTCTTCCATGGCTCCACCCTCAGAGTCTTCCACGACTTCACCATCTACCACAGAAACTCCACCTCCTGACCCAGCCCTTGCCCTGTGGCCACCTCCCAGGCCTCCTGACCTGGTACCTTCCCTGTGGCCGCCTCCCAGGCCTCCTGACCCGGTCCCTTCCCTGTGGCTGCCTCCCAGGCCTCCTGACCCGGTCCCTGCCTTGTGGCCACCTCCCAGAACTCCTGACCCAGTCCCTGCCCTGTGGCCTCCTCGCAGGCCTCCTGACCCAGTCTCTGCTCTGCAGCCACCTCCTAGGCCTACTGACTCTACCCCTGTCCTATGGTTACCTCCCTGGCCTCCTGATCACTCCCAGACTCCTCCCTGGCCACGGGATCGTTTGCCTATCCCTCCTGGACTCCATGGTCTTCTCCTGGATCCTCCCCAGTCACCTGTTTCCTCCTGCCCTCCTCCACCTTTAGGCACCAGGAGTCGCCTTGTAAGGGGGGGTGGGGGGTAATGTCACAGTCACCATGTTTCCAAGGACTCTTATTTTCAAGTAGTTTTTGTCCTTTGTCTTCTGTTTCCCCCGGACTACGTTTCCCAGAATGCACTGCCCTCATTACTGCCATCTGTTCCCCATCATTGTCACCTGTTCCCGATTCTGTCATCAGCCCTCTTGTGTATAAATACCCACTAGTTTAGTTCCATCATTGTCAGTTCTTGTTCATTGTTAGTTGTAGCATAGTTTATGTTAACCCAAATGACTGTCTTGTTTTGTAGCCTAAGTCATCGTCTTCTGTGTATCCTCACCTTCTTGATTTGTCAATTAAAGTATAGCTGCACTTTGATCCCTCTCACTCACCTCATCCATACAACATGTGACAAAAGTGTGATTGAGTTTGAAATCATGATGGCCAAGAAAATGTATTGCGAAAAAGGAGTTATATTTTGGTCTGATCTCACTGAAAAGTGACAGGACAATTTCAGAAGAGATGGATTAATCCACTGGAGTCACACTGATTATGTTTCTGTTTGTGTTTTTTGGAGCTTCAAAGTTTTGATCACCATTCACTAATTTATGGACCTACAGAGCTGTGATATTCTTCTAAAAATCTTTGTTTGTGTTCTGCAGAAGAGAATCATTCACATCTGGAATGGCATGAAGGTAAGTAAATGATAAGAGAATTTTCAATTTTGGGTGAACTTTTCCTCTAATGATTGCCACCAATAATTATTCTTAATAATAATAATTGATCTCAACCCATTCTGTGTGATTCTCCATTCCTTTCCCTTCATACTCACCCTACCACTGTGGGTCCTACCACTCACTCGTCATCCATATGTGGGCCATGTCCACATCTCAGCTTTTACATCATGACAAACAAACCAAATGATGCTAAACAATATGTGATTTAACTGGGATGCATACTTGTGTAGTACATGTGTAGTTGATAGTAAATTTACAATGATGTGCCCCACCAAGTAATTCATGACATAAGGCTGTATTAACAAGTCATGGGTAGTTAATAATAAGTTAATAATGATGTGCCCCATCAAGTAGTCATGACATGATGATGCATTAAAAAATAATTTAATACACATGCACCAGTGAAATAAAGACCAAGATTTTTTTATTTAAAAATACAAATCCACCAGCATATATGACATCAAAAACACAAAATTTAAAGGGAAAAACACCATTAATGTGAAAAAACCAATGCTGAAATAAAAGTGTCAATCTTCCACCAAGATGCTTTAAATTATTTAAATCTCTTTTAAAACATAAAGAACATAAACAGACTCAAAAGAAAAATCAAACATACCTGTTAAGACAGTTTTAAATTATTTATAAGGTGTGTTTTATATCTCTCCATCTCTCCTGATGTCAAATCGGAAATGCTATTTTATTTTATAAAATTTTATTTTAGCACTTAATACGTTAAAATAACCAAATTAATTCAAATACTCCACATAACGTCGTCAAAATGGATATTATGAACACTCTGACTTTAATCCTTAATTCATTCCCACAAAACAGCCAATACTTTTTGATTCAAAATGTCATCATTACCATAGGAAATAGTGGCAAGCAGCCAGCCAACACCTAGAGAGCGCCACTTATAAGTGGCCCATCTGAACCAAACTCTCCACATACTTTAGTTCCAGGCAGAAATGTAGCAAACTATCTGCACTTGAAATGGATGAATTTCAGCAAATGATTGAATATTTACATGCACAATTGTCCACGGAAAAATGAACAAACAAATTTCTATTATTAATAACGATGTTGAAGATGACAAAGATGATAATGATCCAATCATTATCATCATTTTGAATTTTCCTTTTGAGTTTTGATGAAACTAATAAAGTAACCATGAAAAGAATTGAGAAATATATATAACAAAAACAAACACTGATCCAGCAACATAAAGACAACATTTCCTATTTCTATGGTCTGGATGACTAGTGAATTGAGTGGTAGGGTATAAAATTAAAGGGATGGAGAATAACGTATTTGTGTTTTTCTACATTTTTTTATTTTTTATGTCCATTTAAAAAATGACGGAATTCTACTGCGTTATTCAATGAAGTTTGTGGCAAAAATACAGACAGCTAAATGCAAAAAAAATATTTAAATTATGACAATATTAAATATGCATGTTTAATTCAAGGTTGAAATACTTCGCATTCTGTCTTATAAAGCCTGTTTGATTTAGCTTATTCCCTAATGTTAATTAATGCATTAACTATCAAACATGTACTAACATCTAATTAAGGTGGCTGTTATTAATTCATGAATTTGTATGACTCATGTTGTAGTTAATGTTAGCTCTTCATTAGTTCCTGATTAGTCCATTCCTTAACTCATCATTAATTCATGCAGAAGTTACTATTAATTCAGGTATTAATTCATGATTATTCATGTACTGTTATTATAAAGTGTTACCCAAATATTAATGTCACAGACATTGTTAGAGCCAGTGTTAGAGCCAGTGTTATGAAATGTTATTTAAATGTTAATTAAATGTAGTTAAGCTACAGTCAGACTAAACTGAAAAGTAATTACTGCAGCTACACTTCAATCAAAGGTATGGAAACACAGTTCTGATCTCTATGGTTTAAAGCAGTGATAGCAAAATAGACAAAAAGATGATGAAAATGTACATTTGCTTGCTGAGTTTGCTTGTGTTTTGCAACTTATGCATTTAATGGGTTCCATAATTTCAATTACTACATATGCTATAAGGTGTGTTCTTCATGATTAAATACCACAAAACAGGGTACATCTTGTTTAAAAAAAACACACACACTTCTTACTCAAGAAGTGTCTTCCCTGTCTTCCCTGTCTTCCCCTACACAGTACACACAATAACCAGTAATGTGTGTGACAGTGTACTGTATGTGTGTAACATTAGTCATAAGGTACAGTCAGCATAATGTGCATGATGGGGTGAAATAAATTAATAAATAGGCAGTCATTTCTGTGCAGTGTGACAAGTTTGAAACTGGTGTATGGCTGTACAAATTCATTGCTGAAATTTTGGGTTGAGTTTTTTGCTGTTTGAGTTCACCCTCTGATGGCTTGGAGGAAGAAGCTGTCCGCAGCTGAATGGATCAAAATGTAGTTATGCATGGTATTTCCCTACTAGTTTTTGACATACTGAAAACACACTGAAAAGATTATTATATACTGATGCATTCAATGGATTTCATGTGTGATTAGGCTATATTTGGAAGTTCACATTGTAGCTTATTGCATTTTGGTAAGAATAATTGGGGAGGGGTGGGGGGGGGGGTGGGGGGGTTTAACCAGTGTTATTAAAGGTGCTGTGAGTAATATTTTTATTATTTACACTGATACCCACATATCCCTATTACCTGACAGATAACACTGAAATAGGTGCCCTGAGAAACCACATCTGTCTGATCTGATTTAATTCATTGAAGTTCAAAGATCAGAAATCAGATCACACACAGAGTGAGAGTGAGACAGAAAGCGAGAGAAGGAGAGAAACAGATTTAGAGGAGGAGAATAGAGCAAATAATGAGCTTGTGCACATGACAAGGGTGTTTATTTGTCAACTATGAGTCACTGCTCTTCTCCAAATCTAGAACTTGCTTAATCATCATCAAATTCTCCATTTATTCATGGCCAATACATTACAGTTAGCTCATTTCACAGGACACAACTTCTGGCAGAGGCTTAACTCACTGTCTGTGTTCATCTTTCCTCTTATCTTAAATCATTAAAAGAAAAAAATTCTAAATGCTTGTCCTTCAAAATGCTCTCCATCCTTGAGTATTGATAGGTCCAGTAATACCTTGTGGAATTCACTAAATACAACATACAATATAAAGCTTAACTGGGAGCATAATAGCAACTGTAATATCCTCGAAAAATGGATTTCTAGTCAAATGTTCCACAACCAGAAAGTCCTATCTTTGGCTTGCCTGCCACCTCCATATTTGATGTGCTTAAGTGTCCAGAATAAATCAGCAAAGCTTATTTACCTTTATTGAGACAGCTCCTGTCTGAGTTATGACTGGTGAGTCGGTCCAGCTCAAGATTAACGTCTGTTCGTAAATCTTCTGTTTTGTGTGTTGGTGTGTGTTAATGGGTGTGTTTTGTGCCTGCTTGTATGTGTGTGTGTGTGGATGTGTCTGGCGTCCTGCTCGTGTTGGGAACAGCTTTCATTCAGCTCTAGCAGGTAGCAGATGTGGCCAGTTGCCAGACACAAACGTGCCTGGAGTTAATGTAATAGTGTGATGCAGGCAATGTATATTTCAACCCGGTTTGCCAGTGTCTTAGCATGTGTAAGCCTCTTTCTTTCCCTGCTTCTCTCTCTCTCTTTTCTTCACCCTCTCTCCGGGACAGCAGTCAAAGGCAGCTGGCTATTAGTGGAGACCTGTTGAAGGAAGCAAATGTCCTGTGCTTACACTGGTGAGATCTCAGCGTAGCTCTTGGAATAAAACAGGCGTCAGGAGGAGACCATGTATTGCGCACACTGTGAAAACCCATCAGAACCCAGACTTCATTAACCACAATTGTTGAGATAAAAAGTGTCTTTCTTCTTAAAAGAGATATGCCCTTAAGTTATACATAAATTCTCAGAAAAACTACTTTGAGGAAGATCTTTTACTGACTATTCATTTACAGCATATCAGAATCAGAATCAGAATCAGAATCAACTTTATTGCAAAGTATGCTTACACATACAAGGAATTTGTCTTGGTGACAGGAGCTTCCAGTGTACAACAATACAGAAATAATACAAAAACAGCAGCAAGACATAGATCGTAATAAAAAATAAAAAATAATTATACACATACGTAAATACATACACAGACACACACACACATACATACACACATACACATACGTAGTGCAAATATAATACAAATCTGTTATCTGTTATGTACAGTGCAAATGTTTTTTTTTTTTGTTTTGTTTTTTTTCAGAGGAATGAAATGGCAGAAGTGGTTGGATGTGTTGGATAAATTTAAAAAATAATAAACTGTGTATTGCACATAGGTATTGGTCAATGGGGCAATTTAACTGTTCACGAGATGGATAGCCTGAGGGAAAAAATTGTTCCTGTGCCTGACGGTTCTGGTGCTCAGTGCTCTGAAGCGTCGGCCAGAAGGCAACAGTTCAAAAAGGTTATGGGCAGAGTGAGTGGGGTCCAGAGTGATTTTTCCAGCCTTTTTCCTCACTCTGGAAGTGAAAAGTTCTTGAAGGGGGGGCAGGGGACAACCAATGATGCTCTCAGCAGTCCGAACTGTCCTTCGTAGTCTTCTGATGTCTGATTACGAAGCTGAACCAAACCAGACAGTTATTGAAGTGCAGAGGACAGACTCAATGACTGCTGAGTAGAACTGTATCAGCAGCACCTGTGGCAGGTTGAACTTCCTCAGCTGGCGAAGGAAGTACAACCTCTGCTGGGCCTTTTTCACAATGGAGTCAATGTGTGTCTCCCACTTCAGGTCCAGTGAGATGGTAGTGCCCAGGAACCTGAATGACTCCACTGCTGCCACAGTGCTGTTTAGAATGGTGAGGGGGGTCAGTGTTGGGGTGTTCCTCCTAAAGTCCACAATCATCTCCACCGTTTTGAGCGTGTTCAACTCCAGGTTGTTTTGACTGCACCAGACAGCCAGCTGTTCAACCTCCCTTCTGTATGCAGACTCATCGTCATCTCGGATGAGGCCAATGACAGTGGTGTCATCTACAAACTTCAGGAGCTTGACAGAAGGGTCCTTGGCAATGCAGTCATTGGTGTGGTGGGCGAAGAGTAGTGGGGAGAGCACACATCCCTGGGGGGCACCAGTGCTGATTGTACAGGTGCTAGAAGTGAGTTTCCCCTGTCTCACAAGCTACTGCCTGTCCATCAGAAAGCTGGTAATCCATTTACAGATAGACATGGGAACAGAGAGTTGGTGTAATTTATTCTGGAGTATAGCTGATGATGGTGTTGAAAGCCGAACTGAAGTTCACAGAAAGGATCCTTGCATATGTCCCTGGTCTGTCCAGATGTCGCAGGATATGATGCAATCATAAGAAGGCAAAAAGAAGGCAACCAGTCAACTTTCTCTATACTTTCATAGAACTTGAGTCTTGATGATGATTAAAGAAAAGAATCCATTGAATCCATGCATCAACTACACATATACTAATGAACAAGATTAAAGAGTGTGTGCTTATTGGGGTATGGATATTGATTTCCCTCTCGCTATTCGTTGACACGTGTTGGCTTGCGGTATGAAGATGGTCTCTGAGATGGGTCGTCTGCAGCTGCTTTGAGGTTTGATACATAGTTTGATTGATATATGCACGGAGGGTGGGCACCTCCTGGCAAGACCAAGGTGACTCCTGCAGCTTCTGCAAGTTCTCATAACAAATAAAGGAGACTGGATTTCTTTAAAGACACTTAACATGAGTCCTTCAATGTCCTTGATTGTCTCTATTAACCCTTCAAAAGACTTTGATAAGAATATAATGTTATTGCTGCAGTGCTATAACAGATAATTACTTTGAATAAAAGTGTCCATTATAAACCATACTGTACACAAAATAATTGAACTTCTTACAGATGGAGACCTAACATGACTAACTAACAACACAGGGATACCCTGCTTATCCTACCATCTGTTTCTGTCCCAGCTGGTGCTGTCAGATTTAAATGGAGCTTCCTTGGCTTTAAAATAAATGAATGCATCAAGTTCAAACCCAAAATACTTTTGATTGCTTAGTGATATCTCTAAATAAGGCTTCTCTAAATGACTGTCATTTCACAGCATCTACTGTAAAATCATTTGAAATTAAAGTAAAAAAAAAAAAAAAAAAGCTTTCTCTTTTTATAAGGGAACGGATAAAGAGAGGATCCTATCTCTAAAAAAAAAGGACAGACTAACTAACTACTCACGTTGCCAAGCAACTAATTGAGAGTGTGAGCTACAGGAGTGCAGTGAAGTTTATGCACTAACTTCAGATGAGGCAATTTTAGTATATGCAGGACTATGTGACCGATGGTGATAATTAACAGAGATGTTTGTTCACTTGTGTAGAGAAGTATACAATATGTATACACTCACCGACCACATTATTAGGTACACTTGTAGATTTACATATTCATGCGATTATCTAATCAGTTAATTGTGTGGCAGCAGTGCAATGAATAAAATCATGCAGATATGGGTCAGGAGCTTCAGTTAATGTTCACATCAACCATCAGAATGAGGAAAAATGTGATCTCAGTGATTTCAAACGTAGCATGATTGTTGGTGCCAGACAGGCTGGTTTGATTATTTCTGTAACTGCTGATCTCCTGGGACATTTACACACAACAGTATCTAGAGTGTAAAGAGTATGGTGCGAAAAACAAAAAACATCCAGCGAGCGGCAGTTCTGTGGATGAAAATGGCTTGTTAATGACAGAGATCAGAGGAGACTGGCCAGACTGGTACAAGCTGACAGGAAGGTGACAGTAACCCAAATAACCACACATTACAACAGTTCTATGCAGAAAAGCATTTCTGAACACACAACACGTCGAACATTGAGGCGGATGGGCTACAGCAGCAGAAGACCCCTACTTTTTTTTTATTTATTTTTTATATATATATGACAATAAAATGGGATCTTATTTACACCACCTGACTTTGATTTGGTGGACAAAAGTTTTTCTTTATTTATTCATTCATTCATTTATCTGGATGGTACTTAGACATTTTTTGACTTAAACACCAGGAAGAAAAAAAAGTTGAACTTGAAATTGATAACATGTTCATCACAGCTAATTGTTTTGTGTAAATTGCATTGTAAATGTATTTTTGAATAACTTAATAGATCCGGACAAAGAAATGTGCCACATGGTTGACAACATGGACATGATCTGTTAATGATTCAAGAAAGTTATTATCAGATGCTCCCCGATTGAGCATTATATCACACGAGGATCATTTGTGCTATGTGAGCAGCATCATACTGTATATATGTTTTTGTATCCTCAATCATTGGCAATGCTCAGATTTAAAACCTTTTTTATTCATAATTCACTCTCCAGATATGTTTAAGATTTGCTCATTAGACTGACTGTCCGCAGAAATGCAGTAAATGATGCAATATCCGCTGAGAGAGTGAGCACAGACAAAGTGGTTCTAGCAAGTCAGTCCACTGTCGGACATCTTTGGAACGCTCTCAGACTATTTCCAGTCATGCCAGTTCAGCTCCTATCTACTTGAATGGGGGAACACCAAAATCTCCAAAACGGTTGGTCAAGATTACGATCATAGAACATATTTCAAATCAGCAATTCAATTCGGTACTATTGGAATCATAAATTGTGATTCTTTACCTCTTATTACGCTAAAACACGCAATTTTCCCGGCTTGTATAGCTATTGCGCATGCGCGTTAGCGAGTTGATTGACAGGCGATGTCTGTATCTAAACGGTGATTGGCTCTTTTACCTGTAAGGCAGGACTTTCTTTGTACATCCATTGACCGTTGGGCGCTAGAGCTTCTAGGTTGGGCGTTCCAATTTCTCCTATTCATTTAAATAGAAGTGGCCCGTCTCTGCTAATAGTCTCTGGCACAAATCTCTCAGCGTGAGCTCAAACTTTCTGCCCAGAGTCGCTGTGCACGGAGAGGCGATGACAGCGCGCGCATTTTTTAGCGGCTCTAGCGAGGGATTGACAAGAAGTTCATTTGGAAACTTCAGAAAAGAAATCCGATTGTGATATACAGTGACGGAGTAGGGAGACTCGAGGCAGAATGCGGGCGCTGTTCGTGGTGCTGAAACCGCTGTGTTTCCTCGCGCTGCTCGACTACTGCCCATCCGCGGTGAGACTTTCTTTGCATACTGCAAAAACTAAGACTACATTTATTCACAAAGTGACTCATTACGGTGTCAGTGTCCTCTTATGATGTCATCTTATGAGAATATTCGTTCTTTCAAATATCCTTGACATATTTTAGTGTCAACATCATAAGAGAGCAAAGGGAATGGAAATGTAATAAAACTATAGTTCAGTTAAATAAATTCTATCCTGTGAAAGAAAATATTTTGGGGACACTTTCACTCAGATGCCGGAGGAGACAGGGAAAGGTAAAGTAATTGAAAAAGTTACATTTTCCATTTTCTGCAACTTCCTCTATGGTTTTCGAATGGTCATAGAAAACATAATAAGATAATACGTTCTATTATATTGAATATGTTGCAGAACAGGCTAAGGTAGGCTACATTATAACATAAAATTCAGCATGCAGTCTTGTTTTCTTTTGTTGTTTCAAAGGCTGTGAACCACCTACATATCATGTGTGTGTGTGTGTGTGTGTGTGTGTGTGTGTGTGGTGTGTGTGTGTGTGTGTGTGTGTGTGTGTGTGCATTCAGCATTGGCCATGTGCATACTGTAGATTTTGATTTGTTATTTTTGTTGTGGACATAGCTCTTGGTTTTAGTTAAATAGTAACCATATTTGTTGAGGTTGTTGACATTTTTAAAGGATTTACATAAGGTTGCATTTTCTTTTTTATTGTTCCATGTCTATTCTCAGCATTACTGTTAATTTGTACACAAATCCCTAAAGTTTCTTTCACAGCACTTGGTCAAGATCACCTCTACAACATAGAAGCATGACCAATTATTTGTCATGGCCCACCCAGATGACCTGATTAATTAAATGTCATATGTGAATGGAAAGAAAAGAAATCCATAATATCTGTGAGAGTGTGATGAAGATGAAATCTCTCATCCAGTCCTAATAAACCTAGCTGCAGATCTTATTTGAGGAGCAGGATCCCTATGCGTATACCTCATAATGGTGGTGAAATAGCATAAAGAGCCCATCCAACTTGGATATGTTACAATTTGCTGAAATTGCAGTTAGTTATTAGTTGCAGCAGCATTAGGAAGTGTGTTCTGTGATAAAGTCTCTTTTACAGGCTGCCTGTAAAAGGTTAGTCCCCAGAGTTGGCTTTTCATATCCCACTGAGAGAGTACAAATGAATCTGGATGTTTACAAAGTTCTTTCTTTGTTGCAGACAATCTAGGGAAATCTGGGGGGATAAATGCAGAGAGAGGATTTCTCAGGAAGGTGATTGAAAAGAGGGGTATTTGTCATCAAAAACATTTTGGTCTGCTGTGTTTAAGAAGTGAGCAGAGGCATGGATATATCTCCCTTTATTGACGCATCATTTGATTTCAGTACTGATTGATGAATGTATGAAATATAGTATCTTATAGGCAGTGGTGTAGTAGTGTCTGAAGAGGTGGGCATACTGTGGATTTAGGAAGGACCACCACACACAAAAAAAACAAAAAACAAAAAAAAAACATAATATTCATATATTATTCATTTATATACAGTACATATATAAAATGTGTAAGAAATATATTTAATAAGAAAAAAAATGGCTGTTGTAATTATAGTCCCACATGAACTTACAAAATGTAAATCATCAGGGTAAATTTCTTGCTGACATGGTGTACAGTAAACTACTAAGGACCATGGTATGGTAACTTGAGGTTAAATATGTATTTAAATTAATAGGTGTCATTAATGTTCCTTTCATTAGGAGGAAAATTGTTATTACTTTATAATTACTCTAATTAATAAACGAATACATACATAGTAAGCAATAAACTGTCAAGCATTGTATAGCTAATATGATTGATGTTCACGTTAACATGTTATCTTGTAATACCATATGTACCCTACATAAGAATTAATGGTTATTTGTTTTATTTGTGTACTATTATGTGCTTTTCTGTGTATAGTGAAAATTGTTTTCCTACTTAGAAATATAAATTGAAATGATTTGATATAACGAAAAAAGGCACCACCAACAGCAGAAAAAGACAATAAATAAATAAATAATGAAAAAATAAATGTAAAAATAAATTTTATATAATTAAGGGACACAGTTGTCCAGCATCTGTGACGAGAATAAAAAACTAGCATGGGTGCAATAACATGCATTATTTTCACAAAGTTTAATTGCATAAGTAAAATTTAAATGTACAGTATATACTATATATATATATATATATATATATATATATATATATATATATATATATATATATATATATGTGTGTGTGTGTGTGTGTTTAGCAGGGAAATAAATTTACAGAGCAAATTGTGGTTACTATAGGAATGCTTGTGCATCAGCATGCAATATACGCTGGAAATGCTCTGCCCCTTACTTAAACGGAAAATATGATTGGTTAGCAAATATCCAAACGCGTCTGAAATGAAGGTTCTGATTGGTGGATCAGCTTAGTCCAACAGTCTGTCTTGCAAGTGCCATCAGCTGCGCTCCCGCAACTAAAAGAGTATCACTGTACACTTTTTATTATAAAAAAACACACACAATTCACTAAACGGTGCTACGGCATTGCGTAAGTAGATTGAAAATGTTCCAGGTCAAGAGCCTACTCGTTGTTCTGTCGGCCATACGTATCATCACTTATATTAGGTGGGCATATGCAAAATCCAAAGAAAGATAGGTGTATACAGCGTATGCCTGCATATGCCCTAGACTACACTAGTGCTTATAGGGTAAGAAACTAAGGAAAAGACAAGATTTAGGATAGCCCTAAATCCCTATATTTGGTTGGAAATATAACATATGGAGTCCATGCTTGTAGAATCAAACGACTTTGATGCAGTCCATTAATTTGAACAACAATATGGTTTATGTGGGGAACGTTTACCAAATGCTCTAAATATTTACACTCTCTGCTGTCCATATGAAGAAAAATGAATAGGTTACACAATGGAAAATAAATATAAATTTATAAATCCCTAAATACTGATAGTGCTTAAAAACTAGTGGTTGCTGGTGTGCCATGTAAGGTCATTTTAGATCTCACTAAATATTCACATATTTGTTTTTAAAGCATGCTTGAGGCATGAAAGTGTAATTATGTCACATTATGACGAAGTGTGTCATTAAAATGAATTGCATAAGCAATAAGAATGCCATTTTGAATTTTATTTTGTTTATAAACAAAACAGCTGAGATACTGTGTGTTTTTGTGTGTGTGTGTGTGTGTGTGTGTGTGTGTGTGTGTGTGTGTGTATGTATGTACAGACCATCAGGCCAAAGGAAGGTTGGCAGGTTTACAGCTCAGCGCAGGATGCTGACGGTCGCTGCATCTGTACAGTGGTGGCACCAGAACAAAATCTGTGCTCCAGAGATGCCAGGAGCAGACAGCTCCGCCAGTTGCTTGAGAAGGTGTGTAAGCACTATGCTCACACACATTCAAACTGAATGCACACGCAATGTGTCTCTTAAGAACTCGAAAGCCGCTTTATATTAAGATCTAGTTTGGATAACACAAGCTCACATTGCAGTGAAAGTCTGTCTCAGAACATTATGCTAGACTGCTCGCCATTATCATCTGTTAAGAATGCCACAGGCTTCTCCGCAGCTGACTGTGGAGAAGCATAAAGATGATGGTAATGTAAAAAGGCCTGAAGGTCTGAGTCTTAGCACTTCTTTTGTTCATGTGCCTTTTAAAGTGCTTGCAAGGCAGAGCTATATTGATATTACTCATACATTCTGGTTAGGGGTTTGTTTAAACCCTTAATACAATTGTTCACCACAAAATGAATATTCTATCATTATTTACATACCCTAATGTCATTCTAAACCCATTTGACTTTCTTTCCTCTGCAGTACACAAAAGTAGACATTTAAAGAATGTTCCGATCGCTGATTTTAATATAATAGCAGTTGATAGTGACTCACTTTAAAGCTAAAAAAGCATCCATGAAGGTAGTCCATTCATATTGTGATGATAACTTTGTATGATGAACACGAGTTGAATGGACTACTGTTATGAGATTTTGAGTGCTTTTTCAAGCTTTCAAGGTAACTACTATTGTGTTAAAATCACAAATCACCCACAAGGGGCCTTGGTCATGTACATTGGAATTATGGAAATGTAGAAATCCTCTGTGACATGGTGTGAAGGCTGATTTACACCAGTTAGAAATATAATTTAAATATATCACATCTCCCTTTTGCAGTTCTAAGAATGATTAATGATCTTACTTCATTTTGGCCCATCTTTCTCTCTGAAGATTCAGAACATGTCGCAATCAATAGAAGTTCTGAACCTTCGCACCCAAAGGGACTTCCAGTATGTTATGAAAATGGAGAGCCAGATGAAAGGACTCCGATCAAAGTTCAGACAAATCGAGTCAAACAGAAGAACATTATTGACTAAAAACTTTCAGGTGAGCTACCATAAGAATCTAGTCTCTGAGAAAATCAATGGCCCTTTCTCATGTGAAAAAAATGGCTTGAAAAGCCATGTTCGTGCCATTACTCGGCTAGAATCAAATGCAGCTTAAGAGCTTCTCATTTTTATCCTTTTCAAACATCTGAAAAGGCCATGTTCAGTTCAACATTCCAGGAACTCCTGCATACCTATAAAGGTCATGTTCCATTTTAAGGGAGTAATATTCCAAAACCTCCCCTTAGCTATTTACCAGTCAAGCTGTGCCATGCATTGCATCTATTTCTATTAATGTAAGCAATTTTCCCTTAATGACATTTCTACTTAAATGTCTCTCTGTTTTTGCAGCAGCTAAAGGGGAAGATGGATGAATTGCAGCCACTGATCCCAGTGCTGGAGCAGTATAAGACTGACACCACGCTTATTTCCCAGTTCAAGGGGGAGATCAGGAACCTGTCTCTAGTGCTGACTGCTATCCAGGAGGAGATAGGAGCATTTGACTATGAAGAACTGCAGCAGAGAGTTCTCGGCTTAGATGGGAGACTGAGGAACTGCATGAACAAACTCAGTGAGTTTTAAGATTTCTCAACAACATGGAACTTAACCTGACTTCAACATAACTACATGCATTCAGCTCTCATGACTTCATATTAAAGGAATGTTCCAGGTTCAATATAAGTTAAGCACTTATTTGATTTATTTACCACAAAAATAATTTTGACTTGTCCCTTATATGTATAAAAAAAGCAAGATAAGGTAAATGGGCCTGTCCATAAATATTAAAATACACACTGTTTCAAAATTATAGCCAGAAGACAAACGTTATACATGTTAACATGGTTTTAGTGTGATAAATTCACTTACAAACCTTGTAAAGTTCTATCCAACATTACAACTTTGTTGTCGTGACGATGTAACAGCGATAAACCCTGTAATCTTGTTAACGCAGTAACACTGTTAAATCTCTTATTTATCACACTAAAATCATGCTAACCTGTATAATGTTTATCTCATGTGGCTATATTTTTATAACAGTATTTATGTAACGTTTATAAACTGGCCTAAATTACTTCCACTGGAAGTGCCTTAATGTAAAATCTGCGATTTTTGCTTCTTTTAAAGTAAATGAGGGGTGAGTCAGAATTAGTTTTTGTGGAAATAAACATTATGCCAGGAATGCCATTGATATAGCTTGGGGTTAGTTCACCCAAAATTAAAATTCTCTCATCATTTACTCACCCTCATGCCTTCCCAGGTGTGGATGACTTTCTTTCTTCTGCAGAACACAAATTAAGATTTTTAGAAAAATATTTCAGCTCTGTAGATCCATACAAAGCAAGTGAATGGGTGCCAAAATGTTGAAGCTCTAAATTGATTTTTGAATTAATTTGAATTAATTTGTGTTCTGCAGAAGAAAGAAAGTCATACACATCTGGGATGGCAGGAGGGTGAGTAAATCATGAGAGAATTTTCATTTTTGGGTGAACTATCCCTTTAACTTGTATTGAGCCTGAATCTTTCCTTTAATTTAGAGATTACACAGAATATTTGTCCTTTTAAAAATTAATTTGTCACACCTCTGCACCATTTAAAATAAACTTGTGAAAGCCACAAAAAAAGTTATTAAAAATGGTAAAAAACTTAATAGTCATGGCAACCAGTTACAAGACCTGAAACACACACTTTCCCTTATACTTTAATATACATTCAACTTAAACCTTGATGGTATATGTCAAATACCCAATTATGTAAGTATTTGATTTTGGCTTTATTGGCAATATTAATAAGTCCCTATTCTGTCAGCCTGTGGTAAGCTGATGAAAATCACTGGGCCCATCACTGTAAAGACATCAGGAACAAGGTTTGGAGCGTGGATGACAGACCCTCAGGCTTCACCGAAGAACAACAAGGTAAGATGTGGATATGCACGTAAAGTCACATACACGTGATGTATTTACAATTCAAATATAAGTTATTCATCCCATCTATGATGATCTGATGCAGGTTTGGTATATGGACAGCTATACAAACAACAAGATTGTCCGTGAGTACAAATCAATAAGTGACTTTGTTGCTGGAGTCGAGTCAAGAACCTACAACCTTCCGTTCCACTGGGCGGGCACAAACCATGTGGTTTACAATGACTCCCTATACTACAACAAGTACCAGAGCAACATTATCGTCAGATACAGCTTTGAAAGTGGCCGGGTCACAACCCAACGAGCACTTGAGACTGCTGGATTCCACAACGTCTACCCCTACACCTGGGGTGGATTTTCCGACATTGACCTGATGGCTGATGAGCTTGGCCTGTGGGCTATATATGCCACCAATCAAAATGCAGGGAATATAGTGATCAGTCAGCTAGATCCCCTGACCATCCAGATCCTGAACTCTTGGAACACGGAATACTCCAAACGGAATGCAGGCGAGTCCTTCATGATCTGCGGTACGCTGTACATCACCAACTCCCATCTGACCGGGGCTAAGGTCTACTACTCTTATTCCACCAAAACTTCTACCTATGAGTATATAGACATCCCCATCCATAACCAGTACTTTCATATGTCCATGCTGGATTACAACGCCAGGGATCATGCACTTTATGGCTGGAACAATGGCCACCAGGTACTGTTCAACGTCACACTGTTCCACATTATTAAAACTGACGATGAATCCTAAAGTGGATGAGCGGCGAGGTGAGAGTAGCACTTTCTGAAGAGTTTTGCTGACACTGTTCTGTAATTACTGTGGCCCTGCTGTGAAGTAATGGGTTTTATATATTTCAATAAAAAAGTGTTAAATGCTTAGTTTGAGATTACAGTTCACAGCACTTTATTTGCTTCTATATGTGATCAAATTCAAAGTTGGCCTCATAACAAAGACAATAGTGAACTTTTCATGCTCTATTTAAATGTTTTGTCTACAGCTTTCAATGTGTGACAAGGATGTACAGCTGTAATTGATTCAACAAAGAATGTAAAAAAAAAAAAAAAGGAAAATTCTCTCATCATTTACTCACCCTCATGCCATCATAAATGTATATGATTTTTTTTCTTCTGCAGAACACAAATTAAGATTTTTAGAAGAATATCTCAGCTCTGTAGGCCCATTTAATGCAAGTGAATGGTGGCCAAAATTTTTGAAGGTTCAAAAAGCACATAAAGGCAGTATAAAATCCTTGACTGCAGTGGTTTAGTCCATGTCTGGATTACTTTTATGCTGCCTTTATATGTTTTTTGAACCTTCCAAAAAAAAATAAAAAATGTTATATATATATATATATATATATATATATATATATATATATATATATATATATATAAAACAAATGCAACTTAAATACATTTTCAATTAGAAAATTGGTAAGCAAATTATATAAAATTATATAAACAATATAATGGCAACAGTTACACTCCCACCAAATCACACAAACCTTATTGTGGGATTTCTCTAAACACAATGGTTGTTACAAGTAAACACTTCAAATTCTCAATGAAACATTTCCTGTTATTAACCATTTAACCTGGAATTTCAGGCAAACATTAAACATCTTAGTCTGCCTCAAGAAACGTAACAACCTTCTGTACAGGTCTTTCAAGGAACACCGTTTTAGTTGTGGGTTTCCCCTTTTTGTCAAATGGCCAGCTTCCATTCATTGTGTGGTGCCAGATCATCTTGTAGAAGGATGATGTCGTTCACCTTCAAGTTCCTTCTGTTCTTGTAACACTTTTGTCTTGCCTGTAAATTCAAAAGATATTATTTTTTCCATCAAGTCCAGAACTCACTGGCCAAATACTGTACTCAGCGCCACCTCTTTTGAAGATAAAGATCTTCTCTTACAAATTGTCCAGGTGAAGGCAGAATGATTTTGGACTTCTTTGCAAGGATGCGGTTCGGAGTTAAAGGTTCTGGGGCCTGTTGCACCAGCCATACGTAAGTTACAACTTAGCCTAGTTGTGAAGTAAATGGGCACTAAGTCACAATTTATGCACTACTAAATATTTGAGCATTGCACCATTAAACATGGGTAGGACATATCCCTACGAATTAATTAAATATTTATGGAACACTCCGACCAGGATTGGAATAAAAAAGCAGACATCAATGAGGTCATGTTTTGTGTGACAGACTATAATCCTATAGACATATGATGATGTTGATATTTACACTCGTTTACATTTAGGAGAGAGAATATTGTGAAAAAAAAAAACTTGCTTCTAGCGGCTCTTCAGCATGAAACTGATCTAACGGTGCACGGGGTGCGTCACCCAGTGTCAAGTTTTATCACATACAAAATGTATATGATAATAAAATTACAGAATAAATGTCCATTTTTCCAGCCTGTTGCATTATTATTTATTTATTGCCCTTATTAATTTTAGACACAGTTCCTGAATAATGTTATTTACATAGGCTAAATATACTATTTATTACATCGACTTTTATTACGTGTCGTATTTCAATGGGAATATAATTTATTACAGCTGACAGTTACGTGAGCAAACAAGGTTTGAACATCAACCGTAACAAAATAAAACTAAAATGCATGGCTTTTTAACACTTCTGTGTACAAATTTGAAGGCTGCTTTTTGGATCAATACAGGTAAACGTCATATTATGCAATTATGTATTACTTTACGGAAAGCTTACAACCAGCTAGCCAAGTCTTGCATTAAAAACAGGTGGTGCCACCAAATAAGGCACTGACTTAGTTACAGACTAACTTGTAGTTACTAAGCACTTAGTTTGAACTTCACGTCCCAACTTAAGTGAGACCTTACGGAAAGCTGGTGCAACCCTACCCAGGTCCGGATGGGTCATTCAAATGTTCAGCGGTGAGTGGTCTGCTGCTAACGATGGCCATAACTTCATACAGGAACGTCCTTAAAGAGGTATTGTCGAGCCTTTGTGTTGACTGGTCGAGAATAGCAGTAAGAACACTTATATCAGGAAGACACGCAGACTTGAGTAAAGTTTAAGATGACATTTATTTGATGAATATGACAGGAATGTAATGTCTCTCTTTGGTGTAAGCCCAGTCTGGCAGTCCGAAGAAGCTGTACTCAGAACTTATCAGTATTTCTGAGGTGGAAGAATGCTGTTCAACAAACATTGGATATTTGATTTTCAAAGGACAGATTGGTATCAAATATAACACCCAAGATCTTCGCTGTAGAAGACGACGTAACAGTACATCCATCGAGAGTCAAATTTTATTTTAGCGGCTTATTTTTAGAGGTTTTTGGTCCAATAATTAGTACCTCTGTTTTGTCGGAATTGAGTAAAAGGACATTTCTGGCCATCCAATCTTTGATTTCATTGATACACTCTGCTAATTTGGAGAATTGTGAATTTTTGTTGGGTTTAGAAGAAATATAAAGTTGGGTATAGTCTGCATAACAGTGGAAACTTATTCCATGATTCCTGATAATATCTCCCAGGGGAAGCATGTATAAGGAGAAAAGCAGAGGCCCTAAAACTGATCCCTGTGGCACTCCATACTTAACTTTTGATTTGACAATTCCCCGTTTACACATACAAAGTGGTAGCGGTCTGATAATTAGGACCTAAACCATGCTAATGCAAGTCCACTAATGCCAACATGATTCTCTAGCCTACTCAAGAGAATATCATGATCTATAGTGTCTAAGGCAATCTAAAAGCACTAGAAGAGAAATGCAGCCGCAATCAGTTGATAAGAGCAAGTCATTTGTAACTCTGATAAGTGCAGTCTATGTACTGTGATGGGGCCTAAATCGTTGACTGAAATTGTTCATATATACCATTTCTCTGTAGAAATGAACATAGTTGGGTGGACATTACCTTTTCTAGTATTTTCGACATACAGTAAATGGTAAATTTGAAATCCATCTGTAATTAGCCAATTCTTCAGTATCAAGCTGTGGCTTCTTAATAAGCGGTTTGATAACTGCCATTTTAAAGTTTCTTGGGACATGTCCTAAGGATAGCGAGGAGTTAATCATATTAAGAAAGGTTCTGAGATTACAGGGAATACCTCTTTTAAGAACTTAGTTGGTATTGGATCTAAAATGTTTGCTTTTGATTTTTTGATAAGTTTTTTAGTTGCTCATGAGGAAAATTATGAGACATTGTTTTCTGAGGTGCTGTGACAGTTGGTTGCATAGTTCCAATTTATTTCTGATTATTTCCATTTTATCAGTAAAGAAATTCATGAAGTCATTACTATTGTGCTGCGACGGAATATCTGGTTTAGTCGATGCTTTATTCCTAACCAATTTAGCCACAGTACTGAATAAACACCTAGGATTGTTGTGGTTATTTTCTACAAGTTTGCTAAAATATGCTGACCTGGCAGCTTTTAGTGCCTGTCTGTACCTACAGACACTATCCTTCCATGCACCGCAAAATACCTCTAATTTTGTATTCTTCCACTTGCGCTCCATTTTCTGAGCTGCTCTCTTGAGAGCATGAGTGTGATCATTGTACCATGGTAGATGATCAAGAATTTCACACACCATTGCACTTGTGTATATGGCTGTGTGACAATAAAGTGATTTGATTTGATTTGATTTGATGGTGAGGGGCATTTTTCTTGAATTTTCTTTAATCAAAGGACAGAGACTTTTTATTTATATCTGACAGTGTCACATTAAGCATTAATAGTTAAAAAGACTTAAACTTTTATCCTCTCCTCTGAGTAACACCAAAAACCTCACTGTAGAAGACCCTTCAGACGAGGCTCATGTTTATAAAAATAGCCTAAGGGAGTAGATTTATTTAAACTAATATATTCATCCAGTTTAAGCCAGAACTCACTACCATGGCAAATTCAACCCAAGTATCCATCCCACCATTTTGGACCTCCACATCATAGACAACGATACAATCAAATACTTTATCAAACTAAGTAAAAGAGATCAGACCGAAAGAGGGCATTCATTTTCAATCTGCCAACTCCCATCCAGCCCTTCCAATCACTAGCACACTATATCCATTACAGAGTGTCCTGCTTAAATCCGGCATCTCTGAAAAACTATACTCAAGCCATTCCTTGCGTATCCACTCCACAACCGCAGCAGCCCAAAGGCCTTCCCAAGCACCAAATACACTTACTGGGCCATTGGTCATCTGACGCTTATCTCAGCTATATCCATACTAACCGTCTCCAAATCAGAAAGACAGTACAAGCCCCCATTGCATCTGGAGGGGGGGGCCAGGCCGAGCAGCTAGGATTCACGCCTCCTCTCAGGGCGATCCTGAGAGCAGCCCACATGGTCGGGCATTGCAGACCCCTCCAACGCAATCATGTCAAGGGCTCTCCCATTCAAACAATCCAAAAGGGGTTGCTCGCTCCAAACAGCCTGGCCCATACACACGGAGGGACCTCCCGTGCGGATGCTGCGAGGGCCACCAAATCAAATCAAATCAAATCAAATCACTTTATTGTCACACAGCCATATACACAAGTGCAATGGTGTGTGAAATTCTTGGGTGCAGTTCCGATCAACATAGCAGTCGTGACAGTGATGAGACATATACCAATTTACAATAACATCGGATTAACACAACACAATTTAAACATCTGTTATACACATAATTACACTCAACAATATACAAATAATAACATACACTGTACAGTATACAATACGCTGTTTTTGTTTTTGTTTTTTGTTTTTTTGTTTTTACTATATAGATACACATTATTCAATAAAAATTAAAATATATATATTAAAAAAAGTATATATATATATATATATATATATATATATATATATATATATATATATATATATATATATATATAGAATGTACAGTATTGTACTGTATTGACATTCAGGCTGTCGGTTGATAGTCAGTTGTTAAGAGAGACAAAATATAATAATAATAATATAATTTATGACAGTCCGGTGTGAGATATAAGAGTAAGGGTAATAAAGTGCAGTGCTGATGTATATTGATCATGAGAGATCAAGAGTTCAGAAGTCTGATTGCTTGGGGGAAGAAGCTATCATGGAGTCGGCTGGTGCGGGTCCTGATGCTGCGATACCGCCTACCTGATGGTAGCAGTGAGAACAGCCCATGGCTCGGGTGGCTGGAGTCTCTGATGATCCTCCGAGCTTTTTTCACACACCGCCTTGTATATATTTCCTGGAGGGAGGGAAGCTCACCTCCGACGATGTGTTTGGCAGTTCGCACCACCCTTTGCAGGGCTTTGCGGTTGTGGGCGGTGCTATTGCCGTACCAGGCGGAGATACAGCCAGTCAGGATGCTCTCCACAGTGCAGGTGTAGAACCGTGTGAGGATGTGGCGGTTCATTCCAAACTTCCTCAGCCGTCTCAGGAAGAAGAGGCGCTGATGAGCCTTCTTCACAACGACTTCAGTGTGGACGGACCATGTGAGTTCCTCAGTGATGTGGACACCCAGGAACTTGAAGCTGCTGACTCTCTCCACTGGTGCTCCATTGATGGTGATGGGACTGTGTTCTCTGTCTTTTCTTCTGAAGTCCACCACAAGCTCCTTTGTCTTACTGACGTTGAGGGAGAGGTTGTGCTCCTGACACCAGTGTGTCAGAGTGTGCACCTCCTCTCTGTAGGCTGTTTCATCATTGTCAGTGATCAGACCTACCACCGTCGTGTCATCAGCAAACTTAATGATGGCATTGGAGCTATGTGTTGCCACACAGTCATGTGTGTACAAGGAATACAGTAGTGGGCTGAGAACACAGCCCTGTGGGGCTCCAGTGTTGAGGATCAGTGATGAGGAGATGTTGCTGCCTATTCTAACCACCTGGCGTCTGCTTGACAGGAAGTCCAGGATCCAGCTGCACAGCGAGCTGTTTAAGCCCAGAGCCCGGAGTTTCTCATCTAGCTTGGAGGGCACTATGGTGTTGAATGCTGAGCTGTAGTCTACAAACAGCATTCTCACATAAGTGTTCTTTTTTTCCAGGTGGGAGAGAGCAGTGTGTATTGTAGATGCAATGGCATCATCAGTGGAGCGGTTGTTGCGGTAAGCAAACTGCAGCGGGTCAAGATTGAGTGGCAAGACAGAGCAGATGTAATCTCTGATTAGTCTCTCAAAACATTTGCTGATGATGGGGGTCAGAGCAACAGGACGCCAGTCATTTAAACAAGTTATTTTTGATTGTTTTGGAACAGGCACAATGGTGGATGTTTTAAAGCATGTGGGGACTACAGACAAAGAGAGGGAAAGGTTGAAAATGTCCGTAAAAACACCAGCCAGCTGGTTCGCGCACGCTCTGATGACACGGCCCGGAATGCCGTCTGGGCCCGCGGCTTTGCGGATATTCACCCGTCGGAAGGATCGGGTTACATCCGCTACAGAGACGGAGAGTGAACTAACCTCTGTAGCTTCAGCCGTGAGAGCTCTCTCCGCGAGGGCGGTGTTATTTCCCTCGAAACGAGCATAAAAAGTATTTAGCTCATCCAGTAGAGAGGCAGCGGTGTTCATGGCAGAGTTTTTATTCCCTTTGAAGTCCGTGATGATGTTAATTCCCTGCCACATGCTTCTAGAGTTGGTGGTGTTAAACTGTCCTTCAGTCTTGCTCCTGTACTGGCGTTTTGCTGTTTTGATAGTTTTTCGGAGGGCATAACTGGCTTGTTTATGCTCCTCCGCGTTCCCGGAATTAAAAGCGGAGGTCCGCACATTAAGTGCCGCGCGAACATCGCTATTGATCCACGGCTTCTGATTCGGATAGATTCGTACAGTTCTGGTCGGAATCACTTCCTCTATGCACGTTCTGATGAAACACATTACGCTATCAGCGTAAAGCTCGATGTCGTCATCAGAGGCGGACCGGAACATCTCCCAGTCCGTGTGATCAAAACAGTCCTGTAGCGTAGAGTCTGATTGGTCCGACCAGCACTGGATCGTTCTGAGGGTGGGTGCTTCCTGTTTCAATTTCTGCCTGTAAGCGGGCAGAAGCAGAATGGAAGAGTGGTCCGATTTGCCAAATGGTGGGCGGGGGAGGGATTTGTAGCCATCCCGGAATGGAGAGTAGCAATGATCCAAAACCCGGTCCCCTCGTGTGTTGAAACTAATGTGCTGGTGATATTTTGGTGCGACTGATTTTAAACTGGCTTTATTAAAGTCCCCGGTCACAATGAACGCGGCCTCAGGGTGCGCGGTTTCCTGCTCACTTATACTCCCATACAGTTCCTTGAGTGCCCGGTCTGTGTCGGCTTGTGGGGGAATGTACACAGCAGTGATAATAACCGCTGTGAATTCCCTCGGTAGCCAGAATGGTCGACACAGAAGCATAAGAAATTCCAGATCAGGAGAACAGAAAGACTTGATGGAATGTACGTTCCTCTGATCACACCAGGATTTGTTGATCATAAAACATACACCACCTCCTCTAGTTTTACCTGAGAGGTCTTTCGCTCTGTCCGCCGGTGCATGGAGAACCCCGCGGGTTCAATGGCTGAGTCTGGAATCTCCGCAGACATCCAAGTTTCTGTTAGGCAGATAATGCAGCAGTCCCTCGTCTCTCGTTGGAAAGAGATAAGCACTTTCAGCTCGCAGATTTTGTTATCCAGAGACTGAACATTTGCCAGTAGAATACTGGGTAGCGGGGGTCGATTTGCGCGGCGTCTTACTCTGATGAGAACGCCGGCTCTGTTTCCCCTTTTCCTCCTGTGTTTCCGCGGCCGTGCTGCCCAGACAAAGGGCTCCGCTTGCGTGTTTGTAAACAGCGGGTCGGCATTGAGGAATGTGAAGTCTGGTTTTCGGTGTGAGATTGCTGAACCAATGTCCAAAAGTGTTTGTCTATCGTAGACAATAAGGCAGACAACATCCAAGACAAAAAACATAAGAATTGTAAACAAAACAAACAAAACATTGCTATGTTGTGTCGGAGCTCGCAACGCAGCAGCCATACTCGGCGCCATCTTGAGTCTCACCACCGGCTAGACCGGTAGCCATCTCATCCATACAGCTGTGAAGGCCCTCCCACTCACATACATTTAAGGGCTCTCCAGTTCAAATGGCAGTGGGGGTCTCCCGTGCGAATGTTGTTTGAGCTAACTCACGTTTATTTGTGTTGTGGGCTCTCCTGTTCATACCGCTTTGAAGAATTCCCCCATTCTAATGCAGTGAGGGCCCCCGTTCGATCGCAGGAGGGGCTTGTCCGCTCGAGCGGCTGCCGAGCCCTACAACCATGGGGTTAACCTGTTCACAGCATGGGCCCCTCCTGTCGAATGACTTGCGTGGAGGTGACATAAGGTCGAGTCTGGGGCGGGCGGGCCCTCCAGCCTAAGGCGGCGGAAGTCTGTCCAGGCGGTGGGAGGATTTTCCCCCTTCCTCCAGAGAGGGTGGGGGGGCGGCCTCCCAGCCATGGCTGTTGTTCGTCCTCCAGCGCAACAGCAGCTCTCATGAGAGCTCATTTCCATGCGGCAGCAACCGCCACTGTCTCTTCAGTGTTTTCACCTATTTTCACTCATTCTCTACCTATCCTGCAGCTCTCAGTTTCCTATCCCCCAAGCAGACCCTAGCGTGAGGCTACCTCTGCAAGCGGCAACTGCTTGTCCTTTCATCTGTAGAACTTCTGCCCCTCTTACAAGCTCAGCAGACCCCCCTCCCCCAAATGCGTTTACATTATCCTTACTACAGGATTACATTAACTCGTGAACTATTGAAATGGAGTTTCATAACAAAGGTCGGGAGGAGCTTGTTAATTTAAACCGACCAAACTCATTGCCAGTGTAAGCATGTATAAACAGCTGCTTACCTCCTTTCTTCTGGCATCTCCTCCATCCTCTCATCAATAACTCTAAAATTCCCAGGTATTCGAGCCCTCCTCCAGGGACAGAGAGCCAAACCCGTTTACACTATTCTTATTATAGGATTACATTAACTCATGAACTACTGAAATGTACATTTTTGGCCACCGAACATAGTCAACCGGCATCCACCGTAACACATCCTGCACAAGTTTTGTTCTAACACATTAAAAAAAATGCCACCTCACGCGTAATGACACGGGTTTGACGTCAGAGGCTCAGCGATTATGCCACTGGCTCTCGTGTGTTTTGTGACCAATTACAACAACCTCAAGTTCGGATGTATATGAATTTTTGAATGAGACGTGTCAGGTAGAATCAGGATGACTCAGGATCAGGATGCCTTCACGGAGGGGGAATGTTTTTTTATCGATTAAAACCTTCAGTTTCACTCTGCTACACACACAATGCCATCGTATGGTTTGGAATATTATTATAGTGCATTTTTATAAATAAATTATCGTGACTGTACTTTATCTGCTTGTTACGTCTTTTCTGTTGTTGAGAACTGGTTAGGTTTAGGCATAATTGTGCGGTTGGGTGCTTAAAAAGATCTATAAATAGTGTAATGTATATCAAATTATGGATATCAAAGTGTCTCTCATGTTTTATATTGTTGATTATCGGTTAGGTTTAGAAATGGGGTTGGGTTAGGAAATCTTAAATATTATATATGATTTTATAATGTAATATCACACAAATATATTTATAAGTATATAAAACATTCAGGTTAAACACATAAAATAATATGCAAAGTTTGATAACTGATGACAAATTTTTCTCGTTGAAAACAGTTTTTCTCCATGTCAATGAGAGGACGCCAGGGGGCACCTTACATTTTCATAAATATTGCAAGAAAGTCTTTGTTCTCTGTTCTGAAGTTCACTAAAGCTTTGGAGTTGCTCTGTTTCTGTTACAGAAAAAAAGGCTTTTTATGTTTCAGAACTTAAGAATCCTTAAGCATCTAGATAAAAATCTATTCATTTATCAGGCACAATGATTTGAGAAGGAAAAAAAAAATTCTCGTGTTCTGTTTATGCACATACATAATTTAATTATCTCTTCCTGCTCCATAAAAGCAGCGATGAAGATTCAAAATAAACACATTTACACAAAACAGCTAATTACGCTTACATTTTCTCAACACATTTGATTCAGTCAATTCATTGCCAGAGGATGTTCTATCAATATTCATAAAATGACAAATATCTAAAAACACAGTCAGTATTTTTTCCCCTAAACTCATTCAGTTAATGTATTTGAATTTGCTGATGCATCACATCTGCTCATACAGAAACAACCCAAATGACACTGATAGTCTAATGCAACATGATCACACAGGAAAGTCCCACCTAAATTTTGACCTGATGTGCCGAATTTTGGAAAAGCTTCAGCATGCACAGAATGTTCATGGCCCAAAAATTGCCCCTGCTGTTCCATTGACATCACATCCCTTTTAATCTCCGGCTAGCAAGATAATACATTAGCAAATAAGTAAAAAAAAAAAAAAAACAACAACACTGTTTTGGTCTAAGTACTGTTGGGGATAGGTTTAGAGTTAGGGTTTGGATAAGGAGTATTATTACTCAAATGTTATTCCAGGCCCAAATCTAGAAAGGTTACATTTGGGGGGCAATGACATACGATGGAGCGACGGGTGGTGGGGTTGCGTTGCCTGTGTCTTCTGTTCCAACGCATATCATTAGGGTTAGGTTTAAGGTTAATGTCATGACGATACAATTCGATCCTTTGCTTAACTTGCACTTGGGGGGCATAAGGATAATTTTGCCTACCCCAGCACCTCTCTAGTGTTATTTGTATGTTCGCTGATGTCTAGGGTTGGCACCTTTACACCACACGAATACAGGATGCTTGAGCATTTTGAGCACTTCAATACAGGACAAAAAACCTTCAATACGGGATGTGTGGCCCTCCGACTGAGAGGAAGGGGAAGTTCCCCCTCTAATGGCTCACCACTAAAATATCAGAACAGTCACACGAAGTTGCACTAGCACACGAATGCAGTTCCAGCTTCGGCCACTATGGAGAATTTTGTACATTCGAATAGCTTAGAGCAACTTCAGTAGACAAAAAAATTTACCTCTTGTCGCCTTCACCTTTACAGGCCATTTTAATTCAGTGAAACATCCTAGTCAGAGGGACAACATGTAAATTTATCTATGGATAATTTATGTGACATACAACAGTAAAGTTGAAATAAAACAGGCATAATATTTTTCTTGTAAGAGATTACAGTATTAATATATATATATATATATATATATATATATATATATATATATATATATATATATAAATACTAAAGATATTATTTAGTAGGACTATTTATTTTTTTAATTTAGCCAGATGTCTTCCCCTTCCTCTTATGTCATAAAATTGCATGGATTCTTTTTGAAGAAGCAGTGCTCTCATCTGAAAATAAAAAACAAAATTTTCATCAGTTTGCACCCATCAGTGACACTCATCTATTTATCAGTTAAAAATACAGCCATGTTGCCCTGATTCAGGTTTGTTTTTTTAAGTGATTAACTATTCACTTTACTTTTGCTCTTTTCAACTTTAAAAGACAATGTAAAGTATTGACTTGGAAAGGAAGCCACAGCTTAATCTTCTTTTACAATTTCACTTACATATGAATGAAATAAGGTGAAATTTGGCTCTGCCCACCACTTGTCCATTTACTGTAGTTCCTTTTACACATCACATTAAAGATGTCTCTGTCACAGACATGATCATCACTAACTCATTATGGAAAAATGAATGAGGGTTTCCTTGTAATTTGTCTTACTGTTGACCAGAGGTGGGTAGTAACGCACTACATTTACTCTGTTACATTTACTTGAGTAACTTTTTGGGGAAAAATTATTTTTAGAGTAGGTTTAAAAGTGAGTAATTTTTACTCTCACTCAAGTAAATTTAGAATGAAAAAAATTTACTTCTACTTCGTAACAATGGGCGGTGTTCCTGTTGTGACATTACTGGGTTTTAAGGAGCAATATGTAACATTGACATCAAGCATTTAAAATGGGTACTGCAGTCCAAATTCAAAATATTGGAGAGAGTTGTTTCCCCTTCCCCCTCCTCCCCCGGACTTAAAGCTCACACGGTTTACCAGGCTGAAGACACGCAACAGGAACGAGCAAACTGACAATGGCAAGTGATGAGCCTTACACTGTAAGCTGATCAGCTAATGTATACATTTGCAATGTTTTTATTGTTTGCAAATTATAAACCAGCTCATGTGGATTTTTTAGAACTCTGTTAATGTTAGCTAGATGAATTTCTGGCTTCCATGGCTGCAGCATGCTGTGTTTGCCTGCTAACTTGTTTCAAATCTGGCAACCCGGGGTGTCGAAATACTATTGGGAAATGGGCAGTGGGCGGGATCATACAGGCCAAAACACAAACAGATTGTCCGGCCCGGAACAGACATTTCAAAGTAGAATATACTGGCTGTAGCATTTGTTTTCGGAGAAGCCAGTATTTCAACTTAGCATGTTTCCTAAATCTCTGATAACATTATGATAATTTTATGCTTTAGTACAGTAAATATATTACATATTGCCCCTTTAATTTTATTTAATACGTAATTTATTGAGAGATTATTGAATGGGACTTTTACGACAGCGGAAGTTCAGCTGCACGCACTGTCACAGACTGTCACTCAAGCTGAGTCCATCACTGCTGCAGCATCAAACTCTTGAAACTAATTGAAACACTTTCTTCGCTCCGCACAATGAAAAAAAGAATAGTTTTGTCATGCAATGCCTTCATTTAACACCAAGACAGGCGGATATTTCAAGATTAAAATTGCAGATCCAATTTAAGGCAGCACGCTGGGGTAAGTTGTGGATCTAATAATAACGCAGGCTTTTCTGTGACATGGTCATTTTCAGGGTGATTCTGTAAATATGGGCTCTTGTGACAAAGTATAAGTGTAAATTTTTTTCTCTCTCTCTCATTTTCTTCCCAATTTGGAAAGCCCAATTCCCAATGCACTCTAAGTCCTCGTGCTGGTGTAGTGACTCGCCTTAATCCGGGTGGTGGAGGATGAATCTCAGTTGCCTCTGCGTCTGAGACCGCCAATCCCCGCATTTTATGTATTTACGCATTTACCCCACACCTTCGTGGGTGTACTGGAAACTATCGTAGCTACTTCGGGCTGATTAACTGTATAAATCCATGTAAACATCCACATTAAGTGTAAATGTGTTTTGCTCTACCGAACATGTGATTGAAAACTGGAGCACTGTGTGTGGTGCCCTTCGCAGGCTGCATACTCTGCGTTTAGGGAGCAGCGGTACTGTGTCCAGAAGATTTTTAGAAGAATTTCTCAGCTCCTTTGGTCCATACAATTTCAAGTGAATGGGTTCCAACATTTTAAAGCTAAATAAATCACATAGAGTAAGTCAGCATAAAAGTAATCCATAAGACTCCAGTGGTTAAATCAATATCTTAAGAAGCGATGTGATAGGTTGTAAGGGACTTGACATGGAGGCAAAGGTAGAATCCATATGCAAGACGTTTATTATAATCAGCAAACAAATCCAAGACACTAGGCAGAGACGTAATCGTTGAAGCAGACAAAGTAGTCATTACACAGGTAATCAGTCCATCCAGGCAAACAGAGCAAAACAGTAATCCAATAATGGTAATCCAGTGAAACGGGCACAATGGTCATAACAAGAAGGCAAATAAACAGGCAATGAAAATAATGCTCAGTAAGGCAGTGAAACTGGCAATACTTCGCAAAGTCACAATGGAAGAGCATGGCTATTTATATGGTTCAAACAGGAAGTAACCTTAGAAGAAACGGTACAGTGTCAGTATTCGGGAGAGGGCTCCCTCTGGTGGTCGGCTGAAGGGATACCAGCCTCATTCATTACAAAGGTGTGGATTCGTGGATGAGAAACAGATTCCTTTCACATTCTTCTTCTTTTGTTTTTGGTAATTCAAATTCTTCATGCATACGCCCCCTGCTGGGCTGGGAAAAGAACTTCTAGCAAAAAATGACTTAAATATTGATCTGTTTCTCAACCACACCTATCATATCACTTCTGAAGATATGGATTTAACTACTGGAGTCGTATGGATTACATTTATGATTCCTTTATGTGCTTTTTGGAGCATCAAAATGTTGACACCCATTCACTTGCATTTTACTGACCTACAGAGAGTGTTCTGCAGAAGAAAGGAAGTCATACACATCTGGGATGGCATGAGGGTGAGTAAATGATGAGAGAATTTTAATTTTTGGGTGAACTATCCCTTTAAAGTGATAGCTCAGCCATAATTTTAAATTCTGTCATCATTTCCCTACCCTCATGTTGTTCCAAACCCGTGTGACCCTTTGTATTCTGTGGAACATAAAATATGTTAGACAGAATGTTATGGACTGACAGTCTCAGTCACCAGTCACTTTCAAAATATGTAGAAAAAAAAAACACATTCACTGAAAGTAAATGGTGACCAAGGCTAGCATTCTGTATAAAATTTCCTTATTGTGCTGCATGGAAGAAAGAACATCATACAGGTTTGGAACAACATTATGGTGAATGATGACAGAATATCCATTAATAATAACAATAATAAAAATAATAATTCTGTAATACATGTTTAATGTGTATTATGGAATATATGGGAGTTAACGTCCATTATGTAATTTGTGAAAGTAACGAGTTACTCACTACTTGAGTACACTTTTAATTGGATACTTTCTTACTCTTAAGTAATTATTTATGTTAGCACTTTTACTTCTACTTGAGTAATTATTTTTTTTAAGTAATTGTACTTTTACTTGAGTACAGTTTTTGGCTACTCTACCCACCTCTGCTGTTGACTACAATGCCCATGCCTGCCGTTTGACTGACAGCTCCTGGGTAGATGAATCGGGCAGACTGTCACTCCATATCAAAGCTAGGGCAGGTGCTCACAGAGACAGGCCGAGCATGGCATATAAGGCCAACACTAAAATTAACTTTCTCAGCAGGCAACCAAAGATGCAGACTTTGAAAAACAGAATAAAGGAAGAAAGGAGAGGGGAGTAAAAAAGACAGAGGAGAAGAAAAGTTAGAAAAACTTCAGCTCTCAGATTGAGCATCAGAGTGGATGGGTATGAGTACTTTAGGCATGGTGAAATGAGAATGAAACCATGTCACATTGCTTAAAATGTGCATTTGTTTGTTACCTGGATGCTAACAATATCTAGGGAAGACTAAAATATTATCAATGTCTGTGTACAGCTCTTTGATACACTGTCTTTTGAAAATATGATTTAATAAATTTGTGGGGGTTGTCAATTTCCACTGAACTATATTTTTACTAGCCCATTAAATCATTTGCTGTAAGCTATAGTTAGTTGGAAGAAGATGAACCAGACAGTGATCAGAGCATCCCAAAGCTGCTCTAGGGACAGAGCGAAAGGATGCATATCGCTCTGTCCCTAGAGCAGCTTTGGGACTCCCTGATCACTGTCTTGTTCATCTTCTTCCAACCCACAATCAGAAATTAAAATCAACCAAGCTAGTAGTAAGGACTGTAAAGAGATGGACCAATGAAGCAGAGCGGGAACTACAAGCCTGCTTCGATTGCACGGATTAGAGTGTTTTTGAGGCTGCAGCCACAGACCTGGATGAGCTCACAGATACTGTTACATCATATATCAGTTTCTATGAGGATATTTGCAAACCTACTAGGACTTATTTAAAGTTCAGCAATGAAAGACCATGGTTTACAGCAGAGCCCAGGCAGCTTCGTCAGGCCAAAGAGGATGCTTACAGGGGTGGGGATAAAGTCTTGTACATTCAGGCCAGGAACACACTGAACAGGGAAATCAGAGGGGCTAAAATAAGATACTCTGAGAAGCTGAAAAACAAGTTTTCAGCTAATGACCCTGCATCAGTGTGGAGTGGCATGAAACAACTCACAAATTACAGGACTCCTACCCACAACCCTGTAGGGAACCAACAACTGGCTGACAACCTGAATGTGTTCTACTGCAGATTTGAAAGGCCCAATCTCACACCCCATACCCACTCTGACGTTCACTTCACACAAACACCAACACCTCCTGCAACCCCCCTCCTCCCCCCTCCTGCTACTCAACCTGCACTTAAGATCTGTGAAGATGATGTGAGCCGCGTCTTTCGGAAACAAAAGACGAGGAAAGCTTCAGGCCCAGATGGCGTTTCACCCGCGTGTCTTCGATCCTGTGCTAACCAGCTGGCCCCCATCTTCACACAGATCTTCATAGATCACTGGAGCAGTGTGAAGTCCCATGCTGCTTCAAACACTCAATCATTATTCCTGTCCCAAAGAAATTAAAAATCACAGGACTTAATGACTACAGACCTGTTGCCCTGACATCTGTGGTCATGAAATCTTTTGAGAGACTGGAGTTGGCCCACCTAAAGAACAACACTGGGCCCTTTCTTGATCCCCTTCAATTTGCTTATTGAGCAAACAGGTCTGTGGATGATGCAGTTAACATGGGATTGCATCATATCCTGCAACATCTGGACAGACCAGGGACATATGCAAGGATCCTTTTTGTGGACTTCAGTTCAGCTTTCAACACCATCATCCAAGCTATCCTCCAGAATAAATTACACCAACTCTCTGTTCCCATGTCTATCTGTCAGTGGATTACCAGCTTTCTGATGGACAGGCAGCAGCTTGTGAGACAGGGGAAACTCACTTCTAGCACCTGTACAATCAGCACTGGTGCCCCCAGGGATGTGTGCTCTCTCCACTACTCTTCTCCCTCTACACCAATGACTGCATCACCAAGGACCCCTCTGTCAAGCTCCTGAAGTTTGCAGACGACACTACTGTCATCGGCCTCATCCGAGATGATGATGAGCCTGCATACAGAAGGGAGGTTGAATAGCTGGCTGTCTGGTGCAGTCAAAACAACCTTGAGCTGAACATGCTCAAAACGGTGGAGATCAATGTGGACTTTAGGAGGAACACCCCAACACTGAACCCCCCTCACCATTCTAAACAGCACTGTGGCAGCAGTGGAGTCATTCAGGTTCCTGGGCACTACCATCTCACAGGACCTGAAGTGGAAGACCCACATTGACTCCATTGTGAAAAAGGCCCAGCAGAGGTTGTACTTCCTTCACCAGCTGAGGAAATTCAACCTGCCACAGGCACTGCTGATACAGTTCTACTCAGCAGTCATTGAGTCTGTCCTCTGCACTTCAGTAACTGTCTGGTTTGGTTCAGCTATGAAATCAGACATCAGAAGACTACAAAGGACAGTTCGGACTGCTGAGAGGATTATTGGTTGCCCCCTGCCCCCCCTTCAAGAACTATAAACTTCCAGAGTGAGGAAAAAGTCTGGAAAAATCACTCTGGACCCCACTCACCCTGCCCACTACCTTTTTGAACTGTTGCCTTCTGGCCGATGCTTCAGAGCTCTGAGCACCAGAACCATCAGGCACAGGAACAGTTTTTTCCCTCAGGCTATCCATCTCATGAACAGTTAAATTGCCCCATTGAGCAATAATTATGTGCAATACACAGTTTAGTCTTTTTTATATTTATCCAACATATCCAACCTCTTCTGCCATTTCATTCCTCTGAGAAAAACAAAAAACAAAAAAACATTTGCACTGTACATAACAGATTTTATTTGCACTGTACATTACAGATAACAGATTGTATTAGATTTGCACTACCTATGTGTATATACAGGTGCATCTTAATAAATTAGAATGTCGTGGAAAAGTTCATTTATTTCAGTAATTCAACTCAAATTGTGAAACTCGTGTATTAAATAAATTCAATGCACACAGACTGAAGTAGTTTAAGTCTTTGGTTCTTTTAATTGTGATGATTTTGGCTCACATTTAACAAAAACCCACCAATTCACTATCTCAACAAATTAGAATATTTTGACATCCCAATCAGCTAATCAACTCAAAACACCTGCAAAGGTTTCCTGAGCCTTCAAAATGGTCTCTCAGTTTGGTTCACTAGGCTACAAAATCATGGGGAAGACTGCTGATCTGACAGTTGTCCAGAAGATAATCATTGACACCCTTCACAAGGAGGGTAAGCCACAAACTTTCATTGCCAAAGAAGCTGGCTGTTCACAGAGTGCTGTATCCAAGCATGTTAACAGAAAGTTGAGTGGAAGGAAAAAGTGTTGAAGAAAAAGATGCACAACCAACTGAGAGAACCGCAGCCTTATGATTGTCCAGCAAAATCGATTCAAGAATCTGGGTGAACTTCACAAGGAATGGACTGAGGCTGGGGTCAAGGCATCAAGAGCCACCACACACAGACATGTCAAGGAATTTGGCTACAGTTGTCGTATTCCTCTTGTTAAGCCACTCCTGAACCACGGACAACGTCAGAGGCGTCTTACCTGGGCTAAGGAGAAGAAGAACTGGACTGTTGCCTAGTGTTCCAAAGTCCTCTTTTCAGATGAGAGCAAGTTTTGTATTTCATTTGGAAACCAAGGTCCTAGAGTCTGGAGGAAGAGTGGAGAAGCTCATAGCCCAAGTTGCTTGAAGTCCAGTGTTAAGTTTCCACAGTCTGTGATGATTTGGGGTGCAATGTCATCTGCTGGTGTTGGTCCATTGTGTTTTTTGAAAACCAAAGTCACTGCACCCGTTTACCAAGAAATTTTGGAGCACTTCATGCTTCCTTCTGCTGACCAGCTTTTTAAAGATGCTGATTTCATTTTCCAGCAGGATTTGGCACCTGCCCACACTGCCAAAAGCACCAAAGGTTGGTTAAATGACCATGGTGTTGGTGTGCTTGACTGGCCAGCAAACTCACCAGACCTGAACCGTATTGTCAAGAGGAAAATGAGAAACAAGAGACCAAAAAATGCAGATGAGCTGAAGGCCACTGTCAAAGAAACCTGGGCTTCCATACCACCTCAGCAGTGCCACAAACTGATCACCTCCATGCCACGCCGAATTGAGGCAGTAATTAAAGCAAAAGGAGCCCCTACCAAGTATTGAGTACATATACGGTAAATGAACATACTTTCCAGAAGGCCAACAATTCATTAAAAATGTTTTTTGTATTGGTCTTATGATGTATTCTAATTTTTTGAGATGGTGAATTGGTGGGTTTTTGTTAAATGTGAGCCAAAATCATCACAATTAAAAGAACCAAAGACTTAAACTACTTCAGTCTGTGTGCATTGAATTTATTTAATACACGAGTTTCACAATTTGAGTTGAATTACTGAAATAAATGAACTTTTCCACAACATTCTAATTTATTGAGATGCACCTGTATGTGTGTGTCTGTACGTATGTGTATAATTAGTTTTAAATTTTTTATTTTTATCTATGTCTTGCTGCTGTTTATGTATTGATTTTGTATTGTTGTACACTGGAAGCTCCTGTCACCAAGACAAATTCCTTGTATATGTAAGCATACTTGGCAATAAAGCTGATTCTGATTCTGATAGTTTTCCATATACATCCACCTGTCTATCAACTACAATAGCTATACACTGGCCCCAAAAAGCATTCTGACATAAGTCACACTAAAAAATACAGGAATGTCATTGCAACAGAAAACAAAATATCAAACCAAGAAAGAAAGCCTAAGAACATTTTCAAGCAAATCAGTTTGTTTGGTTTTAAAAGCAAAAGTAAAGATATACACATTTTCTGGTTGTCAAACTTAGTGGAACATGTATGTATAGTTAATGTGATAAACTACTGTATATCAGTGATTACTCTGCTAGGCTTATCCTCATCGCCCGTGTGATTGCGCTATTGATCTGCTTCCTGGTACTCCACGCATTGCACAACGCCGCCTAGTGTCTAACGGGTCTGTTATTTGTTGCGTGATCGGTCCGGACACACGTCCTCTGGTGGGGCCACTCGTACAATGTTGCCTGCCATTCAGGGGCTGCTCGTACCCAGGCGCATATTAGACAGTGATATTAGTGCAGGATGTTCGCCGGTTCATGTCCACTTGCCCTATTGTTTGCATCTAGAAAGACCTCCAGTCTGCCTCCGGCCGGGCTTTTCCAACCGCTGTCAGTCTCTTCGAGACCCTGGTCCCACATAGCCATGGATTTTGTAACCAGTCTTTCCCAATCCCATGGCAACACTGTCATCATGAACGAGGTGGACTGGTTCTCAAAGGCAGCTCATTTTATTCCCCTGTCTAAACAACCTTCAGCAAGGGAGACGGCAGTTGAAGTCATTAATCACATCTTCTGCATTCATGGCCTCCCGGTCGATGTGGTTTCTGACAGGGGAACCCAATCCATGTCACGGTTTTGGGAAGAATTCTGCCAAAAGCTGGGAGCTACCGTGAATTTGTCTTCTGGGTTCCATCCCCAGACAAATGGGCAGGCAGCACGAGACAATCAAGAGCTTGAAAAGACCCTGCGTTGTGTCACCTCCCATAATCCGTCTTCTTGGTGTTCTCATTTAGCCCAGGTCCCATCGCACGCGTGTTTATTCAACGGTGCCATCGCACCGGACTGCCCTCTTCTGGACTGGCTCACGCATCAAGTCAGCGGACTGTCACCGGTCTTAGCCCCCAGCTTACATCTGCGAGCAGAAGGTCTGGTTGTCTTCAAAAGACATCCCACTCTGACTCACCTCTCATAAGCTGGGGCCCAAATTCATCAGACCTTTTCCCATTGTGAAGGTCAGTAGCCCGTTGGCGGTCAGTCTCAAATTGCCCCCTTTTCTCAGTCGCGTCCACCCAGAATTAAACCGTTCATTCTGTCCAATTTACATCCCTCCACACCATCTCACCTCCGCCTCGCCTAGTGGAGGGCGCTCCAGCTTATTCCATCAAGCGGTTGCTTGACATCAGATGCAGGGGCAGAGGGGTCCAGGACCTGGTGGACTGGGAGTGTTATGGGCCTGAGGAGAGATGCTGGGTCCCGGCTCGGGACATTCTGGACTGCACCCTCATCAATCAGTTCCATCTTTGTCATGGTAACTCTTCTGGGTACACCAAGAGACACCTGGCCATTGTTTGTTTTCTGCCTATATTTACCCCACTCTGTTTCTTGTTCATTGCTAGATTGTTGTTGTGTGTGTAGTTACTCACCGCTCTCTCTCTGCCCTAGTCAGTCCTGTTACGTGTTTTCTGTATTGGTTGCCAGTCTTCGCCATAGTGCCCGGATTGTGGTTACCTTCCTGTTGGTTGCTTCGCTCGCCTTGATGCTTCACCTGAGAATCCTCATCGGTTATCCATCTACACTACCACGGCGCACTCATGCCAACGAACACACTATCCTCCAGAGGATTCCTCACAGATCTGCTCTTCACACTACCATGACGCACACAAACCTGCAAATACACTAACCTCCAGAGGATTCCTTGTGGATCTGCGCTCTACACTACCACAACGCTCACCAGCCTACGAACACACCTTCCATCTCCACACTGCAGTCGGTGCCGGGGTTTCCCTCATGCTTCGCCAGCTCTGTTTTGTTTCATTATCAATAAATTCTGTTACTTTGCCTCCGCACTTGGATCTCTGGTCTCATTCTTGACATATATATATTTCAGTAGTTTGCAAGTTAATGTAATCCTGCTTAGAGGATAGTGTAAATGTTTGTGGCTCGCTGTCCTGGGTGAAGGGCTTGAGGTTTGAGGCTTGACCTGAGCACAAGCTTGGAGTAGTTATTAAGAATATGTAGGAGGAGAAAGGGGAGGTGGAGGGATGCCGGAAGACTTGATGCCATGTAGAGGTAAGCAGCTGTTTATATACGTTCACTCAAGCTATGTGATTGGTCGGATTAAATTACCTTGCTCCTCCCGAACCTTGCTTATAAAACTCCATATAGATATTTGCGTTTAGCAGGGAAATAAATTTACAGCGCATATTATGGTTACTCCATGGATGCTTGTGCATCAGCATTATACGCTGGAAATGTCCCGCCACTTACTGAAACGGAAAATATGATTGGTTAGCAAATATACAATCATGTCTGAAATGAAGGTTCTGATTGGTGGATCAGTTTTGTCTGACTGTCTGTCTTGTCTGTGCCATCAGTTGTGCTCCTGCCTTCCGCAGCTTGTGCGCATTTAGAGAGAATCTCTGTACACTCTCACATACAAAAAAAAAGATTGCAAAAGTTTCGGTTCAAAAGCCTACTTGTTGTTCTGGTGGCCATACGTATCATCGCTTATCTTAGGTGGGCATACGCAAAATCCTAAGAAAGATAGGTGGGCATACAGCGTATGCATGCGTATGCCCTAGACTACACTACTGATTCATACATTTGTAGCCAAGTGGAGAAATTTCATGACATTTAACTCTAGACATAAATTGGTCGTGGCCCCTTTAAGAACTGGAGTTTTGCGACACTTGTTTTCCGGCAGTCTCTCCTGCTGCGCAAGTGTGCTGTTTAGAAATGTCGTAAGAATTTGTATTGTACAAGAGAGCTCCCAGTTTTGTTCATAGGCAGAGAATTCTTGGGTAAATATTACATTTTACACAAAATACTTATAAATTGCATTAAGTATGTGTTCAGAAGAGTCGCATGTTAAAACTGAGTGTTTGTTATGGATAATTTTTGAAGGATGCATATGGATTGCATGTGTGGAGTTTGACCACGTTGTGCACACATGTGAGGACTGGGTATGTAAATTTAGAATTAACCATATCTTATTTAGTGATTTAAAGCCCACAGTTTTTTCCATTTAAGAGATCATGTGTAATGATAATTTTATTGTTTTAAACTGTTATACATGTCCTTAAAGCCTGGTTAAAAATGCAGAAAACGCTTTGATTTAAGCATGTGTTAAATGCATAAAATTCTGTGAATGACATGTATGCTGACACATATGGGTAGGCTAATGCCCTGTTTGTATTTCCATTTAACATTAGCCTCTACTGTATTTCATTTTTTGTATTTCATTTCTGATTTTCATTTGACCGAATTTCATTTTTGTATTTCATTGTACCGTATCTCATTTTTTGTAAATTCTTTCTTTTATTTATATATATATAAAACAGCCATCAGAATAAATCCTCAAAAAGAAATTTTTGAATCCCATGTTGATTATATTCAACTCACAGGCAACACATTAAGTGTCCAAATCCTTTTGGGGGGCACTGTATATCTGTTACCATATGAAGAGATTTAAATAACATGCTGACTTTCAGTGTGATCATGTTGAACAAACAATATGAGGATGGTGTATACATGCTATTACCACTCTGGTTGTATAGATTTTGTGGATGATTTAATGTAAAATGCAACTGTTGATGCCCAAAAATAGTGCAAAAGTGACCCTTTGCCTTCGCTTTGTAAATGCTTTCAAGATTTCAATAATAGTTGACTCAAGTGAACATTTCCCTTTTGACTAAACAATCCCAGAGCTGTTCTAAATCATTTTTATCTGAAATCTCTCTTCCCATTAGGCCATGCTAATGAAGGACTGTTGAAAGAAATGCTGATTAAATCTCATGTATTAAGGCTTCAGAACCATCTGCATTTTATCTGTGCAATTTAAATAGCTGGACAAAGATGCTTGTGGGGCAGGCTATAGTAGTCTTCGATTGTCACTGACAATCACCCCAAGCGGACCCTCTCAGATTGATTGGGATATCAAAATAATCAGTTCCACATTTCCCTTTTCATAACCATCCTGGAGATAAAATCATTGTCCTTTGCCTTCTTTTATTTATGTTAATATTAGGTCCAGAAACTCAGTTGCACACTTACACTTAAAGGAATTGTTCACCCAAAAATGAAAATTTGCTGACTAGTTACTCACCCTCAGGCCAACCAAGATGTATCTGAGTTTCTTTCTTCATCAAAACAGAATTTAAGACTTTTAGGATTTTATTTCAGGCCTCCTCCTCTAAACAAAGCAAGTGAATGTCCTCCATTTTTTGACGGTCCAAAATGCATATTTAGGGTGCATCAAAACAATCCACATGACTCCAGTCGAAAAATAAAGTCCTTCTGAACCCAAACGGTTGATTATTTTTAGAAACAAAACAATACTTATATACTTTTTACTACAAATGTTCACTTCGGTACATCTCTGTGACCTGAGCTCATGAGAGGGATGACGTAAGCTCGGTGGTAAGGTCACGCGTCACTTGGAGTCAGGAATCGTGTCATTGTTTAAATTTTTTTTATAATTATTTGGAAATGGTTTTTTATTTTATATTGTTTTGAAATTGTTTTGGACTGTTTTGGTTTGTGAACGGCACAAGTTTCTCTTGTAAACTATGACGCGCTTCCTGACTCCTCCACGTGATGCGTGACCTTACCACCGAACTTACGTCATCCCTCTCATGAGCTCAGGTCACAGAGATGTACTGAAGCGAACATTTGTAGTTAAAAAGTATATAAGTATTGTTTTGTTTCTAAAAATAATCAATTGTTTGGGTTCAGAAGACCTTTATTTGTTGTCTGGAGTCGTGTGGATTATTTTGATGCACCCTAAATACGCATTTTGGACCGTCAAAAATGGAGGACATTCACTTGCATTGTTTAGAGGAGGAGGCCTGAAATGAAATCCTAAAAGTCTTAAATTCTGTTTTGATGAAGAAAAAACTCCGATACATCTTGGATGGCCTGAGGGTGAGTAAATTATCAGCACATTTTCATTTTTGGGTGAACTATTCCTTTAAATCTGGGCATGTCCTTTCATAGGGTCACAGATGCTGTCATTGGAAAATGTAATCAATGTCATCAGTATGCCAAGTGACAGTTGACACCTTTATAAAGATTTTGTGTTGTTTGTATTATCATCAAATTAGAATTAGAAAAAAAAAACGTGTCAAGTTTTGCCTTTGGTATGCTTATGTATATGATAATATTAAGAACTGGTATATTGATTCTAGATAAGCACTTTGAGCACCAGTCTGTAAAGCATCATTACAACAAGAGCTGTTCCGTATTGTAATAAAAGAGAGTGCTGCCACCTAGCGGCTAAAACTGAATAAAACCGTTTGATTTGACAGTAGTGTAGAAATAAAGTAGTAATAATTCCGTTTTACTTCAACATTAGACTTATAAATTTTTTAGAAAGGCAAGAAAATCATACAATTGCAACAAAACAAACTGAGTAAGAAAACACTGAACTCATCAATCATTTTGGGCCTCATTAAAACAAGCAGAGCTAATTTCTTCGTATATCGTTCTTAAAAATACTTACGGAAATTATCGAATTTGATACATAAGAATGGTCTGACTTGTACAAATCCTTCCTGCTTGTGTTTCATGAACGAGGCCCATTTTGAGTAGTGGCCTATTCCTAAAAACTTTCAACACTGTCTGCTTCCTGAAATGGTCAGTCATGTCCACTTTAATTAGCACAGTTGTCCCATCCTCCGCACCTTTTGATGTATGTCCAATTCGTTGATTAATTGCCCGGAGTATTGATCATTGGAGACAACTGTCTGTTTATTTGCAGCAGTGGAGAGCAGTTACTTCCCATTTGACATCCTCATTAGGATTTAGCATGTCCCCTTTGGGGCTCAGTACAGCAGGAGGTATTCATTGGGCTCATAATATCTCATTCAACAAAGGCAAGGTTAGATGAGGAGTTATGGTTAGTTCAGCTAATATGGACAGACTGGATGAATACAATGATTCTTTCAGAGGTTGGGAGAGTAGTGTGTGGCATGGTTTTCACCTGGAGGACTGGAGAAGACATGGAGCCATCAACAGAGTTGCCTATTTTGAGGTGAGTAATTGGGTGTTTCTCCACAAATGTATGGACACTTTTGGCCATGTGGAAAATGTTTAAAAAATAAACTCTCTTACAAAAAAAAATCACATTCCCACTAAGTTAATGTTGTCCACTAACAATATCCAACAGAGCATATGCATAAGCTATTTTTGTCATTTTTCTTAAATATTGAACATTTCTACCACAATTTTCTTTCAGTTCTGTGTTGGAAACTTTAAACATTTTAGAATAGAATGCCCAGCTTTGTATTGTCAAAGGCTAATTTTATAGCTATCATTTATGGATCCTACATTTTAACACTTTTTGCAGCAGAATTGACAGAATTGCGGGTGAGTAAATGATGAGAGAATTTTCATTTTTGGGTGAACTATCCCTTTAATGTGATCTTCATTACCAAAAAATCAAATAAAATGTCTTGTTTTAAATATAATTGAGTATAAATCAACCCCTGGGACAGTGCCTGTAGTTGAAAAAAAAAAAAAAAAAACATTTACTTGTGATGAGTTGTTTCTTGTCAATTGATGTTTGTATTTTTTTCCTCAGATGTTGTAATACATTTAAACCAAATTTACTTAAACATTTGAATGTAATGCATATGGTTTTGTTGAGTTTATAAGTTGATTATGATGTTATAGCCGTCTCTGTGTGTGGTCACATTTGCTATGGCTCTTTTACACAGTTCAGGTTAACATCTTAGCAATGTCGTGCTTTACTTTTGTACATCATGATGCTTCAAGGTGAGGTGACAATAGTCATTATTTTTCCAATTCTGATTTGAGACACTAGTGGCACAGAAATTACACACTTCACTTTTAATGTTGATAAGCTAGAATATCAATGAAAGGCTGCTCAGGATATAATTAAAGCTCAGTGGGGGGCCATCTCCTTTTACTAAAAGGATTTAAATCAAACCACTTGGTGATATAATAGTTGACGGAATTATCGTGTTTCAGAGGCCTGTGCACCAGGGTGCAGCATAGCTGATGAATTACCCCTCACTGTCAGAGACAAATTTAGACCAGCCTGCAGACCAAATTCCAAGACACGTCAAATTCTCACGTCTTTTCAAGGGTGTTTCAGTGTCCATGTGCCAATACTATATGTTGACTGTATGAGAGCCACATTTTTCTGCAAACATAGCATACAAATGCTTAAAATAACAAAGGATAATCGTAATGTACAAGGCCTGTGTTCTGGAAATTTAAAAAGTACATCAGTGAGCCATGAATGCGTGCCAGTTTTTTTTTTTAACATAAATAAGCCCTGGAATGACCTTGTTTGTAAAACCAAAATATGGTAAATTGAGAGAGATTGGGGTACCACATAAGCAAGATAATCTGGTTATGATACCAAACTCGATATCCTAGTGAGGTCATCATGAGCATGCCATCTACCACGTGGCTCAAAGGGTCTGATCACTTCACCCACTGGCATAAGTATACCATCCTCCAAAAACAGGGCTCACCTACAGTCCACTGCAGGCAATGGAGTTAAGGGATCTCTTCACTGTAGCCCAATTCATAAAGGCGAGGTGTCAACATGGCTTGAAAGCTGGTCCCACTAAGGATAAAAATTATGTTTTCTTTGAGGTGGAGATACTGGATCACAAGAGCAAGGTGCAACTCTGCTACCTGGATAAGGTGTGTCAGCTTGCCAACTAAAAGTGTTTGCACTGAGTCCCAAAGGTTATGGGTGATTATTATATCTCTATGATATGTGTGTCTGCAAAGACTGCTGGGACGCTGTTTTTAAGTGTCTCGTGTGAAGATAATTATGGGAGTCGCAACTGAGAACAGTTCTTGAAATTTTTGTCTCAGGTGGAACCCAATGCCACCATTGCAGAGATTAAGACTTTGTTGCACAGGATCTGTAAGTTATCTTTTGGCATTGATTGTACTATATAAAAGGCTAAATTGTGTGCTGATTCACTAAATACACTAAGCTTACATTTGTGTAATATGGTAATAAGAATAAACTGATGTAAATATTAAAATGATTTCACTGTTACAATACCTGCAGACCCCAAGTTTTATCCATCAAGACAGGCGCTGAAGCTGCATCCTGGTAAACCTATTTTTTTTTTATATCCTATGTATTTAAGGTGTCTTAAAAGGTAAGAAAAAAAAAAGCCAGTTGATGCATTGACTAATCCTTAAAAGGAGTGGGTTATATACAAAAATATTTTAAATACTAAAGCCTAAACAGTAGACAGATGCTATTGCAATCTTAGATCTGCAACAGCTGTGGCCCATATGTGTGTGTCTGCACTTCTCCTGCCAGAATATCAGGCACCATTTCATGCCAGGCAGGGCAACAGTGTTGAGAAAACTGCAGCTAGAAGAAAAGCTATCAAAATTTCATTACAAAAATGTGATATTTTTGCAATATGTTTTAACTGAGGTGCATTTCTTTAGTTATATTATTGTTAATGACTTTGTAATGGCGATCTAAGCACTTTCAAAACTCATTTCCATAACATATGCCATTAGGAGTAGATATATTATGTGAAGCCACAAATGTGAAGTGTGATAGTTTTTCAAAATGTCATTTTTATTTTATTATTTTTCAAAATCAATCAAAAGACTGTCTAGGACTGTCCCGTTCTTCTCCAGTAATACATATATATATATATATATATATATATATATATATATATATATATAAGATTGGTTAAGCATTTAATGTGTATTATGTTTGGAATTGACTATTGTGATATGATCTTAAGATGAAAACATTTTCTAAGTCAAATAATATCTCATTCAAATACAAAATATATTTTTAAATATAAGTTAAAAATTCAAAAACTATTCTTAATTGACCTTACTATTCAGAAGGTTCAAATTCTTAAATAATCAGAAAAACATTATGAACATATTCTGAAATTATTTTAGCTCTAACAGACTTGATTCATTCTCAGAGGGAAAGGCCCTCAAGGACGATGATGTGCTGGAAGATCTACCAGTTGGGACAACTGCAACGATGTTCTTCCAAGACCTCGGCCCACAGTTAGGGTGGACTATGGTAAAACAATCTGATACATGCTCAATTAGAAATTATGACAATACATACAGATATGTTCATATGTGTTTGAATGAGGGCTTTATTTTATGGCATATTTTAGGTATTTCTAGCAGAGTGTCTTGGGCCGCTTTTCATTTATTTGCTGTTCTACTGCCGTCTTCCATTCATCTACAGTTATGAGTATGACTATACACAAAGCCCATTCAAAGTTGTCAAGTAAGTTCAGAGTGAAAACAATTATTCAAATGAGAGGAAATGTATCTAGGACGATAAACAAGGTTGACAATTAAAACATTAAAAAATTAATAATTGGAAATTAAGAAAGGTTATGTATTAAAATATTGGCAAACAGTTTACAGGTTTATATTTGACTCTTGTGATGTAGGTTAGCTTGTTGGTGCCACTCTCTGCATTACATTAAGAAGCTTGTGGAAACCATTTTTATCCATCGCTTTTCAGGCGGAACTTTACCTTTACGCACCATCATGCTGGTATGTTTATCTCAAATTTTCTTTTTCACAAATATTAATTTGTCTGAATTTTTTCTTATTAAAGTATGTCCCTTCCTGTTTTTTAAGAGCTAGATAAGACCGACAGCATGTCCAAAGTGTTATTGTCCTCCTCCCTATCCTGGCTCTTTAGATAATGTTTTTTAAAACTGCACTATGTAACTTTGTGCTCTCTAGTGACATCTGTGGTTGAAACATAAAATTGCAAGCAATTTGCGGAAGAATGCATTACGTCAGTCGTGTTCTGGCACTGCTCTTCTGGCAGATGAATCTCATGATTTTAGCTTACCTGGACATCGCCTGTGTGTGATTAAGACTGGAGCCGGAGTCATAACCTGCTATTTCATGTTGATATTATGTTGTACGATTAAACATTTTAAACAGAAATATTACTTGATTTGATGAAGATAAACAAACACTCTTATTTACATATTTGAATGAATTTTACACTTAAATCACTTTTCTGACACTATACTCAAAGCACTTTGAAATAGAGAACAGACACTCCTCAGCCACCACCAGTATTCTTAATGATTATTCAAGTGTTTTTGTCTACTATTAATGTTTGAATTGTACTACAGTTTTCAATTTAAGAGGTTAAACTCATGATATGGCTGATACGAGTTCAATAGAAGACTTTATTATTTTTATACTATATTGTCCAGCCTCAGTTAATACAATAGCATGTCTATGCAATGCACACAATATCATGTAAACTAAAAACATAAAATGAGGATTCAATAATAATGGGGATAAAATATACTTGATTAAACGTAAAAATAATATGCTTAAATATGCAATGTAACAATTACAAGAAGTCAGTTTCAGAAGTCATCCATATTAAACATGTCACAGTAATTTCACCGGACAACATAGATACATCGCGATTGGTTAAAACACGAGTAATTCAATTCATAAAAGCATGACAAGCAATATAAGCTTCAACAACCCTACCAGAAATCATATCCAAGCATTATAGCAGGTAAACAACTTCACCAAACGGCTAACAGATAAACATCCACCTAAACTGCAACAATGCTGTCCTGAACTGTGAGTGTGACTGACTGAACTGAACAGCGAAGTTAGTTTCTCCAGCCAGACAATAAGACAGCTGGCACTGTGTGCAGACATGAGGTAATGACGCAAAGATGAACGTCATAAACCAGGGATTTCTCGGCAAATCGAACCCAACGGCTCAAAATACAAACTATTTTTTATAGGCTTACAGTAGTAAATCTGGGTAAGGTAAGGACATTGTTTTGTACACTGATTGTTGATGTGCTCAATCAATAATGGCAATTTGTTCATTTTTAACCAAAAAAATCTTACATAGAGCAGCTTTAAGTGTTTATGGCATTAGCATAAGTTCCATGGTGTCACTAAGTGCATAACTCCTCTAAGGGACCTTGAGGGGGAATATTTGGCTTCTTTCGATCAAGCTTCCTCTTAATGTTTTAAAATATGCCCTAGTACAGGGGTCGGGAACCTTTTTTCACTAAGGAGCCAATTTTTGTATTTTTGGTTGATGCATTTTTTTAGAAAGAGCCATACCACAAACGAATAATTTACTATTTTCAAAAACAAAGTTTTTCAATAATATATAATAATAATATTTATTTATTATTTATATTTATAATAATAATAAAATAAAATGTTTACATTACCCATAGACTACTCAAAAACAAACAAATATGCAAAAATTAATAGGTAACATGTTGCAATATGGAATTGAGTACACGTGTTTGTGCGGGTCTCCATAAAACTACTTCATTTTACAATTGTTCATGAAAAATGTAACTTCCCTTTTGGGCTGGGCAATATGTAAAAAATATTTCAATGATAATTGCATTTAAAATATCGCGATATCCGATAATATGGTCGACCCCCAAGGTCGGTGAATATTTTTTCTTTATTGATTTTGCTTTAAAAATTAAATTCATTTATTGAAACACGAAACACTTAAAAGACATTTCTAAATTCAAATTGCACTTTAAATGAAACGAAAAAAGCAATTAAAATAACGATGTGATCAAAAAATCTTATATATAACCACCATCACGCAAGTATCACAACAGGTGAAAAATTACTTATAGCCTACAAATTAAGAACTAAAGACAATTATAAATGTAAAGATAATTATAATAATCAGCATAATAAATAAGCCTAATAAATTCCCTTGTGTTCCCAAAAATGCTGCCAAATGTGTGTTCTTATCGAATGTGTTTGTATTGGGTTTTGGTAACAGTTTATGCTGCCTAAAAAAAAGAAAATAAAACTAAATTTTAGGTTCAAGGTGAACGTGTCTTGAATTACTTTATGATTTAATCACTTTCGTCTTTGTTTCTTTAATACAAAGATACCTGTATATATTACTGAACCTGCAGAGTTGCATTCACAATGTGTAAGCGCGAACTGCTCCGTGGAAATAAAGAGAAACTCACAGCACCTCACGAGATGATCGGAGATCATTTGCAGCACTCTCATAGATTACATTATTCTTCCAAACAGTTTTCAGTTGAGTGAAACAGAGAAAAAGGAGTGATAACTCTTTACATGCGCTTGCTCCACGAGATAGGGTCCCGTTGCATGTCTCTGAACAAACAGTGAATCAGACACAAACATTGACGGCTTTTCTTTTGTCTGTTCTTAAAAATATAATAAAGTGTGTTTTTTCAAGCACATCTTTTTGACTAAAAGCATTTCTTGTCATGTGTCACTCCGAGACACCTTACAGGTCACCCACCTGTTGTGGGTAGATGAGTAAAATTACTCGCGCATGATATACATTTGGACGAGGAGCTCGCAAACTGGATTGAACCTCTTCGCATTTTGTGGGTGGGGGGTGCTATATCACACCCTGGGTGCACACAAAAAAAATAATGAACGTTCATAAAATCGCTCGTAGAAAATGCTTTTAACAGCTAAGATCAATAGTTATTGGGAAACGAGGCCCAGAACTCTGTGCATGTGCGTATCTTGGAGAAGTGCTTTCATTGCACTTGTGAATAGCAGAGCTCACTGCGCACATATAAAATCAGATGCGCATCAGCAGCTTTTCTTTCTGTTCTTCAAAATATAATCACATTTCATCAAACGTGAGTCTTTGTGTCTAATTTCTTGTAATGTATCACTCTGAGAAGTCTTACAGGTCACCTTCCACAGTAGCTGGTACATCAGCAAAATACTCCACATGAAAAATCTGCATTTGGTGGGTGTTCATTTCAAACCTTGTTCACCAAGAGTAGGCTGTACGACAAATTTGGAAGAAAGGAAATCAAAACAGTGTCATTGACTTCAAGCTTTGCAATCACACCCACACTTTCTGTTGGAAAATGATCTCTAGAAAGTTTTAAATGATCATGTGTTGGTGATGAATGGTGAGACACCCGTCGAGCCACTTGATTTTTTTTAACAAAGAGCCACTTGTGGCTCGCGAGCCATAGGTTCCCGACCCCTGCCCTAGTATATAATTTAGCTCACTCTGAAAGCATATGGTTTGACCATATGGAGCAGACATCCAAAATATTGCCTGCATATATGAATGTGATAACGCAATGGTTTCACACTAAACATACAAATGAGGGAGCTTGTAACCCTAGGAGTTTTGTGGCTTGTAGCCTATGTCTATTAGTTTGAAGCCGCCTATATGCTAGTGTACTCCTAAAAGTTGACAAAAATGAGCTTTTAGGAGATATATGCACACCTGTAAAATATTTTTGGTCTGAGAAAACAGACCAAAAATGTTGATGACTCATGTTGCACTACACAGATTTTGTCCAATCAAATGCTCTCTAGAATGAGAGCCATTCTAGCCAAAACCACCCGCAACTGACTAACAAGTAGCAAATCATGAACAAGGCTGTGATGTAAATCAGTGGTTCTCAACCTTTTTGACTCCAAGGCCCCCCAATATCCAAGACAATACTCGAAGGCCTCCTCACCCGAAACTAGATGTGTCTGATTAAAACAATTAATCATGGATCGTTTTTTATTCTAGAAGTTTCAGAAAGAGTCTGTATATAATTTGTAGGCATACATCTTAAAGTATTTTTTAGCATTCTAATTAAGTAGAATTATTTTAATATTTCTTATTTTAAATCAATTTTAAGTAAACATGGAAGTGTGCTGAAGCCCCCTAGTGGGTCCCGGCCCCCTGGTTGAGAACCACTGATGTAAACCACAGGCTAATGACTTTTAAAATAAAAGACATGAGCCCTTCGATATGCTCCAAACCATTTTATGGGGTCAAGTTAAAATACACACATAAATATACAATTAAGGTGTGGCATAGTTTTCAGTAGTTTTGCCTATAAATCTTTTCTGCATTCATTCTTGAGAAAAGGAATAAATTATTTTATTTATTTTAGCAGTTACTGTAGGCATGTTATATTAATCATGAGCCTTACATGACTTAAAAATGTCATTCTTTAGCTCTGTCTGTACTATTGGGGGTTTGCAACATGGCAGGCCTATTACATCAACCATCCGCTCTATACACCACCAAGTAAGTTCTAATTATTAAACACATTACAAGAATATGATTGCTTTGTGTTCTCATTTTAACCAATGTTCATTTTGTCAGCCTATGGGAGACTCCAAATCTTCTGTGGACTGGCAATGTTTTTGGTATGTATGCCAACATCTCTTTAACAATATACAGTACCAATCACTTTTTATTTTAAATGGCTCTTTTTTTTTTTTTTGTTTTGTTTATCTCTTTGTTTGCTAACCTTTTTTATTCAGGTTTGTGAGTGTGGAAACCTTTCAGTTCACCTGATTCTGAATCGAATAAGCTCTAATGGTGAGTTCTAATAGCTTTCATCTATTCTGTCTATGTGTGGGTGTAATCAAGACAGGCAATTACTCCCAGGGATTGTGATTTATTACCATTTTTATGAAGCACAACTGTTGCATGCTTTTTTTTTTTTTTTTTAATTTTGACAAATGAATGTGTGGGGGTACGCTGGCTTTCTGTATAAAATTATCTCTATTAAGGCTGAAACGGTTAGTCGACATTATCGACAATATCGGCAATAAAAAATTGTCTAAAACATTTTTCGTTGTCGAATAGTCGTTTGATCTCATTTAATGCAACATGAGATCATTTGAAATGCTAATGATGATGCGGGCAGCACTTCAGCTCACACTTGATTGAGGAGAGGAAGAAAACACAGCTCACAGTTCAAACGCACTCCAAACTTTCCAAACAGATTAAGGTGATGTAGATCGCAAAGTATGAGGGAATTATAATACAAAAATAAAAATAAGTAAACACAGAAGAAGTGTCGTCCTGACGTGAAATAAAGCGAAGCCGGATCTGGCGTTCCATTTGAGCAAAACTTGCCTGTCAGAGCGTCTAAAAATGAAACAGCCCGGCGTTATATGTTTAATGCATCCTTTATTAAATTTCAAATAATAAGGAAGCAGATTGTGTAAATGAACACAAACTCCGAAACTGGCATTTCTCTGTGCGGTCAGAGGCGCTTATTTGAGTCTCATGAAAAACAGAGTGAGAGAGTTTCAAACTCCTACCGGCTGACACACCCTCTCGTGCGGAGACACTCGAACTTCGCTGCAGCTAGATTATAACATGATGGCTCGCTTCGTAGTGAGTCATAATATACTGTCACGGTGTGTATCTTATCGTGAAGAAAATCAGCAATATGCAGATCCATTAAGAAGTGTTTGGATTTTTGTGAGTTTAATATGGACCGAATTAACAAGGAGAGAAAGTGTAGTCTTAGCCCATTATACAATGCAAAAAAAAAAAGACAAAAAAAAGGTTTTTGATTTGTCTTTTTTGGTTTGTTTTCCAGTATAAATATCTAAAAATCCTTACATACATTTACTTTAGGAGCTATTACTGCAGAAGAAAAAAATGTTAGAGAATGTTGAATATAATATTTAATATTTTAAATTTTATATATAAAAAAATCCTTAAAACAAGATACAGTTACCAAAAAAGCAACATAAAATATTTAGACTTGCTTTCAAAGAATATTTATTGAATACAAGTATATTTTGTCTTTACTGCACTTGCAGAAATATGAACAAGTGAAAAAATACACTTATATACTAAATACACTTGTATTCAAGATAAATTCTCTGAAAGCAAGTCTAAATATCTTATTTGTTTCTATCATATCTTATATGATTTTTAGATAGTTTTAAATGGAAAACAAGACAAAAACAATTGATAACAATAGGAATTTTTGCAGTGATTTTTTTAATGAATTAAATTTAATAAAAATCCAAGTATTTTTTACATGTAATTCAGTGAATGTCATTTAATAATCAAGTAGTCAAATAATCATTCTAATAATTGTTAGATTAGTCGATTATCAAAATAGTCATTAGTTGCAGCCCTGGAGGTCATGTGACGCCATGCAGGGAGCAGACGTGTGAGTAACGAGCTCTGCGCACTTTGCTAAATTTTTTATTATTTTTATTACACATTTGCTCTTTGAGGTAAAATATGGCAAAGAAGTCAAAATCATCGGGCTATGGAGACATTAAAAGACACTTACGTGCTCAGGATGAAAGCCCCGTCAGGCCTACAGATTAGGGACTCGATTTGGTTGGTGCGACGGGAGAGGAGATCCAGCGTGTCCAGCATGTCGGTGATGCTGATGAAGATTCTTGCTGACTTGGAGGATCTCGCTGTTATACATCGATCGATTACGGCAATTGAAACAAAATTCTCTGAGTTAGTCACAAGAGTGGTGGATGTTGAGAAACGAATCGATTATCTTGAGTCATCGGAGAGGAAATTATCCACTAATCCACCCATGACCAAAGTTGATTTAGAATGTGTTCTTGGAAAAATTGAAGATCTTGAGAATAGAAATTGTAGGAATAACGTCCGAATTGTTGGAATTCCTGAGCATGAGGAGGGCAGAGATATGGTGAAATTCTTGGATGAAGTCTTCCTGAGTCTGCTCGACATAACAGGCCACAAGTTGGAAATCGAGCGAGCTCACAGAGTTCCGGCTGGTAGATCTACTGAGGGAAACAGGCCCGATCAATTTTGGTCAAATTCTGAGATCATCCGATAAAGATCTTGTGTTGCACCAGGCGAGGAACAAAGGAAAGCTTTCTTGGAAGAATCACAATATTTTCAGGGTTTGATTCTTGCACTAATGGGGATTGTGGTCTGTATAATCTTGTTTTTGACACAGTTTATTATTTTCTATTATATCAAGATGTCAATCATTAATATGAGTGGATTATCCCTCTCCACATGGAATGTGAATGGGTTGGGGCACCCCATAAAAAGAAGAAATGTTGTTACTTTTCTTAAGCATAAGAAATATGATATAGTGTTTCTTCAAGAAACACATCTTTCCCCACAGGAAGCTGAAAAATTTGGGAAGATATGGGGTGGACATGTTTTTTTTTAGTGCTGGCTCAAGTAAGAGCAGGGGAGTTATTATATTGATAAATAAACATCTACAATTCAAATATCTCAAACAGATTAAAGATAAATTAGGAAGTCATTATTGTTTTAGTTGAAATTCAGGGACAAAGGCTGATTTTGGCTAATATTTATGCACCTAATGCTGATGACCAGGGCTTTTTTTATGGATCTTGAAGGGATGTTGCAAACCACTGGCACCCCTTATGATATAATATTGGGAGGAGACTTTAATCTTTTTGATGGACTCAGTCCTTGATTATAGTGAAGCAAAAGTGTGCAAGCCCCCTAGAGCAACAGTGACACTTCACAGAATGTGTAAAAATCTTGGTCTTGCAGATATCTGGCGACTTTTGAACCCATCTGGTAGGGACCATAAATTTTTTTCATCAGTTCATAAAATCTATTCTAGAATAGATTATTTTTTTATATCTAATTCCCTCATTTCATCTGTTTTTGATTGCTCAATTGGAAACATTTTAGTCTCAGATCATGCCCTGGTGAGTTTAGAGATGTTGCCACATACGGAGAAAAAGAAATCATATAGTTGGTGCTTTAATGTATCCCTTTTGTAAAATCCTGATTTCCAACAAATGTTAAAGGCTAAAATAAATGTTTATATGGAGACCAACTGGTCCTCAGTATCCTCTGTGGCTTGGGAGGCACTTAAGGCAATTCTTAGGGGTCGGATCATACAGTATGCCTCATTCCTCAAAAAATCCAAAGCACAAGAACTTGCGGAATTGGAAGGGAATATTAAAAGGGCAGAGACAGAGCTTAAATGTCATATGTAATCTGATGGTCTCAGAGAATTGATCTGATTGAAATACAGATATAATACTATTTTGTCACAGAAAGTGGAGTTTTGGTTATTCAGGGCAAGACAGTCATACTTTGAGTTGGGGGACAAAGCAGGGAAGCTTTTAGCTAGATATATAAAACAGAGAGAGTCTTTTTTCACCATTCCCTCAGTAAAATCTTCTGCCGGTGAAATATTTACCTCGGCCAGTGATATTAATAATGCTTTTAGGGAATTCTATTTTGATCTCTATAGTTCCATGTCTTCATCTACTGATGAGGATATTGGAAAATTTGTCCATTAGATCTCCTTAAACTGCCGAACGAGCAAAAAAACTCTCGAGGTAATTAAGTCCCTGCCTGCGGGCAAAGCTCCGGGGCCAGATGGATTTATACAGAAGCATTAAAGAATGGAAAGCTTCCCCAAACCATGACACAAGCCCGGATCAGTCTGATTCTTAAAAAGGACAAAGATTCAAGTGAGTGTAAAAGTTACCGTCCAATTTCCCTGATCCAGCTAGATTTAAAAATTTTGTCAAAAATTCTGGCTAACCGATTAAGTAAAGTTATGACATCTCTTATACATATATATCAGGTGGGGTTTATTTGGGGCCATAGCTCTTCTGATAATATTAGGCGTTTCATCATTATCATGTGGTCAGTGGTGAATGATCAGACTCCGGTCGCTGCCATCTCACTCGATGCCGAAAAGGCATTTGATATGGTTGAATGGGATTATCTTTCTAAGATTTTGGAAATGTATGGGTTCGGGAGTACATTTATTGGTTGGATTAAGTTACTTTATAGACACCCTGTACAAACAAATTGATTAATTTCAGATTATTTTACTCTGAATAAGGGCACCCGGCAGGGTTGCCCACTATCCCCATTATTGTTCTGTCTTGCCCTGGAACCATTAGCAGCCGCGATAAGAAAGGAGGATGATTTTCCAGGGGTGATTGCAGGAGGTGTGGTGCATAAGCTTTTGCTTTAGGCAGATGATATTTTATTATTTGTCTCCAACCCTTCTAGATCTATGCCTTGCCTCCACAGAATTATTCATTCCTTTTCCAAGTTCTCAGGATACAAAGTCAACTGGTCTAAATCTGAAGCTTTGGCTCTGACAGCATACTGTCCAGTAGTGGCTTTCCAGCCAGGCGCCTTCCAGTGGCCCAAACAGGGCATTGAATATTTGGGGATGACTTAGTTTGAGTTAATTTTGACCCTCTAATAAAAAGATTTTCGAGTGATGTGGACAGGTGGGCTTCACTACATTTATCGATAATTGGGAAGGTCAATGTAATTAAAATGAATTGTATTCCAAAATTCAACTACCTGCTACAGTCACTCCCTATAGATGTCCCCCTCTCTTATTTTAAGCAATTTGAAAGTATAGCGAATTCCTTCATTTAGAATGGTAAGCATCCCAGATTACACTTCAACAAATTACATAGAGCGATTGACAAAGGTGGACTAGGCCTACCCAAGATTTTGTTTTATTATTATGCTTTCGGTCTCAGACATTTGGCTCATTAGTCGCTTCCACCTGAAAGGGCCCCTCCTTGGTTTTGTATTGAACAAGGAGTTCTTGCCCCTATTTCGCCATTGCAGGGCCTGTCTATCAAACTAACTGGTGAAGTTAAGTTACACCCCTTCATTGCGCATTTGAACTCGGTATGGACAAAAGTGTCCAGAGTGTTTAATTCGGACATTTATTTGAATGCTGCTTCGAGCATATGGTTGAACCCAAAAATGTATTGATAAGTCCCCCCAGAGTGGATTGTCAGGGGGGTTGCTGCACTCGATGAGATATATGAGAACGGAGTGTTGAGATCCTTTGATAATTTGACTCAACATTTTGGGATTCCCAGATCTCTGTTTTTTAGGTATTTACAGTTGCGCTACCTGCTTTGTACTATTTTTGGGAGTAGCGTACACCCCCCTAAAGCGGCAGATACTTTGGGAGAGGTGCTTGCTGCTTATGGTAAAGGACATGAGGCATCAGTGTATTACACTTTGCTAATTCAGAGTTTGGGGGATGGAGCTTCAACTTTCATTAAGAGATTATGGGAGAAAGATTTAAATTTGGTGTTGGAGGATGGGGTGTGGGCTGGGATTTAAAAAAACATCAAGTCTGCATCTAGAGATGCAAGAGTGCACCTTATGCAATTTAAGATTTTGCATCGATTTTATTGGACCCCCTCTAGAATGTATAGGCTTGGTCTTAAAGACACACCCACCTGCTGGAGATGCCAATCGGAAGACGGGGACACATCCTATGTTTTTTGGGGATGTGTTAGGATATAAGAGTTTTGGTTGAAAGTACAGAGGTTCGTATGTGAAGTGGTCAACACACGGTTTTCGTTTTGCCCCAGATTGTGTGTTTTGGGGGATGGAGCGGTCCTGCATGTGGGTGATAAATACATGGAGAGTTGGGTCCTGACAGGCGTGATGATTGGCAGGCAGTTCATTCTCAGGGGATGGAAGTAGTCTGATGCGCCCTTGTTTCGTGAGTGGTGCGTTGAGCTGGGTAGGGTGGCGGCGTTTGAGGAGATGGTGTACAGAAGGCTGGATAATATGGATATTTTCATTAGGAAGTGGGGCGGTTATCTGGCCTTTTTGGAGGTTCTCGGGGAGGGGAAGTGGAGAGGGATTAGATAGATTTTTTCTTTTTTTTTTTAATATGTCTAAATATTTCCAGTTTTATTGTCTATTTGTGTGTCTTTTTTCAGTTGACTTATGATCACTAGAGTGCTTCTTTGTGTCGGGTGGGGTGGAGGGATTATTGTTCGGGGAGGAACATTTTTCTTTTGATTTCATGTGGTTTGAGGTTGTATTTTCTATTATGTCTGTGTGATTTGCTGCATGAATCAATAAAAACTTGTTAATATGTTGCAGCCCTAATCACTATCATATTAATACCTGTTTCTCCCTGATGCCTGAATTGTTAATTCTTCAGTTGCCTGAGCAGTATACAGCTAAACTGCAGCAGATGTATTCCATGTCAAATCAACCAAATTTCAGAAAGGTCCCTGGCTGAAATGTTTGATTTCCTTAGCTTTTTATTAAGAAATATAAACATAAATGATGATGAAAGCCAAATTATTAAATGCCATGCATCAATATTTACTGACTAATCCATTATTTTGAAGAGAGGCATCAAAACGACAACTTTTAATTATGACTTTGGAGCAAAACTGCAGGTCAAAAAATAACCATAGAAAAGTAACCGCATCATTATTTTATTTTAACACAGAGGTAGGTAGGTCTATTACTAAAATCTGTTGACTTCGGCATACCTTGTTGCTTTAAATGCCAAAGCTGTGCATTCAAAAATAGGAGGCAAAAACTTGTGTTGTCAAAGTTGGAGTGCTTATAACTCCATATATATATATATATATATATATATATATATATATATATATATATATATATATATATATATATATATTAAAGTTCTATATGGTTAAATCCCAGAGATATGGGGCTCTAAATCTGACTCCATGTGTAAATTGTTACACTTGACACATTTTCAGTGGTTGAAAACCAAATGTAGCTGGGATGTATGGCCTTATGAATGAAGACACAAAAATGAATGTTTGATCTGGAAAGGAACATTTGTTCTGAAGCAGAATCTAAAAGAATATTAAGCTATCTTTAATAATCCAGCTTTGGAAAAACAACACAACACGTTTTTTTTTTTTTTCTTCTTCTTCTTTTGGACTGACACCATCAGTATATAATGCAACAAGGAGTGCTAAAGTCAACTAATTTTAGTAATGTACTTGGCAATCTCTGTGTAAAAATAAAATAATGATGCTGCCACCTCTCTAAGGTAATATGTTTTACTATGGTTTTGCTCCAAAATCATAGATGGAAATTGCCATTTTGACCCAACTTTAAAATAATGGATTAGTCAGTAAATATTGATCCATGGCATTTAGTATTTGGCTCTCATCATTATTTATGTTTCTTTCACCAGTAAAAAATAAAATAAAAAATATTGAGCCGGGGACCCCTGGTGGAGCTGACATGGAATGATCCCATTACAGAGAATTCCACTACTACATAATCTCACATTCCTTTTAAACATTGACAGGGTCCAGGCCTACAGAGATCCCTTATCCCACAAAGAATCCCTTCACTTGGCTCTTTTTCTTCGTGTCCTGCCCAAACTACACATATGAGGTTTGTTGAGTTTACAAAGTATCCTGCTTCATGTCAAAAAGCAATAAATTAAACATATGGAACAACTGGAGTTATGTCCACTCCTATGAAAAGCAGCTATCAGCATGTGAAAAGTTTCTGGAAGTATTCTTGTGGAACATTTTGGCTGTTTTGTCTGCAGTAATTTAAAAATGCACTCATTTCCAGGTAGGATCATGGCTCAGCTTCACAGTCATGACACAATGTTTTCCAGGTACACCGTGTTCCCTCATACACAGTACATTCTGCACACATATATTTTAAGAGTGATTTCTGCTGCACCTGCCTGATAAGAACAGTTAGTCTTTCTTATTTCAACAGTTGGGGTTTTCACATTTTTGGGTTTCGTTCAGATGACTATATGGGCTCGGGAAAAGCATAAAACCTACACCCAGGAGATCAAAGACTATCCAGAAATGAGAACGGCCATCATTCCACTCTTCCTCTAGAGCTATTAAGATGAAACTACATGCACTTTTGCCATTGGATGCCTCACCAAATATCATGTTATGAGCAGCAAAATAAGGCCTATATATTCTTTTTCTCTGCCAGGCCTGGTAATTTTCTTTCAGACACAATTCATTTTGTGTGATGTTCTCTCTGAAGTGAAATGGTAATTACTGTAATTACATTAATTATGAAGAGATTAATACTGAGGATAGAGGTAGTACTGCAAGGTTGGGGAAGCTAAGAAAAAGTACTTAGTAACTTCCTTAAAAATGGTTTTGTTATGTCCAGATGGAGTATAATACATGTCTTGCAATCATTTGCTTGACATCAAAGAGTCTGAATCGTGATTTTGAAGGACCATCAAGTACACTGAAAAAAATGTTAACCTAAAAAATGTTCTTAATGTGGTAACATTTAAATTAACTGATTTGATTCAAACAAAAATTTTTTAACATCACTGAATAAACTTGAACACATTTGGTCTTCCGACAAAACACATTTTAAGGGTTAGATCAGGTAGAAATAGCTCAAGGTAACAATTGTTGTTTTTACAGTGTAGAAAGCACAGCATACAATGCATTACTATTTAAATGGAACGTATCTGAATGTTTATGCAGTAAAGAAAACGTTGGAGATTTATCTCCAAAAATCTTTTACTCTTAGGAAATTGATTTTCATTTCTAAATGTAAAGACAATATTTTAGAAATGTTAAAACAACTTATTTCTTACAGAACAGTGTTTATTAGTCATATAAATGCATTTGTTGTATTAATGTGCATTAGGCCTATTGAGGTGACTATGTCATGGGGAAAGACACGGCAGTCCACAGCAAAAAATACCAAAAAAAAAAACCCTAAAAAAACCTGCAAGCCAAGCATAGCTCAACAATTCCTAAAAAAAGATAGTCCCAGCATGTAACTATCATGTAACTTATTATAAAAACCAATGATGTAGTGTAATTATTTACTTTTTTGGAGTAACGCAATAATGTGACACATAAAAATAATGTTATGTAACGTTACCCAACACTGAATTATTTCTACTGCTTATTTTTTATGTTCTCGTTCCAGTTTTCAAATAGATTTTGGGCACAGTATCCTATTAATTTTTCAATTTTACAAAATGTTAACATATTATCAAAGTTACATATTAGAATTACATTCAAGAGATTCAGTGAGTGTGTGCATTGGCAAATACACAGGCACTGCTTTAGCAGATGGACTTTTGAGTATATAACATAGAACAAGATTTGTACAAGAAAGAAAATTGGCAACACTGATATTTACAAATGTCTAAACGTCTAAACATTTAATAGTTTAGGGAAAACTAAAAGCATTAACTTGTTTGTATCCTTCACAACCTTTTGTACACAAAATCAAAACTGAAATGCAAATTATTTATTTGTTATTCCCAGAAACTGTTTTTTTCAACAGAACTACATCATTTCACCAGTATTAGTGTAAATATCATTTATATCATCAACTTAATGTTAATGAAGGTCAAAAGAGGTCATGCAGAGGTCAAAAATAATTAAAAGATTATTATTGGAAACTATTTTGGAACTGAAATGAGATACAGTAAATTTTATGTACAAATACTGCATAAAAGGCTTTAGGAAGCTTTATAAACAACATAGTATAATATGTTAGCCGTGAGTTAATTTATCACAGTCTTTTTGCAGCATTTGAGCTTTTTTTTTTTATCTGTTTTTCCTCACAACGTTTCGTAGTGGTGAGACCTTTTTATCTCGCTTTGGCCCTGATGCTCTGCGAGGAGGGGGTGCCTTATCATCCTCTGCTGACTGCTGTTTGGCAAAATTCACAAACACCTGTAAGGCAGTGGAAACATCAGCTGTTAATCCTGTCAGCTGCATCTGCTAAGCCAGTCAATTTCAATCACAACATGGAAATTTACACCAATATTTCAACTCCTTTGACTCAATCTTTTTGTCATACAGGTTTGGAACAATTTGAGCATAATTAAATGATGACAGAATTGTAATTTTTGGGTGAACTACCCCCTTAAACAAGTATACTGAATGTACCAAATTCTCCAATAAGAAACAAAAATGTCCTGAGATTTAAATGTGGGCCAATGGAGGATTTGGCTTGTTTAGCTGGTAAGCAGCCTCTTGAGGAAGAACCTATCATGTTGCATAGTCTTTACCCTGACACTGTTGATGGTTGTGGCTAGTTAAGATAAAAACTCAGACTGACATTTATTGTTTGATGCTTTATTGCATGGATAGGACTTAGTGAGAACATTATTTTAGACTTTTCAAGTTACCTGGTCTAATGTGGTCTGAGACACAGTATAGTCTTCAACATTCAGCCTCTCTTTGTTAGCATTCACTAGCTGGAAGACTCGCGCCAGTGAGGCGGCAGCAATTTCATATTGTAAAGTGTTGTAGTGTTTCTCTCGCTGTATGCATCCTTGGAAGCTGCTTTCCATGAAGGACTCGGCAGGGACTAGGTCAGGAGACAGGCCTGCTTTGGGAGCTTTGATCTTCATTGTTACTACGTATCCACCACCAAACCTGTCCACAATTAGCCAAATATGTAAAATACTTTACATGTAAAAACAGGCATGCACTATTTGTTGGACAATAATTTTTTAAGTTAATCTGTGAGAAGCTGGAAGAACATGCAAGCTGATTTGTGGTAATATGGCAACTGTGTCTTTTACTTTCCAAGATGTATTACATACATACTTGTATTTAAGATGCTGGATTGTGCCCAGACACTTAAACGTCCCATTGACCATGATGGCCAAGCGAGTACAAAGGGCCTCACACTCTTCCATGCTATAAATGGGGATAAAACCACAGATTTGCATAAAAAAATAAAGAGGCAAGCCTCAAATGATCATGATTGCTATACAGTGGCAAAACATGCCTGTTCTATGTTATAAAACAATATATATACTGTTAAAAATTAACCCTCAGGTTCTGTTCGGTCATTTCTGACCAATTTGAATTTGTATCTTTTTATTTAAATGTTATTGTTCATCTGAGAGATATAAAACTTTGTGACTTGTCCTCTTTTTACCATCTAAATACAAACAATCTTAAAAAGATTCCATCAAAGGTGCACTCAGTAATTTTTTGATTCTGTCATCTTGGACTTACAGTGACACCTAGTGGTGTGGATGCAGCATCATTCAAAATCAGTAGTTTTCAGTTACAGATGCCATTGTAGAAATTCACTATTCACAATCAGTCATGATTAATGTAATCCAAGAGTGAAAGTGTCCAATGGTTACTGAGATTAAGCGAGTAGTTTTCAGAAGTTCATGTGATTTTAAAATGGCAGCCCCCAGGAGAGCGCCCCTGCCCCAAAACAGCTTTTATAAGGTTACTGATATGACTAGAGTCCTCCTCTCATATAAATGGTCATGATTCTATGCATATGTTTCAAAATTACAATTAATTTCTTTAGGAGTAAAACTTTTTTAATGGGGAAAAAATTACTGAGTGCACCTTTAAGTTTAAGTAGTTTTCTAAAAAGAAGTAACCCTTGTATTGTTCGTGGTCAAATTTGACAAACTATTGAAATTAATGTGGAAATGAATGGGTGAGATTATTACACAGAGTGAAAATGCAGAACACACATATTTAGAAATAAATTGATAAGACTATAACACTGCCACAGTGCAGAACACACCCACACCTATACTCACATACTCTCACTCACTCACTACAACAGACACCGACACACACAAAGATAGACAGAAATGAATGTGTGAGACTGTGAAACACACAATATAGATCACACACATACACACACACACACGTTGGTATGGCTATCCTTATGAGGACTCTCCATAGGGCTAATTCTTTTTATACTGAGCTAATGATATTTTCTATCATCTAACCCTACCCTAAACCGAACACTCACAGAAAAATGTATGCATTTTTACTTTCTTATATAAAATGATTAAAAAATAGCTCAACTTTGAGTGATATATATTTTTATAATGTCTCTATATATATTTAAATGCATAACTTGTGTTACAGCACTGAGTTACAGAGACCAAGCAACAATAAGGGAAACACTGAGGCTATTCTTGTCAATGCTATAAAATTGCCTTAAAAAATGCATGACACCTAGCAGCCTTTTCATAAATATACAAGTTTGCTTTTAACTGAAGGTAACAAAAAATTTGCTTATTTTATATAAACATTTAATGGTGTAATTTGAACTCATTGAGGTGTAAATCCATAAACTCCACCAAAATGCAAAAAAAAAAAAAAAAAAAAGAAAGAAAAAAGAGATAACTATGCAAGAAGTTAGTGAAGAGGTGTGACATGCAAAATGTGTCAAAATAAATTGTATTATATGTATTGGAAAAAAAAGACAGCAATTCTGACCTCAAACAGTGCAAGTGTTTGAACAGCCTGAACAGAACTTGAGGGTTAAGCTAAATATGCTGTGACACTTTCAGGTTGTCAAATGTAGTGGAATACATATATACCCATTTTTAATATGATGAACTACACCTGTGGTTACACTGCTAAGACCCCTGTGTGCACTTGAGGGGAACTAACTTCATCCAATAAAAATCATAAATCACCACTACCCAAAAATGTCATTAAATGATCTTGCCTGTGAGATGTTAAAACAACTGCTCTCCCATCACGTATAACACTCAGAATGGCAGTCCACAGGAACCGGCGAGAGTGAGGGTCCATTCCTGTAGTGGGCTCATCCTACACAGTCACATGTCAGAATTAGACCAATGGATTTTTCATTTTTGCACATCGCACGAGAATGTTGAGGAAAAACATACCAGGAGCACCAAAGGAGGACAGCCAATCATGGCAATAGCAGTAGATAACTTCCTCTTGTTGCCTCCGCTATAGGTACCGGCACAGCGGCCTGCATATTCAGACAGACCCAGCTTCTGAATGCCCCACTCTGTCACCTACAGAAAACATTAATGTAATTAATTTTAATGATACAGAGCCACAATATGAGGGTCATTCTGACAAGCAAGCTGTCTTGTGTAGATTTAACTAGCCATTTATTAATGAGTCTGACTAAAACACGAGAGGTCCAACTCTGAGACTCACTCTGCCAATTTCAGACTCGGGGATCCCGCGGAGGCGAGCATACAGATAGAGGTGCTCTCTACCCGTTAGCAGTTCATCTATTGCATCAAACTGAGGGCAGTAGCCCATGTTCTGGTGCACATCCAGGATGTTGGAGAGAATACTAAGGAAAAGCAAAAGTTCACATGTGAATCCATTGAATATGTCAAAGTATAAAAAATTACAAAGTACTTTAATCAGTATCATTGTTAATGGTAATTGTGTTTGTAGTTTTAAAGTTGCTTTTTTTGTCTGTATATTACCTGTATCCAGCTACGGATGCCTCCCCAGAGGTCACATCTGTGTCTCCAGTCAGCATTTTAAAGGTTGTTGTTTTACCTGCACCATTTACACCAAGAAGCCCAAAGCACTGCAAGAAACATTTAGGCTGATTATCACATTTAACTCATAAGCACTGTGTTTTAAACTTTATAAAAATAATTTTACAAATCAGAAACACTGAAGGTTATTTTGTTATACCTCCCCTGCTGGAACTCCTGCACAGATTCTGTCCACTGCTGCTTTTTTTCTGCCCCTGTATGTCTAAGATTAGACAGTAGACTTAAGCATGGAATTAATAGTCCTGAAAAACTAACTCTGACCTTCAAAAATATATGCTAAAATCTAGGAAGTAATGTACAGTAGGTTTATTTTTTTTCTTCTGCTGGCTGGTCACTTACTTTTGACAAGTCTCGGATTAGAAGGATGTCATTCTTGTTTCCTCCTCTGTAAATGCGCTCTCTCTCCTGAGCTACATCATCATCTTCATCTTTAACTGGATTCCTCACATAGTCAGACACCCTACACAAATAACATAAAATAATAACAGTGTCCATCATTGTTTTAGCAGTTTTAAGCATGAAGTAAACAAAGTCATATTAAAATAGATCCCATTTTAAAGCTAACATTTCTTGTCCAGCTGCAGTAAATGTCTGGCCATTATGCCAGCAGCCATATCATCCTGTATCTCAAGACTGCTTGCCCACTGAAGCTAAGCAGGGTTGAGCCTGGTCAGTACCTGGATGGGAGACCTCCTGGAGAAAACTACAGTTGCTGCTGGAAGAGGTATTAGGGAGGCCAACAGGGGGTGCTCACCCTGCGGTCTGTGTGGGTCCTAATGCCCCAAGATAGTGACAGGGACACTATACCGTAAAAAGGCATCATCCTTCGGAAGAGATGTTAAACTGAGGTCTTGACTCTCTGTGGTCATTTAAAATCCCAGGGCACTTTTTGTAAAGAGTAAAGGTATAACCCTGGTGTCCTGGCCAAATTCCCCCCATTGGCCCTTCTCAATTATGGCCTCCAAATAATCCCCATCCATTAATTTGCCCTATAACTCTACTCTCTCCTCTCCACCAATTGCTGATGAGCGTACTGGCGCACTATGGCTGCCGTCGCATCATCCAGGTGGATGCTGCACACTGGTGGTGGTTTTGGAGAGTCCCCTGTTCACAGTGTAAAGCGCTTTGAGTGTAGTGTCAAAAAAGTACTACATAAATGAATGTTCATTCATGAATGTTAAAACTGAGCTAAATTTCAGGGGATATAAATAATTTCTTGTTTCTGAGTTTATCTAGAGCTATACAGCACTTTTGGTCAAATTATATGGTTTTAAAATGTGCTTTGTTTTCATTCAGTTATTATTTTGTTTGAGGGGGGGTTACAACTTGACTTAACTCACCAGTGATCAAGGAAAAATTTGTATTGGATGAGTAGATTAAGAATAAAATACATGAAACCCTCCACAGCCATACAGGCCAGGTTCTTCCCAACAAAGTCCCATCTGAAGGGATCCATAGTAAACTCCTCCCCTGTGCAAAGACACATGAAGAAAAATGTAGAGTGCATTAGAAGGTTGAGTTGACAGATTTTACTGGTGCAACATGTATTGCTAGTAATTAGAATATACTGAATCAATTATTATTATTTTTATAGTTAATCCAAAAATTCTTTCATCACTTGCTCACCCTCATGTTGTTCCAAACACACATGGCTTTATTTAACAATCCCTTTAAAATTAGAATGAAGAGTAGTTGGTGCCATAATTTTTCTGATATTTGACAGCACAATGATATAAAGGACAGACTTACCAAATCGGGCATAGACGTCAGTCACGGCCTGGTTCATGGCCATATCAATGAGGCCTCGACCAAGACAGAAGTGCGGAAAGACCAGTAACACCTTCTTCAGTACCTCATTAAACATTAGCAGGGACTGATGAAAAAAACATATGCAAATAAAAACCTCTCCACACTGGTTGCTTTATATGTAAACATGTATTTCAAGCAGAAAATTCTCTCTGGAAGTTCAAGGCATTTTTGAGACCAAAAAGCAAAAGAAATTAAATAAAAAAAATTGTGACCCAAGAGGTGGTTGTTACTTTACCCTATTGTTCTCAAAGAGCTCTAGGATGAAGGTGATGGCACTACTATTGATACCGATGAAAAGGTTGATGCAGGAGAGGGACACGTACGCTGTGCTGGGGATGCTGAACATGTAGGACATTGGGTACATCATGGGCGTCACTGACCATCTGCACAGAACACAGTACAAGAAAAGTCACTGCTGTGCTTCGCTTGTTTTCTTCAATTTGGAGCCACCCTACATAATCCATTAACTGACCCATAGAGACAGAGCAGAGCGACCAACGCTGGAAGGTTGGTGGGTGATGTGTAGCACTTCTTATCAAAACCCACGAAAATGCCCACAACCATCGCTGTGCTGATAGAGTAGTTAACCTGGGACAAACAAATGAAAGGGATATGAGCAATTACAGTAGATCTTTAAAATGACTAATGATTGACATTGTACAGAACCATTTTGGTAAGACACAATGCTGATGAATCTCACCATGTCCCAGAAGAAGTTGGCAACCCAGTAGACCAGAGGGCTGACTCCACTAACAAACTGCAGATGTTTGGCCTTGGTGACACGCTCCTGAATGAGGTAAAGGACAAAGCTGGCTGGAATGAAAGACATGGCAAAGATGACACAGATGGCGACCACTGCATCCACTGATGTGGTGAGACTGTTGAAGAGGAAAATTTGAGTTTTACTACACAAAAGGAAGGTTTCAAATATCTTGCACAACATTTTCGTGAAATTAGATGCAGTAATGAAGGGCACATTAGTACCAGTTAGTAAAAGGCACATTAGCATCATTACATTATATGTATTATAATATTATCCATAGAACTTCGATTTAGGTTGGAAAAGCAAGCATAGGGCGCCAACACACTAGAGAAAGCTCTGACGAAGCTTTTCATGGATACAAATAAATAAGATAGTATTTGAGGAATCAGTCAAGGAGCCTGGTCAGTTGGAAATCAATTTGATTCCCAAAAACAAAATTGGACTTGCCTCTCTGAAATTTTCATTGGACAACAAATGCCTACATCAGATTGTGTTGCGGCAAAAGTTAATCTATTCCCAACTTTTGGTTCAAGTCAAACTTTATTTATAGAGCATATTTAAATACAACAGCGGTTGAACCAAAGTGCTGAACAATTTAGAAACAGAGTGTTAAACTTAATAAATAAATAATAATATAATAATAATAGTATTAATAAATATAGCTGCAAGCAGCTATTACGGGGCCAAGCACCCCTAAATAACCTGTTTGACCTACAGGATCCATAGCACCCAAAGATGGTGGTGGCACTATAGAGTTTGTCCTAGAGACCCCAAATTTTGTCTGGTGACTATTGATACCCACCTCTATCAGTGTGCCAAATTTAATCATTTTCTTATGTACGGTTTTATGGGCTGCCATAGACTCCCAGCCAGAAGAAGAAGAATAATAAGAAAACTAATGGATACAATAGGGGCTACAGCCACTTCGTGGCTTGGTCTCTAACAATTATAATAATAAAATAGAAAAAGTAAAGCAAAATACATAATTAAATAGATGAAAACAATCAGAAGAGGCATATTCAGTTGACTTTGAGATTCAGTAAAACTTCAGACAGTATTAAAATCTAAAGAATAAAAATAGCAAATGCAAATTTCACATCATGCAAATTTGGTTGCATGACGGCAGCACTTCCCTAATGATGCCCCTTATAACACACCATCCCATTTAAAATCAATGGATTCGCAGTGTTCTCAAAACTTCAAAGAACCAGTCAAAACATTTTTAAGTGACATCCACCACTCACACAGTGACTTCAGAGAGCTGCTCTTTGGTGAGGTTGAGTGGGTGGTTGATGGCAGTGATGCCATATTCTGACGGATTGGAATGAGGTGGCAGGTAAGCACGCAGAATGGCATTGTTCGCTACATTCATGAAGGAAACCATGGCGTGCCAGCCTTTGTTATTAAACCATACCTGTTACAAGTGACAGAAAAAAGGAGCAAAATAAAGTTAATACAAGAAAATAAAATATTTGATACAGTTTTTTTTTGTTTTTTTTAACCGTGGTTTAACATACCTTCACATTGTATTCACTCTCCATGTAGTGTAGGAAAGTTCCTAATTCTTTCATGGCTGACTTTGAATAGTGGCCCTAAAGATAAAAATGCCAGTGTACATGTTGTGTGAGCAGAGCAGAGAGTAATAATGTGGTAACATTTTCCAATAAGGCTGTATTCATTAACATTAGTTAATGCAATAGTTAACATGAAATAACAATGAACAATATTTTTACAGCATTTATTAATCTTGGTTAATGTTAATTTTACTTTAAAAGTTGTATACGCTAACATTAGTAAATGCATTATGAACAAATATGAACAATAGTACATTGATGATAAATGAACAAAGATTAATAAGTTATGTAATAAAATATTGCTCATTTTTACAGTAGTTCATGATACCAAAGGCATTAACTAATGTTAACAAATAGAACCTTACTGTAAAATGTTACCATTTTGTTGAAAGCCCATCTCATTGTTGTTCAAGTAGAGCAAAGACATACCGCTGAAATATTCATCATCCTTCCAAGCTGAGATAGAATGTTCTGGATCTCTTCAGGGTCCACATTAAGAATCGGCAGCTGTCCACCAACAGAGAGTCCACCATACCTGAGAAATAATAATCTAGATAAAATCTTGTAGATACCTTCCTTTTTGTATCCACTACTCTAAATGTTGCTTGTAAATATCTTATAGAATGCTAGCTCAATTACATTTTGCATCAGGTTTTCTATCTCATTTTCAGGGGAGAAGATGATGGTATAACCATTCGCAAATATTTTCAAACTTGTTTGGTGTATGCAAAAAAAGCCTGCAATTTTGGCCAAAAGGAACTAAAATCCTGAGTCATTCTGCAGCAAGAAAGCCTTTGAAAAACTTAGTGATCTAAAGCACGGACACATAAACATCACACCTATTTATGCTTGTTAAACATCTAATTTCAAATGGCATAAATCGGACGTTTGTTCTCATTTTGTGCTCTGATAGCTTTTTAAAACATTTTAAAACATGGCTGCGGGGATTAGTTTCCATTCAGACATGAGGTCAGGCACTGATATTGGGTGATGGGGCTTGTCGCCTGCTGGCAGTCACCGTTCCAACTCATTCCAAAGGTGTTCAGTGAGGTTCAGGTCTGGCCTTTGTGCAGGCCAGTCAAGTTCTTCCACAACAGACTCAGTGAACCATTTTCCAGATGGCATCCGAGACTATGACAGTGCCACATTGAATGTCACTGAGCTCTTTGGCACACCCCATAACAATAAAAATGTAGTAGAGGGTGTCCACATAGTTTTGGCCATGAAGTGTACATTTCAAATGAAGAACCGCTTCCTTGTTTCATATTAACAACCATATCAACATTCATTCAGCCATATAAAGAGACTGAAATCTTACCTTTGTTCATTCACCCAATATTTGCTCTTCAAGCTGTATATAAGGAAAAACAGCAGTCATTATAAAAAATGAAGTGAAGATAACAAACACTATTATTGCAGCTTGTATAATATCTCACCTGGTCTTGATGAGACTGGGGTAAGTCTTTACTAAATAGTCAGAGATGTTTCTGTTTGTCATGTCGAGCAAAATGTCCCCTGTTGGCTCTTTTCTCTACATCAGAGCAACAAAAACACGTATCTTATCATTTCAAGGCTCCTTTAAGTCCACTACATAGATTAATATTAAAGGTATTCTCAGCAATTATTTCCTAATTAAAAGTGTTAGCCCTAAATTAATGAATAGCAATTTTTTTACTACTTTTGTGTATGTTTAAAATCATGTACACTCACATGAGATGAAGACTCCAGTCATATCAGTAGCCTTATAATAACTGTTTTATTTTACATGGAGCTGGGCTGCTAATGGGGGCCACCAAGTTGAGATCACATAACCAGCCAAATACTACATGCTTTTACTTGGTAACCTTCCTGCTATTTGACACTTTCACTTGCAGAATAAATTAATAATGGCTAACTGCGCAGTCACGTGACGCCACGAGAGGATCGGAAGTGTGAATGGTGAGCTCTGCGCACTTTGCTAGTTTTAACACTTTTTATGACATAAACCGGTGAGATTCGATACACTCTGTTCCATAATGGTTCTAGGAGGACAATATGTCAAAGAATTCAAAATTCTCTGGCTCTGGAGACATTAAAAGACACTTACGTGCTCAAGCTGGCAAGCCTGGGAGTCGATTTGGTCGGAGAGGTGCGGGAAATGCGGCGAGAGATGCTGAACATGTCGGCAATGCTGACGAAGTTCGTTGCTGACTTGGAGAATCTTGCTGTGATACGTCGATCGATCACTGCCATGGAGGCGAAGTTCACTGATATGGTTACAAGAGTGGGGGATGTCGAGAAACGGATCAATTACCTGGAGTCATCGGAGACGGAATTATCTGCTAATCCACTAGTGACTAAGGTGGATTTGGAGCGTGTCTGGGAGAAGCCGGCGGAATAATGTCTGTATCGTTGGAATCCCTGAGGGAGCAGAGGGACAGGATACAGTGAAATTCCTGGATGGGCTCGTTCCGAATCTGCTCAACATAGTAGGCCATAAGCTGGAAATCGAGCGAGCTCACAGGGTTCCTGCTCGTCGATCCACAGAGAGAGACAGGCCCCGATCAATTCTGGCCAAATTTCTGAGATCATCCGATAAAGATCTTGTGTTACATGAGGCGAGGAGTAAAGGAAGGCTTTCTTGGAAGAACCACAGCATTTTCATGTTCCCAGAGTTTGTGAATTCGACAAGAGAGAAGCGTGATCAATTCAAGGAATGCAAGAAACATTTACACCAACGGAAGGTCACTTTTGCACTGATATTCCTGGCCAAATTGAAAATAGATGCTAAGCATGGCCGTAAAACATTCACATGCCCACAGCAAGCGATGTCCTTCATAAAGTCAATGGAGTGAGCAAGTCATCTCATTGTACTCATGTTGCAGCCGAGTAGACCGGCTCAATGAACATTCGCTTGACTGTTTGAAGATTCTGCATGCTTTTTTTGTGCTGGTCCTGTCTAGCGGCTGGAGTTTATTTTGTAGAGTGGCACACCTTCAGGACAGTTTTGTGGATGAATCTACACACTCTTTGTGCTTATTTCTCCTGTTGGCTGGGGTTTGTTTTGTGGAGTATTTCTTGCAAAGACATTGGAGTGATTAAGTCATTTGTTTGCACTCATGTTGCAGCCGAGTTGACCGGCTCACTGAACATTCGTTTGACTGTTTGAAGAATCTGCGTGTTCTTTTTGTGCTGGTTCCGCCTAGCAGCTGGAGTTTATTTTGTAGAGTAACACACCTTCAGGACAGTTTAATGGATGAACCTACATGCTATTTGTGCTTGTTCCTCCTATTGGCTGGAGTTTGTTTTGTGGAGTATTTTTTGCAAAGTCAATGTAGTGAGTGGGTCATCTTGTTGTACTCACGTTGCAGCCGAGTGGACCGGCTCACTGAACATTCCCTTGACTGTTTAAGGATTCCGCGCACTCTTTTTGTGCTGGTTCCGCCTAGCGGCTGGAGTTTATTTTGTATAGTGTCACACCTTCAGGACATTTTTATGGATGAAGTTACAACCTCTTTGTGCTTATTCCATCTATTGACTGGAGTTTGTTTTATAGATTATCTTTTGCTGTGTAATTCTGTCTCACAAATTTGTATAGAAACACCGGACTTGAGCAATCTGACGGCAAAGTTGTCGCAGGGGTTCTCATAGGCGTACATGAACTTTTAATTTTTTCTGTTTGTTTGATTCTGGGGGAATGTGGTCTTTATAATCTTGTTTTTGACACACAATCTATTTTTTATTATATGTCAAAATGTCAGATGTTAATATGAGTGGATTGTCCCTCTCCACATGGAATGTGAATGGGTTGGGGCACAACATAAAAAGAAGGAAGGTTATTTCTCTTCTTAAGCGTAAGAAATATGATATAGTGTTTCTTCAAGAAACGCATCTTTCTCTGTAGGAAGCTGAAAAATTTGGAAAGATAGGGGCTGGGCATTTTTTATAGTGCTGGCTCGAGTAAGAGCAGGGGAGTCATTACACTGATAAGTAAACATCTTCAATTAAAATGTCTCAAACGGATTAAAGATAAATTAGGAAGAGTCATTATTGTTTTAGCTGAAATTCAGGGACAAAGTCTTATATTGGCTAATATTTATGCACTTAACATTGATGATAAGGGCTTTTTTATAGATCTTGAAGGGATGTTGCAAGCTGCTTGCACCCCTCATGATATAATATTGGGAGGAGACTTTAATTTTTTGATGGACTCAGTCCTTGATCATAGTGAAGCAAAAGTGTGCAAGCCCCCTAGAGCAACATTGATGCTTCACAGGATGTGTAAAAATCTTGGTCTTACAGATATTTGGAGACTTTTGAACCCATCTGGTAGGGACTATACATTTTTTTCATCAGTCCATAAGATTTACTCTAGAATAGATTTTTTTTTATATCTAAGTCCCTCATTTCATCTGTCGCTGATTGCTCAATTGGAAACATTTTAGTCTCAGATCACGTCCTGGTGTATTTAGAGGTGTTGCCACATATGAATAAAAGGAAATCATATAGTTGGCGCTTTAATGTATCCCTTTTGCAAAATCCTGAATTCCAACAAGTGCTAAAGGCTGAAATCAATGTCTATATGGAGACCAACTGGTCCTCAGTATCCTCTGTGGGTGTGGCTTGGAAGGCACTTAAGGCGGTTCTTAGGGGCCGGATCATACAGTATGCCGCATTCACCAAAAAATCCAAAGTTCAAGAACACATGGAATTGGAAGGGAATACTAAAAGTGCCGAGGTAGAGCTGAAGCACCAAATGTCGTCTAATGGCCTCAGAGAATTTACCCAATTGAAATACAGATATAATATTATTTTGCTGCGGAAGGTGGAGTTTTGGCTATTCATGGCAAGACAGACATACTTTGAGTCGGGGCACAAAGAGGAAAGTTTCTGGCTAGATATATAAAACAGAGAGAGAGAGTCTTTTTCTACCATTCCCTCAGTGAAACCTGCTGGTGGTAAAATATTTACCTCGGCCACTGATATTAATAATGCTTTTAAAGAATTCTATCTTGATCTTTACAGTTCCACATCTTCGTTTTAAAAACTTTGTGGAACCATTAGAACTTCCTAAACTGTCGGCTGAGCAAAAAAAAATTATCTTGATTCTGAGATAACCTTGGAGGAGCTTGGCGAGGTAATTAAAGCCTCGCCTACAGGCAAGGCTCCAAGGCCAGATGGCTTTACCGCTGAATTTTTTAGATCTTATGCTACAGAACTGGCTCCACTTTTGCTAGAAGTTTATACAGAATCATTAAAGAATGGAAAGCTTCCACCAACCATGACACAAGCCCGGATTAGTCTGATTCTTAAAAAGGACAAAGATCCAAGCGAGTGTAAGAGATACTGTCCAATCTCCCTGATCCAGCTAGATGTTAAAATATTGTCAAAAATTTTTGCTAACCAATTAGGTAAAGTTATGACATCTCTTATACATATAGATCAGGTGGGGTTTATTCGGGGCCGTAGCTCTTCTGATAACATTAGGCATTTCATCAATATCATGTGGTCAATGGCAAATGATCAGACTCCGGTCACTGCCATCTCACTTGACGCCGAAAAGGCATTTGATATGGTAGAATGGGATTATCTTTTTAAGATTTTGGAAATGTATGGGTTCGGGAATACTTTTATTGGATGGATTAAGTTACTTTATAGACACCCAGTAGCAGCGGTACAAACAAATGGATTAATTTCAATTAATGAAACCATCTTTCCCCATTATTGTCTTGCCCTGGAACCATTAGCAGCTGCGATAAGAAAGGAGGATGATTTTCCAGGGGTGATGGTGGGAGGTGTGGTGCATAAGCTTTTGCTTTATGCAGATGATATTTTATTATTCATCTCCAACCCCACTAGATCTATGCCTACTGCCCGGTAATGGCTTTTCAGCCGGGCACCTTCCAGTGGCCCAAACAGGGCATTAAGTATTTGGGTATTTTATTCCCAGCAAATTTGTGTGATTTAGTCAGAGTTAATTTTGACCCTTTAATAAAAAGTTTTTAGAGCGATGTGGGCAGGTGGGCTTCATTACATTTATCTATGATTGGGAAGGTTAATGCTATTAAAATTAATTGTATTCCAAAATTCAAGTAACTGCTACAATCTCTCCCTCTCTTATTTAAAGCAATTTGATTGCATAGCGAAGTCCTTCATTTGGAATGGTAAATGTCCCAGATTATATTTCAGTAAATTGCATAGGCCGATTGACAAATGTGGGCTAGGCCTAGCCAAGATTTTGTTTTATTATTATGCATTCTGTCTCAGACATTTGGTACACTGGTCGATTCTCTGGTTTTGTATTGAACCGGAAGTTCTTGCCACTATTTCGCCATTGCAAAGCCTTTCTATCAAACTAACTGGAGAAGTTATAACCCGTTATCTCGCATTTGCATGCAGTATGGACAAAAGTGTCCAGAGTGTTTAATTCGGACATTTATTTAAATGTTGCTTCGAGCATATGGCTGAACCCAAAGTAATGTATTAATAAGTCTCCTTTCTGCTGAATAGAGTGGATTGTGAGGGAGGTTAATATGCTCGGTGACCTATATGAGAGTGGAGTGTTGAGACCCTTTGAAAATATGGTTCAACATTTTGGGATTCCTAGGTCTCAATTCTTTAGGTATTTACAGCAGCGCCACCTGCTCTGTAGTATTTTTGGGAGTAGCATCCACCCCCCTAGAGTGGCAGATACTCCGGGAGTGGTGATTACTGCTTTTGAAAAAGGTCATGAGGCATCAGTGTATTACTCCCTGCTAATTTAGAGTCTGGGGGATGGAGCTTCAACTTCTCTCAAGAGATTATGGGAGAAAGATTTAAACTTGGTATTGGAGGATGGAGTGTGGGCTAGGACTCTAAAAAATGTCAAATCTAGAGATGCAAGGCTGCGCTTTATGCAATTTAAGATTTTACATCGATTCTATTGGACCCCCTCTAGATTGTATAGGCTTGGTCTTAAAGACACACCCACCTGCTGGCAATGCCAGTCAGAAGATGGGGACACAACCCATGTTTTTTGGTGGTGTGTTAAGATCCCAAAATTTTGGTTCAGGGTTCAGAGTTTTATGTGTGATGTATTGGGCACTCAAATTTCATTTTGCCCCAGACTCTGTATTTTAGGCAATAGGCCGGTCATTAATGTAGGGGATAAATGCATAAAAAATTGGGTCCTAGTCAGTGTTATGATCAGCAGACAGATTATTCTTAGGGGATGGAAGTCGGCTGGAGCGCCCTCATTTCAAGAGTGGTGCACAGAGATGGGGAGGGCAGCGGCATTCGAGGAAATGTCATGTAGAAGGCTAGGCAACTTAGATGTATTTAATAAAAAATGGGGCAGTTATTTGGCCGTTTTGGAGGGCTCTCGGGGAGGGGCAGTTGAGAGAGAAGTGTAGTTTTAAATGTGTGTGATTATTTATATATATATATATATATATATATATATATATATATATATATATATATATATATATATATATATATATATACATACACAATTTTATTTTATTTTTTTTTAATTTTTTTTTTGTATACTCAAGTGTAACCATAGGGATATTTGTTGAGGGTCAGGGTGGGGTTGGGTATTGGGAGGGGGAAAGGGAATAATGGGGGTTAAATGTTGATTCTGTGAATATATGGTTATGGTGTCAATTGTGTGAATCAATAAAAAGTGTTAATCAGCCATATCGGTCAGTGCAATACATATGTTATAAAAATGACTGAGTGCACCTATTAAAAGAGTTCAGTCCCGATTGGCATCCTGACCTGGCGTGGTGGCAGTCCCCCCGCCCCAGCGGGACAGACCGGCAGCATGGTGAGCTTTGTTCCGGTACTGCACTGACAGGAAGGAGAGGGGTTTCTTGCATGCCACTCAGGACTCAGTAAGATGTTAGTGACATCAGGAGACACTGGAGGAACTTCCCAATCAGAACTTGTGTTTAAGCAGGCAAAGAGGTTCCTGTGCACACAGATCCGCATATACAGCTTATATGGTTTAATTGTGGATGACCAACAATATAGGGTGCAACAGTGACAATGCACTTTTTCAGCTGTCTTGGTTCTGGAAGTATTTTTTTACTCATTGTCCCAATGGGATTTTAAAAAATCCTTCATTAATGGGTTCTCAGTGATGAATCAAACCAACCAGCTCCAAGGTGAATCACAACATAGCAAACCCTGATTTAAAGCAAACAAAAAAGTTTATACAAAATAAAAAGACAAAGGTACAAGTCTTTGTACTTAATTTATTTTATGAGGGAATGAACTACGCACCCCATAAAGCACTGTAAATGATGCAATTGAATCAGAAATGACAGTATATTATAATTGATCACTGATTATAAGTATTAAAACAATATATTTAATGTTTATTGCTAAATATTGAAATATATACAAATAAAACAGTTCGAGAGTGTATGAAGACCAACTCAATTACGCCACTGGCAATGCGTTATGAGAGTGGCTGGTCACTGCTCTTTTGCAGTAATTTCTATTTCCATGGTAACAGCTTCCCTGATTAATGTATCTCTCTTCAGAATTAAGGTGTGGTGTAGTTCTTCACTAGAATTTGTCAATTAAACACAATTTTTTTTTTTAAATAGAGTTGAAATCATACATCTTGTGCTTCTACAGAAGCATATATAATCAGTTTTATATCCTTTAATATACTTTTTATATTTTATTGCAAAATTCTCTGTGGAGAAAATCAATGGGATATTTACATCTGAAATACTACTGTTGCACTCCATACAAAGAGGAAAATTATAAAAGTATAAATCAGAATGGGATCTGTGTACACTGTGTACAATTATTTTCACTCAGCTCTACAGAGACAGTCTTACAATGATTAGGGCATGCTTATAGTGTAGTTTCTAAACAATTTCATTAAAAATTTGAAAACTCACTCTAAGGGCTGATTCACCATGCAGCGTGTTCCCATGCCAGGGTCACTCAACAACGTCTGTATAAAGTGCTTTATCTTTGGATGAGATGGCTGCTCATTACTGAGATGCAGAAAAACAGTGAGGAATTCAGTCACATTTTCCAGGAAGATGTACTGATTAATTTGTCATGTTTTGAACATTTGTCTGTTTATGATAACATTTCCCTTACAAAAAATCTAAACTAGACGCAAACTTGCCGCTAAGGTTGTGATTTGCTGCAAATGTTTGTCAGAAGTTTGTAGCTCTTAACTGGTAGTGGTGAACCTCCGGCAAACCTTTGGCAACAATGGACAATTTGTCTACTGCAAAGCTTTTTCCATGTGAAAATTATTTGTGGCAAATTTGCAGCAAATTTGCAGTGAACTCTCAATTTTTGTATGGGTTTTCACCTGAAGAAGGTAAACTGTGGTCCATACATCCATGGAGTGAGGGTCAGACTGGGATACTCTCCAAATGGTGGGACAATCAAGGTGAAGAATAAAGCAATAAGGACAAAGCTGGCAGGCAAAACAATCTAAAAAAAAAAAACATTAAGAAAACATCTGCTTATTGTCCATCCTAGTAAAGCCTATAACATAATTTTGAGCTGTTCAGGCCCCAGAAATAAACCTTAAAAAACAAAAAATATAATATAATATAGTAATTCTGAATCTGCATCGTTTTTTAAGGATTATCAAAAAATAACTTCTGACGATTGCCATATTTAATGTTATTGTAACACTGTCTACCTGTGCAAGGAAATCTTTGTGGCTGCGCATGGCATGGTAAAATCTTTTAACCAGAAGGGCGTGGAACTGCTTGAGTACCAGGGTAAAGCCTTTAACCTGCCTGGAGGCTCTACCAGCCCTGTTGTCGGAGTCTGCTGGGTTCCCCACACCATTAGCATCTGCAAACCAGGGCAGATAAAATTTAATTGGTAACAAAAGTACATGACAGAAATGCTAGACCTGCTGTTAAATCAGTGTGTTTTGGGATGCTGGTTTGCTGATTTGTCCCCACCAGGCCAATTATACACAGACATCTAACTTGCGAAGACTTCAAAACCAGCCAGACCAAATTAGATCAGTACAACTAGGAAGTCCCTTCTGCTTCACTAGCTTAACAAGAAACTAGTTTCAACCAGCATGGTTATGATGGTGCACCAAAGACCAGCACCAAAGCAGCATAAACCAACCTGGACCAGCATGGAAATTCATGGTGATCTAAGCAGGTATAGACCTTATTCACGGTAGTGCCATCTTTGATTTTTAATGGGAATGACAACGAGGCTGTGAGGGATAGACTTACCATCTCTTCAGTGGCACGAACGGTATAAACCTGTAAAAAGCTCCATGAACACATCTGATTTTCCACAACTCATGTAGTCTGGAGTTTTTTGTCCACTTAATGTTCTCTGAAAGATATTTTTTTCAATGTTTTGTGTGCAGAACGATCCAAAAACACTTTAAACTACAGTACAGCCCATTAAAGAGACTGTAAGTTTATCCCTCACAGCCTTATTGTCACTCCCATTAAAAGTCAAAGATGGCGCTGCTGTGAATAAGGTATATTTCAAGCACAGTGAAAAGCCACTGCTGTCAAGATCTAATTTAAGAAGTTTTAGCTCTACATAAAGCATAGCACCTCATCTTGTTTGATACTTGAGAGCGTGACTCTGTTAGCCTCTTAGCATGAGCGCTAAGCAAAGCTGAGCTCTGGAATTGCAATTCACCTTCAGTTCCATCAGCATTATTTGTAGCCTCCCTGTCTTTCAAGCAACCATTGCCATTTTTCCTCTTTTGTAGCATCCATTGCTCTGAGGGCGTAGGGGGCCACACAGTCAAACACAAGGTTACAGACTACTGGTTTATGAAAAGTGTATGCTTTCATGAATCAAAACAGTTGCACTTAACTTTAAAGACCCTTTAGCATTACCAAGCATTCCCTAAAAAGCTTTGACTGAATTCAGGTTTTAGTATTATGGCTGTAGACATTAAATATATGAGGATATTTACCAGGTGTGACAGGATTGTTGGTTGCCTCTCCATCTGCTGTAACCTTCAAAAAGATCTAGAGATACACAAATACATTCTTCAATCTGTGAGTACAGACTTACAGCAACTTTACACAGACGATCATATTATATTTATTTATTCATTACTGTTGTATTTGATTTTATGTCTTGTTAAGCATGCTGTGCTTTATGCTTGAAAGGTGCTATCCACAGTAAATTTAAAGATGTTATTATTGACTGTGACTAAGTCAGAGTTATACTAAAACACATGCATGCTGCTTATATCTAAGACGCGATCCTTAAATCACTAAAACAAACATCTAATTTCAGAAATTGCACAGTCCCTGGTAATAAGTGACAGTTCTGATTGTAATGGTTGTTAGCATAATTCAGAATAAAAAATGTTGATGAACCTCCTCTAGTGATGTGTCGGATATGCCAAAACTACTGAGACCCATGTCACCCAATGTCTCCTCCAATTCTCGGAAAAGACTGGCATAAGCACGATGTTTAAAACCTTTATTTGGCAGCAGATAGGTCATTTCCTGACCAATCATTTCAATCAGCTTCGCCTCGGGTACATGGTGATGAATCAGACTGGTAATGCTCTCAACATTCCCTGTGTAGAGTGATGGGAAAAAAACTTAATTTTGAAGCTGTTATATCAGTATCTGTTTAAATTTTTTTTGTGTGGGTGTGTTTTATACACTAACCATCCAGAATCCTCTCAGGATGTATTGTCTGACTCTCCTCTTTATGTTTAATGCAGGTGGAGCAGGTGCAGGAGCACTCAGATGCACAGTCACATTCATTCTGCAAGACCATTAAATCAAATCACAGTAAAACACTCAGAGCACAATCAAAGAATGCTTAAAGAGCCAAAAACACTCTTAAAGAATAGTAAAATTACACTTATAGAGCACAGTCAATTATATCTTTATTAGCACAGTAAAAACATTATTAGATTTTTTTTTTTTTTTTTGGCTTTTACCTATTTTTTCATTAGACAGGCATAGTGGAGACTTACAGGGAACTAGAATTGTACATTTTCTAAAGAAAATGTGAATTGTGCTTACCTGTGCAAAATTAGCTGCCACAATGCTAGTGTTGCAGATGGTTGCCAGGGCATTACTATGTGGTTGCTAAGATGTTCTGGGATGTTTTTATGGTGCGTTCACATCATGTCGGAATTACCGTGCTTAAGAGATTCCAAATTGTAATAAGCTATAGTAATAACTCGTAAATCCAAGTTGAAAACTCTATTAAAACTCCGACTTTACAGTTGTGACGTCATGTAAAAAGAACCACTATGGCAGCTGCCTCAACATTTGAAGGAATATTCTGGGTGCAATACAAGTTAGGCTCAATCGACAGCATTTGTGGCATAATGTTGATTAACACAAAAATTATTGTGACTCTTCCCTCCTTTTCTTAAAAAATAAAAATTGAGGTTACAGTGAGACACAATTGAAGTGATTGCGGCCAATTTTTCAAAATGTTTAAAGGCAGAAATGTGAAGCTTATAATTTTATAAAAGCATTTACAATCATTACCATGTTAAAACTTGTGTATTATTTGAGCTGTAATGTTTTTTAATCTGTCATTTTACAGTTGTTTTAGAGTTTTGGGGTTTACAGCTTTAAATGGTCATGGCAACAAAGATGTAAAATTGGATATAACTTTACACAGAAAAGGTTAGTAAGGGATTTTATCACACTAAAATCATGTTAACACACATATTGTTTACATCTTGTGGCTACACTTTTAAAACAGTGAATATTTTAACGTTTAAATATTGGCCTCATTCACTTCCATTGTAAGTGTCTCACTGTAACCCAGATTGTTGCTTTTTTTAAAAGAAGAGATGATTTAAAATAATTTTTGGTGGTAATCAACATTTTGCCACAAATGCTGTTGATTGAGCTTAACTTGTATTGAATAAGGAATATTTCTTAAAAGGTATTTAGTCATTATTATTTTTTTTATGCCATTTTATTATGCCATTGTTACCTGGACTGTTTTCTTTGTTCTTAAACATTGTGTAAAAAAGTATGGAGGTGAATTAATGAATTAATGTAGTGATGATTATTTTCCTGTTATAAATAACAAAGCAGTTGTTATTTAGAAATAAATAACTTCCCAGAACGTAAACAGCTCCGAGTAGAATCTCCAGAATTGTCATCACATAATAACAGTAATTCTGAGACATAAATGCAGCATAAGCACGTTGTTATGCAGTTGTTACAGTATTGTGGGTGATTGTCAGGATGCTGCAAAGTGGTTGCATACCGGATGACATCAGAGGTGCTCACCTAGTCTCTTTGATATTTTTGCCCCTGGATATGACTCAGGTCCCTGGATATGGCTCTTTCAATGACATGTCCAATGATGTAGTGTAGTTAACTAAAAGTAGCAAAGCTACTAAATTAGCTAAATCAGATAAATTCAGTAGAGTGACAGTAGCTCAGCTATTTTCACAATAGTGTAACTTTTGCAATAACAAGCTACATTTTCCAACATCACAAAACGCTACATTTGTCATGTTGTATTGCAAATGCAGCAATGGAGCTGAGGGAGTAATCAAACGTGTGCACCTAAACCGTGCTAGTGCTAAGAACCATTTAAGTGAATCGGTTCTTTTGGTTAAAATAAACAATTGAATGAACGTTACATTTATATAGCGCTTTTCTGACACTATACTCAAAGCGCTTTACACAGTGAACAGGGGTCTCTCCTCAACCACCACCCGTGTGCAGCATCCACCTGGATGATGCGACGGCAGCCATAGTGCACCAGTACGCTCACCACACACCAGCTGTTGCTGAAGAGGAGAGAGTAGAGCTATAGAGCAAATTAATGGATGAGGGTTATTAGGAGGCCATGACTGATTAGGGTCAATGGGGGGAATTTGGCCAGGATACCACTGTTATACCCCTACTCTTTTCGAGAAGTGTCCTGGGATTTTAAATGACCACAGAGTGTCAGGACCTCAGCTTAACGTCTCATCCAAAGGATGGTGTCTTTATACAGTATAGTGTTCCCAGAGGATGAAGACCCCCTGCTGACCTCCCTAATACCTTGTGGTGATGGGGGCATGGCCGAGCGAAGCCTATGGAAAGCGAGGCAGAGAGAGTGAGTACGGTAAGGATTGACACCTGTGGGAAATCACCTCTAACAGCTGTTTTGTGTTTGCAGTGAGAGCAGAGAGGGATTTAAAAGGGCAATCCAGACTGCCGGAGGGGAGAGAGAGTTGCACGGAGCAGTATGTTCATGTGTGTTGTCAGTGTGTTGAAGCTGGGAAGCATTCTGAAGTTTGTGTGGGAAATGAAAAGACATGTTGAATTGTTACCTATCTCCTGCATCCTCCATGAGAGAGTTGAAAAAACCTTGTCACATACAGTTGTGTTCAAAAGTTTACATACCCTTGAATGTTTGGCCTTGTTACAGACACACAAGGTGACACACACAGGTTTAAATGGCAATTAAAGGTTAATTTCCCACACCTGTGGCTTTTTAAATTGCAATTAGTGTCAGTGTATAAATAGTCAATGAGTTTGTTAGCTCTCACGTGGATGCACTGAGCAGGCTAGATACTGAGCCATGGGGAGCAGAAAAGAACATCAAAAGACCTGCGTAACAAGGTAATGGAACTTTATAAAGATGGAAAAGATTATAAAAAGATATCCAAAGCCTTGAAAATGCCAGTCAGTACTGTTCAATCACTTATTAAGAAGTGGAAAATTCGGGGATCTCTTGATACCAAGCCAAGGTCAGGTAGACCAAGAAAGATTTCAGCCACAACTGCCAGAAGAATTGTTTGGGATACAAAGAAAAACCCACAGGTAACCTCAGGAGAAATACAGGCTGCTCTGGAAAAAGACAGTGTGGTTGTTTCAAGGAGCACAATACGACGATACTTGAACAAAAATGAGCTGCATGGTCGAGTTGCCAAAAAGAAGCCTTTTCTGCGTCAATGCCACAAAAAAGCCCGGTTACAATATGCCCGACAACACCTTGACACGCCTCACAGCTTCTGGCACAATGTAATTTGGAGTGACGAGGCCAAAATAGAGCTTAATGGTCACAACCATAAGCGCTATGTATGGAGATGGGTCAACAAGGCCTATAGTGAAAAGCATACCATCTCCATTGTGAAGCATGGTGGTGGCTCACTGATGTTTTGGGGGTGTGTGAACTCTAAAGGCACGGGGAATCTTGTGAAAATTGATGGCAAGATGAATGCAGCATGTTATCAGAAAATACTGGCAGACAATTTGCATTCTCCTGCACAAAAGCTGCGCATGGGACGCTCTTGGACATTCCAGCACGACAATGACTCTAAGCACAAGGCCAAGTTGACCCTCCAGTGGTTACAGCAGAAAAAGGTGAAGGTTCTGGAGTGGCCATCACAGTCTCCTGACCTTAATATCATCGAGCCACTCTGGGGAGATTTCAAACATGCGGTTCATGCAAGACGACCAAAGACTTTGCATGACCTGGAGGAAATGTGCCAAGACGAATGGGCAGCTATACCATCTGCAAGAATTTGGGGCCTCATAGACAACTATTACAAAAGACTGCATGCTGTCATTGATGCTAAAGGGGGCAATACACATTATTATGAACTAAGGGTATGCAGACTTTTGAACAGGGGTCATTTCATTATTTTCTTTGTTGCCATGTTTTGTTTTATGATTGTGCCATTCTGTTATAACCTACAGTTGAATATGAATCCCATAAGAAATAAAAGAAATGTGTTTTGCCTGCTCACTCATGTTTTCTTTAAAAATGGTACATATATTACCAATTCTCCAAGGGTATGCAAACTTTTGAGCACAACTGTACCTCTTCCAGCAGCAACCTTAGTTTTCCCCAGGAGATCTCCCATTCAGGTACTGACCAGGCTCAAACCTGCTTAACTTCAGTGGGCAACCGGTCTTGAGCTACAGGGTGATATGGCTGCAATCCCTTACATTTAGTGTTGAGAACTCCGAGAACTAATTTTAGTTTGTCGGTTCTTTCGGATGGTTAATTTAAATTAACTGGTTCAGTAGTTCTCAACTGGTGGCTGGGTCACAGGTCTGTTCTGATAGGGTCACAGACAGCATGATAAACAATGCTAAATGTAAATAATAAAATGAAACTAACAATATAGTTAGGAGTATAGTCAAATAAATAGTAAGGCTGAACTGATTAATCGAAATCGCGATATGACCTAGTGCAGCTATGAGCTACGCGCTGTGCTTATGTGCACAGCTCTGTTCTCTGTAGTGTATTACACAGACTCAAAGCACTCGGAGGGTCATGATATGGGTTTTTCAGTGGTTTCAGAGCAGTTCTGTACTTGATACACACAAATTCCCTCTCATGCTCTGAGTTAACAGAATTGATTGCAGAATGATATAATATAATTTGATTGTAATATATCTAAAAAATATTTTCTTCTTTAAAAAGCTTCAGTGTAGTATGTTACATTTTGTTAGTAACTTAAATTGTAGCTTACTGCTTTACTTACTACTACAAACAAAACAAAAACCCAGCTCCACTAGATCAACTACTTTAAGTTATGAGTAGCTTGGGAAGCTAGAGTTTCAAAGCATAGCCTTCCCAACACTGGTCATGTCAGGTATACTGGTCATGTACCCTATTTTTTCACACTTGTATGGGATTTTTTTCACCAGGCAAAAATCGCATGTCTGATCATTTAGAAAAATAAAAGCATATCTCTCCTGAACAAGTTACACAATTTGAAATATAATTTATGTTCATCATTCATGGTCATTATCACAGCTGTGTACATCCCGCTACAAGCCGACACAGACCGGGCACTCAAGGAACTGTATGGGAGTATAAGCAAGCAGGAAACTGCGCACCCTGAGGCCACGTTCCTTGTGACCGGGGACTTTAACAAAGCCAAATTCAAGTCAATAGCACCAAAATACTACCAACACATCAGTTTCAACAAAGCGTAACGTGTTTCATCAGGAAGTGCATAGATGACGTAGTGCCAACCAAAACAATACGGATCTACCCTAACCAGAAACCATGGATTAATAAAACAATAAAGGGATTTGATTTGATTATAGGCATAGTTCACCCAAAAATGACATGTCATATGTATTCATCTTCATGTTGTTCCAAACCTTTATACCTCTTTCTTCCATGAAACTGTTAAAATGTTAGCCTCAGTCACCATTCATTGCATTGAGGTTAAGTAAATGACGACAGAATTTTCCTTTTTGGGTGAACTATATCTTTTAATTTACAACATGCCCACCTGTCACATAAGTCTCATCTCACCTCCTTGCGCTGGTCTTTCATACGACGCACCAGTGTGAGGTAGAAGCCCACTCCAAAGCAGTTCTTTAGGAAGAGAGGAGAGCCACTGCAGTGTAGTTTGCCTTTAGAGATGATGGCCACTCTGTCACTTAGCAGGTCTGCCTCATCCATGTGATGAGTGGACAAAATTACTGTGCGTCCTGGATAAAAAAAAAAGTGTACGAGACAAAGAAAGAGTGAAGGAAAGAGATATTGATACAGACATTTAAATCAGGAATACAGTTCATAAGTTTTGCATCTTATTTCATGAGTAATTGTTCTCTGTAAAGTCTCTAGCTTTGATTGTCTTTTTTTAACCCTGCCATATTTATTTATTTGGCCAGAAGGTGGCAGTACCTGTGCGGTACTTGAGCAGCAGGTCCCAAATGGAGCGTCTGGAGTAGGGGTCCACTCCTGAAGTCGGCTCATCCAAGATCACCACCTTAGAACCACCCACAAAAGCCATAGCAACTGACAGCTTCCTCTGCATACCCCCTGTAAAAGAGCAAGTCAATTTGCTAAAATCAAAATTCTGTGCTGTGAATACAGTCTTGTTCTTTTCATTTTAGCATGTGACTTTTGATAGTCTGTGATTGGTGTCACATTCAAAGTCTTCTGAACACATGCAATCACTTTGAATGATGAACAGATAAATAAATAAATAATATATAAAATCAAATAAATAATTTCATAATGAATAAACGATGGAAACACGTCAATAACATCAAACCTCATTAAGTTCTTGTGTTATGAAATTTAGTCACGAGACATGCAAGAACCAATGAGGTTGATGTTATTGACTGTTTTCATGTTATGTTATTGAGTTTAATAAATATTTGATGTGGCTTGAGAGTGAACAATAACTTAAATAATCAGTGTGTTCATCATACAAAGTGATTATATGCCTTCAGAAGACCTGGATTGTGATGCACATGTTGTATGGACTACTTTTATTACACTTTTTGGTGTTTTTTTAAGCTTTCAATTAAGTAAATATGAACTGCTATTGTAAAGAAATCAGCACTGCAACATTCTTTAAAATATCTCCTTTTGTGTTCCTCAGAAGAAAGTTATATGGGTTTGGAGGACATGCGGGTGAGTTAATAACAAGAATTTTCATTTTTGGGTCAACTATCCCTTTAACAAATGTAAATAAAATTAATTTTAGTGAACTATGTTGTAAGAATGATCACTATTTACAACTGAGAGCATATTACCAATGCCAAAAGGGCAGCATTTCAGTGTTAACCCCCAGAGAAGATTCCTTTTATCCCTCACCCAGATCAACTCCGGATAAGATGCTTATAGTAGCGATCCTGAGCAAATAAACTCTAAGACCCCTTAATATAAAGAGTAAATATAAAATGATTTAATCTTCTCACGTTTGAATTCAGACCCACCTGAGAGGTTCTGTGCTTCCTCATCTCTTTTCTGAGGCAATCCCAGGTCCTCCAGCATGTCCTCGACCTCCTGTTCGGCCTCCTTGCGTTCTCGACCTTTCAGCAAAGAGTAGAAGAGAATGTGCTCCTCTACTGTCAGACTGAGAGGGGGATGGATTCATACATCAGAGCAAGAATGGAACACACGTATATAATCAAAATTAATTCAAACAAATACTATCTAAAACTGCTTTCTAAAGTAGTATCCTAAATGAAATTGGAACCTCGTAAGTGACTGATTTGGAATGCTGTACATAGGCAGCTCTTTGCGTCATATAAATAGTGCACCTCAACGCAGTGCACTGTTCAACTCACAAATGATTTGAATTGGTTGCTATTAGCATGTTGCAAAGCTGATGACAAGATAAGCAAATATGAGTAGAATAGCCAATTTTTATTGATACTTTTCAGTTTTTAATGAATTATAAGTATAATCGACATTTCTCTCGCTTTGTCCGCCATCTTGGATGGACTGCCTTCTCTGTAAAGGATACATACGATACTGCCTTAAAATGTTATCAAAAGAAGGTATATCATAAGGCAACTTAAAGGGATAGTTCACCAAAAAATTCTCTCATGATTTACTCACCCTCCTGCCATCCATGATGTGTATGACTTTCTTTTTTCAGAAATTAATATTTTAAGAAGAATATTTCAGCTCTGTAGGTCCTCACAATGCAAGTGAATGGGTGTCAAAATTTTGAAGCACCAGAATCCACATAAAGGGAGCATAGGTAACCCATATGTCTCAAGTTGTTAAATTAATATCTTCAGGCACGATATGATAGAAGTAGGTGAGAAACAGTTCAATTTTTAAGTCATTTTTTATCATAAATTCTGGGCAGGGATGAGAAAATCACCAAAAAAAGAAGAAGAATGTGAAAGTGAAGTGGAGGTTGACTGAGCAGGGAGGAGAATTTATAGTAAAAAAAGACTTAAATATTTATCTGTTTATCACCCACACCTATCATATCACTTCAAAAGATATGGATTTAACCACCAGAGTCATCTGAGTACTTTTATGTTTCCCTTTGGAGCGTCAAAATTTTGGCACCCATTCACTTGCATTGTATGGATCTACAGAGCTGAGAAATTCTTCTAAAAATCTTCGTTTGTGTTTGGCAGATGAAAGAAAGTCATCCACATCTTGGATGGCATGAGGGTGAGTAAATTATTACAGAATTTGCATTTTTGGGTGAACTATCCCTTTAATCATGCTATAATTTTGGAAATGTGTCATTGACTATAATTCTGTCTAGGGTGGACAGCTTACTAGGTTTACGCTATTATGAACGCATTTAAAGAAAGAGCACTCACTGGTTGAAGAGGATGTTGTACTGTGGGCACATGCCCAATGATTGTCTTATGGCGTCCATTTCTGTACGAATGTCTCTCCCACATATGTAAGCAGTTCCAGAGGTGGGCGGAAACAAGCCAGTCAATATAGACCTACAACAGTGCATATGATGTGGCATGAAAAATGCATCCAACATGAAACAAACTGGATGGGATTTACATTTACTTATTACATGGCTGTCATGTTTTTTTTATTTTATTTTTATAATGACCACTAAACTGTATAATTGAGTGTTGTCCCTGACAACTGATTTCCCACATAGCTGTGCTAGTTTTTTTGTCTCTCCTTTCAATCTGCAATCTGCAAGTAATTTCAACAAACTTTTTCATGACATCTTATTTATTTATTTGGTAAGCAGCCACGTAAAAAGCAGGATAATGTAGTCGGGATAATGTACACATAAACCCCTTTGCGTCTGGATCCTAATCACCCTTGCAGGTTGTTTTTGTAATAATGACCGACTGTTAGAACATTATCCCTTACATAGTATAATTAACAATAAACGCTAAGAAAATGTATGGACGCACAAGGTGGTGGTCTTCCCTGCCCCGTTGTGACCCAGGAAAGAAGTGATCTGGCCCTCACAGAAGTTAATGTTGAGACAGTCCACTGCAGGCCTTGAATGTCTAGAATAGACTTTCACCAAGTCCTGCACTGACACACCTATTAGCAGGCTCTCTGGCTCTGGTTCAAAGAATGGATTCCCTGCAAGCAAAAGACACGTAAGGACACTAAATCAGACAAAATCAGACACTAAATCAAAGTGACAACATACAAAGGTCACAACAGGTTCAAGGTACTAGGCGTTGCACTAACTTATTGATTTTTTCTGCCATCAGTGGATACATCGGCTTTCTGTAAACTAGTCATGAATCACATGACTTCAGTTGTACTTGGTGACAAAAGAACGAAAAGTTCCTGTGTGCATAAACTGCCTCCCAGTGTATCTGTGTAACGTTGGTGGTGCAGACATCAAAGATGGTTTTAGTTTATTTTAAGTGTTAAGATACAAGACAAAATTCTTGCAAACCACCCTGAAGCTAATTAAGTGTCACCCACTATTCTGGACAACTAGTTGACCAATAAAATTAGTAGTAATGCAAGCCCTAATAGGTACTACAGCAACAGACCAAGTTTTTTTGTGGTATCCTTACCAGTCTGCCCAGGCTGGGTCTCCTCTTGTGGAATCTGTTCCTCCTCCTGCATTTTCAGCTGCTCCTCATGCCCTCTCTCTCTCTCCAGCCTCTCTCGTTTCTCTCTGTGCTTGCATTGCTTGCTGCTGCGAGAGCCATTGCATTCCCTGGGCTCCAGAGAACTGCCGCCACACACCACATCCTCCGGCTTTTCCATGTTATCTACCAGAGGTTTCTCAGGCTCTAGAGAGAAAACACGATCTGTTCTCAAAATGAATCTAATGTAAACTGGGCCCATGATCTACATAATGTGACAGGTTCACGCATACCAGTATAAGGGTTCTCTGAGGGTGGGGGTGTCAGCTTCAGCCAGTATGAGGGCTGCAGAGGAAAGTAAAATGGGTGACCGATCCCATACTGGCCTGAAAAGACCATGAAAAAAATTACTGAGTAATTTCATGTTTACTTTCCAAAAGATTTAGTAACATTTAACCCAGTGAGAAAAATAACTGACCTGGAAAGACATTGTCGAGATACCAAGCCAAAACAGCGTAGAGAACTGCATCTAATAGCATCATGCGTATAGAAGTGAAGAAGGAGTACTCATCACCCTCAAGAGGGCTTGTACGAATATTGTCCCATTGCAGCCCCAGGCCTTGCTCCTCATAACGGGACAGATACTCTGTACCAAAGCCAAAGGCCACTGGAGAAAGCAAGCTCTGGAAGAGAAGTAGCATTTCACAATATATTTAGAACTCTATAGACGCAAGAAGACATGCAATATGGCCATAGTAGGAGCCATTTTGACCACTCAAAGCCATCGTCTTTATACTGACATTTGAGTTTGGATAGAATCAAAGGCTATGTTCGAAATGGAATACTAGCTCAGTATTTACTCAATACTGTGCAGTACATACTGCATACTGCTAACAACACATTATGCAATGATAAATGCTTAAAGTATAAACAATATACTACATTGTAGTCACAGGACCTCACATCTATCACATGACCTCATCACATTGCATTTTTTATTCTTCTTGTGGTGTCCAGTTATTTCAAATAATAATGGTTATTTTGCATTTTTGATCCAATTTTATGTAAAAATGTCTTTGCCCCACACTGAAAATGGAAGGCCAAGTCAAACTTATTACGTTGTGGGATACAGTATTCCATGCAGTGTGCTTTTTGTTATACTGAACATGTACAGTAGTAGGTTGTTCGGGAATTCCATGCATACAGAATATATGCATACTGTGCACAGCATTCAGTGCATACACTATGTGGCCAAATTTTGTGGACACCATACTGTATGTGCTTAATGAACATTTATTTTCAGGACCAAAGGCATCAACTGGAGTGGTGGTGGCGTAGTGGACTAAAGCACTGAACTGGTAAGCAAAATGTTGTTGGTTCAATCCCCACAGCCACCACCATTGTGTCCTTGAGCAAGGCACTTAACTCCAGGTTGCTCCAGGGGGATTGTCCCTGTAGTAAGTGCACTGTAAGTCACTTTGGATAAAAGTGTCTGCCAAATGCATAAATGTAAAATGTAAATGTAACTCCCCCTTTGCTGCAATAACAGCTTTCACTCTTCTGGGAAGGCTTCCACTATACTGCACGTAACAACATGGCTACATAGGAATTTGCACCCATTCAGACACAAGAGCATCAGTAAGGTCAGGTACTGAACTTGGGCGATGGGGCCTAGCTCACAGCTGGCATTCCAGTTCATCCAGAAGGTGTTCTAAGGCATTCAGGTCTCTTTGTGCAGGCCAGGCAAGTTCTTTCACACCAGACACAGTGAACAATTTCTTCAAGAAACTCACTTTTTACACAGGGGCATTTTCATGCTGGAATAAAAAAAGGGCTATTCCCAAACTGTTGCAACAAAGATGGAGGCTCACAGTGTCCTTGATTGCCACTGTATGGGGTATTATGATTTGTCTTCACTGGGATTAATGGAGTAACCAAATTCATTAATTAGAATGGCGTGTCCACAAACTTTTGGCCATACAGTGTATTATATACTGCAGAAATAGTAGTATTTTAGTATTCTATTCTGAATGTAGCCACAAAGAAGTGAAACATCAGTGTGGCCTCACCACAGCTAACTTCATATCCTTAGTAATCCGGTCCTGCCAGGCAAAGCATAAAATGTGAGGGAGGTAGAGAGTGAAGTAGATGATGCCGCTGCAGGCCGCAGCCAGATTGGCCTTGTTGAAGAACACGCTCATCAGAAAACACTGCATGATAGTGGCCACAGTGAACGTCAATAGGAACAGGAAGAGGATGATGGGATTGCTGTAATTGAGAACTTTGCCAACCTGAGAATACAGAAGCAACAGCACTAAATTCATGATACTCTTCTATTTTCAAACTAGGTTGTACACTAGATTTGCATTTCCTGAAGGAAATCCCAGTGCTTGCAAGGCAACAAAAGAATAGTGTGAAAGTTTTAGTTTTAGCTTAGGCTTTGGTTTTTGAGTAATTTAAATGCTGCATCAAAGCCACTTTGTCGTTGTCATGACACTCAGCACAACACAACATGGTTTTGTGGTGTAAAGGTGGCTATAGATTGTTAATTAGATGCAAGAAAGACAAGACCAATCATAATTCACTCTGCAAATAAATGTAAGAAAGAAGACCGATCTGAATTCCATATGGAAATATTTCCATGACATCATCACTGCCAGTTACATTTTGAATGGCAAATATTCTATCAATGGAGAGTTGCGGGACATTTTCAAACTTTATTACAAAAAATGGAGTGTACCCTGTGGAGCGAATGGAGTTTGTAACATAAGCTTTCAGGCTGAGTTAACTGCATAAGTTTAATACTTAGGTTAGCAAGGGCGTAGCCAGGAAATTACTTTTCGGTGGGCCTCAATTTGTTTTTACCAAATTTTCATTAACAACAGAAAGGCAGCGCATTCAAACAGTCCTTTCACACTTTCAGAAATCAAAATTTTTGCATTTTTTTAAGTTAGTATATAAATATATATTTGTAGTCAAAGAATAATCTGTAATATTCTGGGTGGGCCTGTGTCACCCTGGCCCACCCTTGGCTACGCCACTGAAGGTTACGAAGAAAACCCTAATGAGAATGCTTGAGGAATATCAATACAGTGCTTCCTTCCAAGCACTATAATAATTCTATGTATAATTCACATGTCTCTTTTCCTCTTTATTGCTACTGATGAGGTAATGAGAAAAGCGAACAGACATCTTTACACAATTTTTGAAAAGCAATTGAAGCCAGAACTATAGGATCCGGTTCATGTGCTAGACTCCAGAGACAGAGAGGTGGTGTTCTAAATGACATGCTACCATACTACTCTTGTACTGTAGATATGGAATAAAATGTAAAAGTAGTATGGCAGTATGCGATTCTAAAACACAGGCAGAGAAAAACCTCCATTTGTGTAGTAACAATATACATCCAGCAGAGGTCACAATAAAACAATCCTGACAAAGGCTAGCTTCCAAATGTACACAATGCTTCTAGAACGTGTGGTATGCTGGAAAGTCATTACATTGATCCCTCACCATGATAATGGCAGTCAGCAGAACAGTACTGGCGGCCATCATGAGGAAGCTGTCAATGAACCAGGTGTACCAGATCACGGCATTAGAGACGCCCATGGCCTTCAGAGTGTCCTTTAGCCTCATCTCCTTCTCCAGCACAATGCTCTTCACCACCATGGACACCGAGTAGATCCAGGCCAGCACCATGAAGATAGGGAAACAGCGGTTTAGGGTCAGCATAAACCTGGATGAAGGACAAACCAACAAGTTCCACTGCAAGGGTAACTGCAGTGTCAAAGCATTGACAGCTATGATTTGACATGAAATAATGGGATTAATTTTACTGCATAATTCACATAAGAATTCAGGACCTGGAGTGAGAAATTAACAAGAGTTCTGGGCAAAATACCACCGAAAGTGTCCAAAATGTTTTAAAATTTAGGGGCAAAAAATGTCCCCGTATTGAATTTATCTGCATTGTTTTATCAAAAGTTTGACATATTTCATAAAAATTTATTCATTTGTAGGCATATATATTTATTGGATTAGTATCTTTGTAGACACAGTAGCGACCTAGCTGTTAGCTGTCTGTATTTACTGTCTCAGATATGGGTGTTGTTGAATATGTAGATAATATAGTGTTTTGATGGGGAAAAAATAAAATAAAATAATACATTTAAACTAAAATCAGCTCAGAAAACACTGAATGTGAAAAAAACTTTGTGATAAGTTTTTCTTAATAAAAAGTTAATTTCTGACACTTACTGAATCATATCTCAAACTTCTTAGTTTAATTGTTCTCATTTAAACTTTTGCCTTTAGTACAGTAGGCAAGTTTAAATGGGCAGGGAGGACATGATCTTAGACTAGCCTGTTTTTGCCACATAGTTTCCCCCATCACTCACATGTCGTCCACATAGCAGGGGTAGGGCATTTGCTGCAGGTAAATACCCAGAGGCCAGTCTTGACCTGTCTGTAACTTGAGGATGCCATGCTCAATCATGTCCTGCAGGTAGGCAAACCCTCCCCAGATGTAGCGCAGGTCCTCCACAGGGTCTGCCCGGGGGCCAGGGTCCCAGTACCTGTGTGTGAGAGAGAGAGTGTAGGAAACCTGTAATGAGAATATTGACCAATCAGCGCATATTTTATTATTCTCTTCATCGCACTTATTTTAAAAATGAAAACATGAATGAAATAGGTTTCCTAAAAATAAAAAAAATAAAATAAAAAAGTAGAGACTTAGAACCTTAAAAACATGTCTCTGCTCAGAAAAACTTGAAAACTTGCTATTCAAAATTATTAATTTACAGTAATGTGGGTACGTATAGTAGCCCCAAAAAGTATTTAGACACTTAAGTCACACTTAATACTGTATGACATTCATTGTTAGATAACAAAATATCAAATCAAAATGGTTTTTATTTTAAAGAAATATAGCACAAGGACACTTTTTAAGCAAACATTTCCTAGAAGGAATTTTGGCAGGTTTTTCCATTTTAAAACATAGATATACAGTTCAAACTGGGACAAGAAGCATTTACTTTTATTTATTTAAAAGTATATATTTAGACACTTTTTAGTGGAACTAAGTGGAACATCCATAGCTAATGTGATGAATTACAGTACACCTGTGGTTACTCTAATAATGCATTTGTGTGAAATTGAGGGGAACTGCCTTCATACATCCACTAAATATTATCTTGGGACCAGTTGGTTAAAAGTACAGTTATTTGTATACAGATTAAACTTAGATTGATATTCTATTATCTAATCTGTTTTGGGGGCCAATGTAGCTTATACTATCTTTGTGTCAAATATGCAAAGTATGACATTTAAATGGGAATGTTCAAAAGAAAAAAAAAAGATTTTTTTTCAAAAGGAGTACCCCCCCAAAAAAAAAAAAAATTAAATTCATTTCACATTGTTTGTTTGTGGTGGATGTACTTTGCATTTATGCCCACATAATGAAAACACAATGAACCCACAGGCCCTCAGTGTCATTCTATCTCCGGATGTTTGTCTTCTTTTGAGTCTCAAAGGCGGGACGACTGACCAGACATACACTGGCAGGCATGTTTTGCATTCCAGAGAGGACCTCTGTAATAAGTGGTGTCTCTTTACAGTGCAAAACATACAGAATCAACACATGCTCTTTATCCTTATCTTTCTATTATGACACAACAACAGAGTGTTGAGTAACAACACCTTACATGAAGAGAAGATCCTCTGATCTCTCCCTACACAATCAACTTTAAAAATACATTCATCTTTATCAAAACATGTACTGTGAAAGGCTGAGATGGGAGCAGAAATGGAATGTTCCCTCATTTTTCCATAAGCCCTGAGCACATTATAGGATAAATGAGATTAATTATAAACACGTTCTTCCATTATTCGATAAAGAGACTGCAGAGTGAAAGCAATTTTTACTGCTTTCCTTTACTATAATCTGGCATGGATGTTTGATGGCTGTGGAGGCGGTCTTTGTCCATAGACGACTGAAATTTTTTCTTTCATATTTAGGGAGTATTTGCCTGGGAATAATACTGAAGAGATTCATATTTACTTAATCGATGCTTCAATTGTTTCAATGAATTTAATGATCTCTGTTAGACTTACCCTGCATCCAAATCAGAAAAAGTGTAATTTCTTCCCTGCTACATAGTAGGCAAAGAGAAGTACGTGTGAGAAGGAAGATGAATAGGAAGTCTGAATCCTATTATCAGTAGTGTTCATGATACAGTAGGTGAACAATAACATTCTGCAGTGTGCAACCAGTGGACATTTTGCAATCAACTTTCTTGGAAGACAGGTGCTCCTTGTTTTTGTGGTTGTTGTTATTACGTCATAGGTTAAAGGACAATGGCAACATGGTGGATAGAGTATGTCTGGGAATGTAGATATACTACACACCTGCATACACACCTACAGAATATACTTCATTAATGGTCATTGAATTCATTTCATAATGAATGTATGCAAATTCTGAGAGCATTTCGGGAAGCACAGAAACCTCAATATAGTCTTAATGGACAACCCATTTTAGATCTGGTTGAAAACTGAGGCGGTCTATCAACAAAAAAACTACCCTTATGAATGACGTTTATCACCTATCTTTGATTTTGTTGGTACGTTCCACTGCATCAATGTCCATTCTGATCTTGAACTTGACGTGACGTGGCAGGTCTGTGGTCCAGGGGTACATGTCTATGAAGACCAGGCCAGCCCAGAACTTATTCTCCTCCAGCAGGTGCAGAGCTTGATGGGTCATCAGATTCTCATCCATGTGACCCACAAACTTATCCAGGCTTATACACTGATAGGATAAAGGCAGAGTGTAAGTATGAGGAAATAATGAGGAAGATACTATGTGTGTTAAAATGTTGAATTCTGAAGCTGTTTGAAACCTGTAGAGCTGTAGGAATAGTTTTGTTATGTGCAAATGTTTGAACTGATTTGCTTAACAGAGAAAGTGTGTGTGCATGTCAGTTTTTTTTTTTTTTTTTTTTTTTTTGACATTGTTGGGACAAAATAGATTGTCCCTATATATGGCTTGAGTCCCTCCTTCAATGTAAGTTTACAGGATTTTTTCACCCATTTTATCAATTTTAAGTACCATTCATATCCGTAACACAAACTCTGAGGGACGAGTGTTGTTGTGTCCCAAAGTGTGTCAGACAGCACTTCATAAGACAACGCACGTATGCGCTGCACTGTCAATGTTGCCACAAGGGGTGCTACAGCAGACATCAATGTGAATTTTCTACTTCTACAGTGTGTTTTCTGTTTAAGTAAACAACTGTCCTGGTGGAGAAACAACTTGAAGAAAATATTGCTGAGCGAGTAAGTTAAGGTCAATGTATATATATATAGCAACCTGACTGAATAATAACACATCCAGTTTAACTTTGTCGTCCCCTTGATTTCTGATGTCTGTTACCTGTTGTTGTAGTAACGCAAGAATGCTTGCAAGAAAGCGTGTTCAACCGATGTACTTACATCTGTGTACGCGTACTTGCGTAAAGTATGTTTCTGGCTGTAAGGTTAGGGTTTCGTTCAAATCCTCAACCCTAAGTCTGCACATTAGTAAAAGTAACTGGGTTTCCATCCACATATTTTTATGCAAATTTTGGGATATTGCATAAAAACTGCTGGATGGAAACACCAAGATGCGAGCAAATTTCTCAAAAGTTGCAAAAAAATGCTTGAGGTGGATCCATTTTTTTATTTAGTAAGAAGACATTACTATAATGGAAACACTGTTTTGTCTGCATGCTCTAAACTCCAAGTCATTTATTACATTTAAAGGAATATTCTGGGTTCGAAGTTAAGCTCAATCGACAGCATTTGTGGCATAATGTTGATTACCACAAAAATGTATTTAGTCTCGTCCCTCCTTTTCTTTAAAAAAGTATAAATCAAGGTACAGTGAGGCACTTACAATGGAAGTGAATGGGGCCAGTGTTTGAAGGTAAAAATGTAAAACTTTAATTTTTTTAAAGCAATAACTAACATGAATTAATTGTTAAAACTTGTGTATTACTTAAGATGTAAATTGTTGTTTTTACACTTATTTTATTAAGGGTTTGCAGCTTACATCGTCATGGAAACAAAATAGTAAAATCGGAAATAACTTTACACAGAAAAGTTTAGTAAGGGATTTTATCACACTAAAATCATTTTAACACACATATTGTTTACATCTTGTGGCTACACTTTTGAAACATTGAGTATTTTAACATTTATGGATTGGCCCCATTCACTTCCATTGTAAATGCCTCACTGTAACCCAGATTTATGCTTTTTTTAAAGAAAAGGGGGAACGAGACTAAATTAATTTTTGTAGTAACCAGCATTCTAACACAAATGCTGTCGACTGAGCTTAACTTGTATTGCTTAACTTGTACTGGCTTCCCCAGTGGCTAGAACTTTCCATTTTCTATTTTTATTTTGCAGCAATATTACCAGAAGTGACATTTTTGTTTTCTTGAACACATGGGATGGAAACGCTGCTTTATTCGTAAATTGATTTTGCATTATTCAGATTTTTTGAATAAATTAAATTAGCAAATTGAGTAGTGATGCTCACCTATGCAAGCACCACCAATAATTTATTAATGTGTGTGTGTCGTGCGTGCATATTGGTAGGTAAGTGTGTCAAAGTTACAAGTGCCGAAGCAATTCTCCATATAGCAGGCCTCTCATTCTCGAAGTGTTCCACTGAAATGGGAAAATCACAGAGAAGTGTTGGCTCTTCATTGGAGAGCTGCTGTACAATACCTGAGTGTACAGCTCCCTTTCACATGCCATCACTCTAGAGCAGAGAGGCCTCTTACTTCATGTACACCATATCTAATGGAGTCATTCACAGTACTATACAACACCACCAGAGGTCCTGAACACACAACTGATGGGAAAGACTGAATGGGACCCCCTGCAGGACTTACATGTTCTCCCAGGGCACTACATATGTTCTCAATAAATTTAAAAACATTCACATTTAGAAACTTCCTAAAATACTTCAAGATCATTGTCCCCAAAAACACTAACCAAAATGAGACAATTATTACGCCATATATAACACAGTTCTTCACAATAACAGCTAAAGTTTCAGCCAGCCTGAATGGTGACAGCTATACCTAATAGGCTAAACGGGCTGGGTTTGTTTGTAAAGCACAAGGTCTCACCGCCCTGACAGAGACAAAGGGAGGCTGAGCTGCCTATGATAGCCCTCTCCCAACATCACCGTCCAACTCTAATCAATTCCCGAGAAGAGGCCTCCAGCTTCAAAACGTGGGACGATTGTGGCTGGGGAAGTGAGGTAACAGGGTAACAGAGCGAAGCTGAGTGATTTGTCCCTCAATGAATCCCCTGTCCACAAAAACAACATGCTGCTGGCAAAGGGTGGCTCTCCCACCCACTCCCCACTTAATCACAGCCGTACAAAAGAGGGGCCTGCATGCTGTTGACAGGTTGCTTGTTCTTTTCCCTTTTACCCATCTGGCCCTGGTGGGCCGTGCTAAGTGGTCTTTCTTGTGGAGATGTGCTGAGAGCAATCAGTGCTCTGCAGAATGAGGGCTGAAGTGCTCAGAGCTAAAGAGACTCTTTCTGTCAAGTAATAGGAATAGCTCAGTGCTGGTTTGTGGAGATACTCTACATCAGTGGTTTTTGACGGTAAGAGGCGACCCAAAATGGGTTGCAGTTCTATTCTGATAGGGATGCAGGCAGCAGGGAAAAAACAATACTAAATGCAAATGTTAACTTGGCATTTAATTGTGCATAGTTAGGATAGCAAAATAAATAGGCATTTCAGCTTTTAAGAGGGTGAAGAGAAGACACTTTGAATATGTTATTCAGCAGTTTTCGCTATCCGTTTTCTTTTTATTTAAAGGGATAGTTCACCCAAAAATTAAAATTCTCTCATCATTTACTAACCCTCATGCCTTCCTAGATGTGTATGACATTCTTTCTTCTGCAGAACACAAATTATGATTTTTAGATGAATATTTCAGCTCTGTAGGTCCATACAATTCAAGTGAATGGGTGCCAAAATGTTGACGCTCTAAAAAGCACATAAAGACATCATAAAAGTAATCCATATGACTCAAATGTTGTAATCCATATCTTCAGAAGTGATATGATAGGTGTGGGTGAGAAACAGATCAATATTTATGTATTTTTTTGCTATAAATTCTTCTCCCTGCCCAGTAGAGGGCAGTATGCATTCAGAATGTGAAGTGTTAAAGTGATCTGTTTCTCACCCACACCTATCATATCGCTTTTGAAGACTGACTTAAATATTGATCTGACTTAAATATTGATCAAATCAATTCAGAAGATATCAATTTAACCACTGGAGTCTTATGGATTACTTTTATGGTGACTTATGTGATTTTTGGAGCTTCAAAATTTTGGCACCCATTCACTTGCATTGTATGGACCATAAGAGCTGAGAAATTCTTCAAAAAATCTTCACTTGAGTTCAGCAGACGAAAGAAAGTCATACACATCTGGGATGGCATAAGGGTGAGTAAATGATGAGAGAATATTCATTTTTGGGTGAACTATTCCTTTAAGCATAGTTAAGTCAAACCCATCTGTGACAGGACAGATCAAAGTATAAGAAACCCAATTTCATAACTCAATTTTGACAAAATCTGTAAATTTTGTGTATTTACTGTGTTTTGCCTTTGAACAGCAGAATATTAAATACAGGTTCAGTTGCAACAAGGAGAAACATGGTTTGTGTTGACCATAATGTGTTTTGAGGAGTGAATTATTGGTTACCGAGAGCATGAAACTAAAGCATGAAAAAAAAGTCCTGAAGCAAAACCAGGTGAGAGCCACTGCTGTATATCTATGGAAGCTACAGTTTTGCTATGTCAACAGTAATGGTAATTTAATAAATGACTGTTATTATGTGAGGTAAACATGACCTTAAGAAATCATCACTGGACTCACCTCACTGTACTGGTTGAACATTCGTATAGTCTGATCTGTCAGGCTGAAGACATTTCTCCAATCAAAGTTGGACATGTTCATATATCTGTCCTCCTCTGGGCCACTGTGCAGGAAGTTGAGGATGTCTTTTGTGGTGAACTCCGTGTCTTTAAGACGCCTGTCCAAGAAGTCCATAACTGTGGGGTTTCTAAGTGTGTCCTATGGCCAAGAGGAAAAAGGGAGAGAGAGAGTCAGAGATACAGATGACAGACAGCAAAACATATCAGCTGTGTTATTTTCCAGTTAACATAAATAGAATAATAAGTATAGATATCATGATATCGAGACTTCAGTGAATGTACTGTATATTGAATTTTAAAGGTGCTATATGTAATATTTTTACTGTACTAAATCATAAAATGACCATAATATGTCATTAGAGAATTAGGAAACATGCTAAGTTGAAATACTGGCTTCTCCGATAACAATGCTACAGTCAGTATATTCTACTTTGAAATTTCCATTCCGGGCCGAATTTCTGTTTATGTTTTGGCCTGTGATCCCACCCACTGCCCACTCTCCAATAGTATTTCGACACCGCCAGGTTGCCAGATTTGAACAAGTTTGCAGGCAAACAACACTGCGTGCTGCAGCCATGGAAGCCAGCAAACGAACTGGATCAGAGATAACAGATTCCACCCGACATAAAAAGCCTCGCCATCCATCTAAAAACCACCATGACCAGAGGTGTAGTAAAATAAGGATAAATACTGGAGATGCCTTTGGAAGATGGAGACAGCTTAAAGCCCAGAAATGCTTTAAAACAAATGCTGAGTTGGCTAATTTGCGTGTCAACATTCTGGCAACCCTCATGAGCTTAGAGTCTGGGACGGGGCAGACAACTCTCCAATATTTTGAATTTGGAATGCAGTACCCATTTCAAACACTTGTTGTCAAATCTTACATATAGCACCTTTAATAATAAGCATCAATCTCACAAAATTTTGTGAAGAATATGCTTAAAACAAATTAAAACAATTTGCTAGTGGGGTATGAAAAATAAACTTATCTCATTTGTACACTTATATTCAAGATACAGTCTCTGATATAAATGTAAAACTCTTTTCAATATTTATTTATTTACTGCTGAAGTATACGTGTCTTGATTTAAGGATTTTTAGATTTTATTATTGTTACATTTTTATCTTTTAAAGGGATAGTTCACTCAAAAATGAAAATTCTCTCATCATTTACTCACCCTCATGCCATCCCAGATGTGCATGACTTTCTTTTGCAGAACACAAATGTAGGTTTTTAGAAGAATATCGTCATGGTTACTGGTGTAACCTCCGTTCCCTGATGGAGGGAACGAGACGTTGGTGTCGATGTAGTGACACTAGGGGTCACTCTTGGGAGCCCGAGACACCTCTGGTCTTTGATAAAAGGCCAATGAAAATTGGCGAGTGGTATTTGCATGCCACTCCCCCGAACATACGGGTATAAAAGGAGCTGGTATGCAACCACTCATTCAGGTTTTACGCTGAGGAGCCGATATAAGGTCCGGCCATTTCAGCGGGTAGTTCAGCGTTGTGGCAGGAGGGACCAACGTCTCGTTCCCTCCATCAGGGAACGGAGGTTACACCAGTAACCATGACGTTCCCTATCTGTCACTCACTCGACGCTGGTGTCGATGTAGTGACACTAGGGGTCCCTATACAAAACGCCACAAGGCTGAACTGTGTTACGTGAACTGGCGGTGTGTGTGGTGGGCAGACTTGCTGTGTGCCTCATAGCCAGCACACCAGGTCGACACGTAACCTCCCCCAACACAGTTATGAGTGTCGAACGGCCCTACTTGGGGACAAGTCGACTACCCAAAGATAGAGACGGGCTTAACCCAGTCGTGGCCTCTTTTCCCCTTCTCTTTTTCCACTCCCTAAAAAAGAAGGGGGATTATCCGACTGGGCCGCCAGGTCTAGTCGGGGGGTGTCCCTCCCAAGGGGAGGACACCGCGGAGACCACACCTCGCCCCAAGAGGGGGGGATATTTAAGTGGAAGAATACATCACATGGTCTTTCCAACCATGTGGAGAGCCTTCAAGGTAGATCCTGCCCAATGGGGGAGGAGGTACTACAACATGGAGACTGGGGCAGAGGGGCTCTGCCCAAGGAAGACGCCGTTTGCCAGCAGGGAAACGAGCTAGCGGAAGATATAGATCGCATGGGGTTAGCCTTACAGGGAACCGCCACATGCGGAGCACCTACCCCAGCACCGGGCTCTTAGATAGCGCGTGTACTGGGCCGGCAGTGAGTTTCTCCGAAGACTCGACTGCCACAGGGCTCGGAGGAAATCAACCAGGGAACAACTTTTGTGAACACTACTGGGAATTAACAGCGCACGTCTTCAGCTCAAAAGGAGGTGGGAGGCGCTATGTGCAAGCGATACACCCGGCCGGCTATCCCGGGCTTATCCGCTTGTGTTGCGTGCCACTACCTGGGACGAAACCGGTTCCACCCGGAGGTTGTAGAACCTTGTAAAGGTGTTGGGTGTTGCCCAGCCCGCTGCTCTACAAATGTCTGTTAGAGAGGCACCTCTGGCCAGGGCCCAAGAAGCCGCTACACCCCTGGTAGAATGGGCCCGTAGCCCTACCGGGGGCGGCATGTCTTGGGCGAGATATGCCATAGATATGGCACTTCTTTTTTTTTTCTTTTTTTTTTTTTCAACGAGCCAGTGGGCGATCCTCTGCTTGGAGACAGCGCTTCCTTTCCGCTGTGCACCGAAGCAGACAAAGAGCTGCTCAGAGAGTCTAAAGCTCTGCGTGCGATCCAAATAGATGCGCAAAGCGCGCACCGGACACAGCAACGCCAGGGCTGGGTCTGCCTCCTCCTGGGGCAGCGCTTGCAGGTTCACCACCTGGTCCCTAAAAGGAGTGGTGGGAACCTTGGGCACATAGCCCGGTCGGGGTCTCAGGATCACGTGAGAATAACCCGGACCAAACTCTAGGCACGTTTCGCTGATAGAGAACACTTGCAGGTCACCTACCCTCTTGATGGAAGTGAGCGCAGTCAGGAGGGCAGTCTTCAGGGAGAGTGCCTTCAGCTCGACTGACTGCAAAGGCTCAAAGGGGGCTCTCTGTAGGCCCTGAAGAACTACGGAGAGGTCCCATGAGGGAACGAAGAGCGGTCTGGAGGGATTCAGCCTCCTAGCGCCTCTTAGGAACCTGATGATCAGATCGTGCTTCCCTAAGGACTTACCATCAACTGCGTCGTGGTGTGCTGCTATGGCAGCAACGTACACCTTCAAGGTGGAAGGGGACAGCCTCCCTTCCAACCTCTCCTGCAGGAAGGAAAGCACTGATCCGACTGCGCATCTCTGGGGGTCTTCGTGTCGAGAAGAACACCACTTAGCGAACAGAGACCACTTCAAGGCATACAGGCGCCTCGTAGAGGGGGCCCTAGCCTGAGTGATCATGTCTACCACCGCAGGTGGTAGGCCACCTAGGTCTTCCGCGTCCCGTCCAGGGGCCAGACATGGAGATTCCAGAGGTCTGGGCGCGGGTGCCAGAGGGTGCCCCGTCCCTGAGAAAGAAGGTCCTTCCTCAGGGGAATTTGCCAGGGGGGAGCTGTCGTGAGGAGCGTGAGGTCCGAGAACCATGTCTGGGTGGGCCAGTAGGGCGCTACCAGGATGACCTGCTCCTCGTCCTCCCTGACTTTGCACAGTGTCTGTGCAAGTAGGCTCACTGGGGGAAATGCGTATTTGCGAATGCCAGGGGGCCAGCTGTGTGCCAATGCGTCTATGCCGAGAGGAGCCTCGGTGAGGGCGTACCAGAGCGGGCAGTGGGAGGATTCTTGGGAGGCGAACAGGTCCACCTGAGCCTGACCGAATCGACTCCAAATCAGCTGGACCACCTGGGGGTGGAGTCTCCACTCTCCCCTGCGGGGAACCTGCCGTGACAGCGCGTCCGCTGTAACGTTGAGGTTGCCCGGGATATGAGTGGCTCGCAGCGACTTGAGGTGCTGCTGACTCCGGAGGAGGAGACGGCGGGCGAGTTATGACATACAGCGGGAGCGCAGACCGCCTTGGCGGTTGACATATGCTACCGCTGCCATGCTGTCTGTCCAAACTAGCACGTGCTTGCCCTGGATCAACGGCCGGAACCTCCGCAGGGCGAGCAGAATTGCCAGTAACTCGAGGCAGTTGATGTGCCAACGCAGCCGCGGACCCGTCCAGAGGCCGGTGGCTGCGTGCCCATTGCAAACAGCGCCCCAGCCCATCTTGGAGGCGTCTGTCGTGACCATGATGCGCCTGGAGACCAGTTCTAGAGGAACACCTGCTCGTAGAAACGAGAGGTCGGTCCAAGGGCTGAAAAGACGGTGACAGACCGGTGTAATGGCCACGCGGTGTGTCCCGTGGCGCCATGCCCGTCTCGAGACTCGAGTCTGGAGCCAGTGCTGAAGCGGCCTCATATGCATCAACCCGAGCGGGGTGGCCACCGCCGAGGATGCCATATGCCCCAGGAGCCTCTGAAAAAGTTTCAGTGGAACCGCTGTTTTCTGTTTGAACGCCTTCAAACAGGCCAGCACCGACTGGGCGCGCTCGTTCGTAAGGCACGCCGTCAGAGAGACTGAGTCCAACTCCAAACCGAGAAAAGAGATGCTCTGAACCGGGAGGAGCTTGCTCTTTTCCCAGTTGACCCGAAGCCCTAGTCGGCTGAGGTGCGAGAGTACCAGGTCCCTGTGTGCGCATAACACGTCTCGAGAGTGAGCTAAGATTAGCCAGTCGTCGAGATAATTGAGAATGCGAATGCCTACCTCCCTTAACGGGGCAAGGGCAGCCTCTGTGATCTTCGTAAAGACGCGAGGAGACAGGGACAGGCCGAAAGGGAGGACTTTGTACTGATACGCCCGACCCTCGAACGCGAACCGCAGGAAGGGTCTGTGTCGAGGAAGGATCGAGACGTGAATGTACGCGTCCTTCAGGTCTACCGCCGCGAACCAATCCTGATGCCGGACGCTCGCTAAAATGCGTCTTTGCGTCAGCATCTTGAACGGGAGTCTGTGTAAAGCCCGGTTCAGTACTCGCAGGTCCAAGATTGGCCGCAACCCACCGCCTTTCTTCGGTACGATGAAGTAGGGGCTGTAAAACCCTTTCTTCACCTCGGCTGGAGGGACAGGTTCTATCGCGCCCTTCCGTAGGAGGGTAGCGATTTCCGCGCGCAGAGTAACAGCGTTTTCGCCCTTGACGAAGGTGAAGTGAGTACCGCTGAACCTGGGCGGGCGCCTGGCGAACTGAATCGCGTAGCCGAGTCGGACGGTCCGGATCAACCACCGCGACAGATTGGGAAGTGCAAGCCATGCGTCCAAATTCCGTGCGAGGGGAACCAAGGGGACAACGTCGTCGGACGTACCGGCAGGTGGGGCCTCGTGGCGGGGCGGAGCACGAGGTGCCACAGCACGTCGTGGCCGTGCTGAGTCTAGGGACATCGAAGCACTTACCTGGCTCCTTGTGACCACCCCCGGAACAGCCTGGGACGGGGGAGGAAGAGGCCTGTCCTCGCGACCCGTGGAGGCTGTCACATCGGGGGTGGATTTGTGCCACAGCTGGGCGCTCAGGGGCGAAAAGGGCACCGCTGGAGCGCCAATCCTGCAAGATAAAGCCCGTGGACGGTAGTCGTGGTGACGACCGTACACAGCGGGTATGTGACCCAGGGAGGAAGGAAGCCGCTCTTTTGTTGAACTGTTGGGTACCGCAGCCACTTGGGCGTACGGCGAAATCAAACGAAAAGGCAACAAAAGATTTTCCACCCGGCCCTCCACCGGGGGATGGAGTGGTCTTTCTACCAGCTCCAGGTGAGTGGGTTCCCTCGTCCCTGGGTTGTCCGTCTCAGGGGCGCCTCGAAGACCTCCGTGGGTTCTTCGGTGCCGGCTGAGAGACGTGTGGCGTCGGCTTCCTGCGGTGGGCTCCACGCCGGGGCCGGGCCGGAGGGGCGGGCTGCGGCGGAGGCGGTGCAGTCACCACAGGGGGACGCCCTTGGCGACGAGCAGACGGGGTGCGGGGTCTTGAGCCGCGCCGGGGCAGGATGTGCCGGATTGCCTCCGTCTGCTGCTTTACCGTCGAGAACTGCTGGGCAAAGTCCTCAACGGTGTCGCCAAATAGGCCCGCCTGGGAAATGGGGGCAGCAATGAACCGTGTCTTGTCGGCCTCGCCCATCTCGACCAGGTTGAGCCACAGGTGGCGCTCCTGGACCACTAGTGTGGCCATCGTCCGCCCAAGAGACCGCGCTGTGACCTTCGTCGCCCAGAGGGCGAGGTCGGTCGCCGAGCGCAGTTCCTGCATCAAATCTGGGGCGGAACTACCCTCGTGCAGTTCTTTCAGTGCCTTGGCTTGGTGGACCTGCAGGAGAGCCATGGCGTGCAGGGCAGAGGCGGCTTGTCCAGTAGCGCTGTAGGCCTTGGCCGTCAGGGACGACGTGAGCCTACAGGGCTTGGAGGGGAGCTTAGGGCGTCCACGCCAGGTGGCGGCGCTCTGCGGGCATAAGTGCACTGCGAGCGCCTTATCCACCGGGGGAATCGCCGTATAGCCCCTGGCCGCCCCGCCATCGAGGGTAGTGAGAGCGGGGGAACTGCGGAGTCGGGTTCGGGCAGTAAAAGGTGCCTCCCACGACTTCGTCAGCTCCTCATGCACCTCCGGGAAGAATGGCACTGGAGCGGGGCGCGGCCGGTCTGAGGGGCGCCGCGAGCCCAGAAACCAATCATCAAGCCGCGAGGGTTCAGGGGAGAGCGGAGGGTTCCACTCTAGCCCGACGCTCGCGGCCGCCCGGGAAAGCATGTCCGTCATTTCGGCGTCGGCCTGTAACTGGGCGACCATCCCCGAAGGGGGAAGCCCGGTTTAGGCTTCTGCGTCCGACTGGACAAGCCCGCTCTCCGACGCTGCGCTCGAAAGCTCATCATCTTCGCGGGCCTCGAACGAGAAGCCAGACTCGCCGTGCGACGAGCCGACGAACTCATCCGGAAGCCCGATTGGGGCAGACGAGCGTGCTGGGGAATGGGAGGTCCGCGGGGGGATACCTGGCGGAGGCGATCCCATTGAGGTCCCCAAATCGCCCCCAGCGCCAGCCGCGCTGACCTCAAACCCGTAGGTAGGAGGACCAAGGCGGGGAGCCGCTGGGGTGGCTTGCTTTCTTACAAAAGCAAGCCGCGACCGCAACGTTGCCATGGTCATGTTCTCGCAGTGAGAGAACCTCCGTGTGGGTCGCGCCCAGACACGAAAGACAGCGATCATGACCATCCGAAGTTGAGAGAAATCGACCGCAACCAGGAATAACACACGAACGGAAAGGCATCTTTAAAAAGACGCGTCTTTAAAAAGACGTTCCGTGTGTGCGCTCTTTTAGAGAAATATATACTCTTTTAGAGGGGAAAAATGCTCTTTCAGAAAATATACTCTCTAGTTTTTCTGCCGAAGCGCCCAGGGGCGTTCTCTGCAGTGCACCAGTGCAGAGGAGGGAGAAGCCGCTGAAATGCGCCGTCAGATCCAGCAGAGGTGAATGAACAGTGCTATTCAGCTCAATGAGCATGACCGTTCGGCTCCGAAGAGAAAATCTGAATGAGTGGTTGCATACCAGCTCCTTTTATACCCGTATGTTCGGGGGAGTGGCATGCAAATACCACTCGCCAATTTTCATTGGCCTTTTATCAAAGACCAGAGGTGTCTCGGGCTCCCAAGAGTGACCCCTAGTGTCACTACATCGACACCAACGTCGAGTGAGTGACAGATAGGGAACTCAGCTCTGTAGGTCCATACAATGCACGTGAATGGGTGCCAAAGCTCCAAAATGCACATTAAGTCAGCATAAAAGTAATCTATAAGACTCCAGTGGTTAAATCGATATCTTCTGAAGTGATTTGATCAATATTTAAGTCAGATCAATATTTAAGTCAGTTTTTACCATAAATTCTCCTCCCTGCCCAGTAGGGGGCGATAAGCATGAAGAATGCAAATCACCAAAAACAAAAGGAGGATTTAAATATTGAGCTGTTTCTCACCCACACCAATCATTTTGCTTCTGAAGACATCGATTTAACCACTGAATCCCATGGATTACTTTTATGCTGTGTTTATGTGCATTTTGGAACTTCAACATTTTGGCACACATTCACTTGCATTGTGAGGACCTGAGAGCTGAGATATTCTTCTAAAAATCTTTGTGTTCAGCAGAAGAAATTTATACACATTTGGGATGGCATGAGGGTGAGTAAATGATGAGAGAAAACATCAACAAAAAATACTGATTAACAAATGACTTTGCAGTGCACTTCAGATTCAACAGTAGACACAAAAGAAGTGTGTCTTCAGGTAAATTGGGCCACTTTTTATATTTGACATTAATAGTGTAGAGTAACCATTTAAACTAAGCTTTATTATATTTAGCTAATCTAATATCTTTCAAAGACTGGTCAACTGAAGTGAAGTGCAAAAAAAAAAAAAAAAAACAATATATAAGAAAAAGTATTAAAAAAATTCCATATCATGACAGATAATAAAATCTAAATACCTTATACAATGAATGATAAACAGGTAACAAAAAAAGAACAGTGGGCTTGATATCAGGAAATTATTATAGTGACAAAGAGGGGGAAGACGTCTGTGTATATGAGATGGACAGAAATGTAGAAGTTACCCGTATCATATTCATTTGGACACTGCTCTGGAAGAACTCCCAGAGCTGGGGTCCCACCTCCTCCCAGACCTTTCCTATTTTTTGCAACCTCTCAAGCTCCTCAAAAGTAATGTTGGCCTAGAGAACACACACACACATATCTATATGGATTGTCAGCGTCATAAGTCTTCAGAGCACCTTTGGGGTGTGCAATGACAAATGAATTGACTCAGCAATGTTTCCGGCTCATTGAAACAACTATCCATCTGGAAAAATTTTAGTTCATCCATGTAACCCTGAATGTTCAGTCATAACAACTACCATTAATCTCTTTATTCCAGTAGACTGGTTCGTAATCAAGCATTCGAGATCATCTAATTTATGTGTTGATGTCATACAGCTCAGGCAGTTCAATCAAGAGTTGCTGAAGGTCACGTCTACATTCAAGGATGCTTATGTATGATTAATATACTTATAAATAAAATGAACCCCGCATGGAATTCTTGCATGTACTTGTCAATGGTTACGGAGACAGTACATGTGTGAGAGTGGGTGGATATTTATCTCTTACACTCTTTAATATCTTTCTGACAGCAGGGGAGTCTGGGGTGTACAAGATCTTTCCCATCAGCAGAGGTTTCACTGAATTCCACATGATTTTCGTAATATGGTTTGACTCCAGGTTCTGCATCAATGTATTACAGAACGGAGCTGTGGGCGACAAAGAGCAAGAGAGAGAGAGAGAGAAACGGAGTAAGAGAAAGTGAAAGCGAAGAACAGAAAAAAAGGAAAGAGATGGACAGAGAAAGCGAAAGAAAGAAAAATTGAAAGTGAGAGAAAAACAGTGTAAGAAATGAAAAAGAAAGTGCAGAGCATTAGACAGCAGAAAGCCCCTCCATATAAATGGCCCTTAGTCTATTTAGTTAATAGCTAACCCTATTCACGTTATTGCACATGTACACGTTGGCCCTGCATTGCATTAAATAACATAATTTCAAAGAACTATCACACAAGTGCACTTCTCAAGCAAAAAGTTTTACAAAAAGTAGTGTGTTAGGTTTTAAATGATAAAACAATTTGCTGTTCAAAAATGAAGACAAAATGTATTTAGGCACTATCTGGTTGTCAGATGTTCAGTATTGTAACATAGCTAATGTGATAAACTACACCTGTGGTCACTCTGCTATGACACCTGTATGAACTTGAGGGGAACTGACTTCATACATCCAATAAAAATCACCTGGCTTAAAAGCAATTTTTAGAAGGTGAAGTTAGTTCTGAAAAAAAAAAAAAAAAAAGTCTAGCATAATTTGTTTGCTGATGCCACTTGGATCAATATTTTGTTATCTAATGCTATGAAATTCATGGATTTATGTGTGGCTTAAGTTCCAAAGTGCTTTTGGGGCCACTGTCATATGACTAGATAACCAAAAGATAAAAAGTGAACTTAAGTATAAAGGAGGGAGACTGTAACAGTTCTCACTTGCTGTCCTGTCATAGACGTAGCTGCCGTGTCCTCTGGAGTTGTTGATACCAAGGAAAGCCTTGTAGTTGTTGTCCTCATACCAGTTAAAGGAGAAGACCCGGGTGCCCTCACCCTCAGGATAGCCACAGAAGAGATCTGACACAGTAGACATCAGCTGACTGAAGGAAGAGGGACCCCCTGGCTGGAAGATGGAGTACAGGACCCGCATCAGGTCTTTAGAGCTCTGCCTCTCTGCAAGCTGTGAGAGAAGAGCAATTTTAGCACATGTAGTGTACAAATAATGTGTGGGGCCAATATTTCAAATTCTGATATAACAGAAAAAATTAACACACTTTATATAACAGCTATAGTGTGCACATTTTCATTTAGAAAAGATAAATATACCTTTAGGATTTCATTTAAATATCTTAAAAGGTATCTTATGTATGCTTAGAGAGAGACAGAAGGGATTTTCAATTAATAATAAAATAATACTGGAATAATGATGCATATTTCAGTCTGTTCCTCACACAAAGCTACATCGTATGGTTTTAGAACACTTGAAAAATAGTGCACAAGTTGCATAAAATACTTTTATGATATTTTTGTCCTTTATACAGCTTGACAGCATGAATCGTCATCCACTTTTGTTGTATGGCTAAGTGCAGCTTGAACATTCTGTTAAATATCTCGTTATTTATGGATAAAGAAAATTATACAGGTTTAAAGAAAAAAGTCAGTATGGCTTTAATAGTGCCACTGTACCTCACAATATCTGATGGATTACATGTAGTCAGACTAAATATTTAAGCATTGATGAGCTGTTGTTTAAAATAGGAATATTCCAGGTTTAAGACAAATTAAGCTCAATCGACAGCATTTGGGGAATTATGTTAAAGTTAATGTAAAGCATAATGAAAGTGAACAAGACCAGTCCATAAACATTAAAAATACACGCTGTTTTAAAAATATAGCCACACAAGACATAAACATTATGTGTTAACATGACTTAAGAGTCACTTACTAACCTCATCTGTGTAAAGTTATATCCAAAACTTGGTTGTTACGGCGACATAACGGCAGTAAACACTGTAATCTGGAAAATGCCATTAACAGTAAATCAGTTAAAACGTATAGTGTTTACATCTTGTGGCTATACTTTTGAAAAAGTGTGTACTTTAATGCTTATTGACTGGCCCCATTTACTTCGATTGTAAGTGCCTCACTGTAACTACAGATTTGTTGTTGATTTTTTGGTTTTAATAAACAAGGAGCAAGTCAAAATTATTATTTGTGCAAATCCATATCACTTGTAGTGAAGCTGGAACATTCGTTTAAAGGTTTTAGTTGTTGAAACACCATTAACAAACAGATAGTTGGAATAACTGCAGAATGTGACTTTTAATCCTGTTACTGTTTTAATGACGGCAGTCATTCAGCTGCAATGTGTAATCAAGTGCTGTGCACTAGTGACAACAACTGACTCAAGAGTGAACCTCTTCACCGAGGCCAACATCCCTCAGCTGCCAGCTCTACTGACACGTGGCAGCCTAAAATCCTTGATGAGGCATCCCTAAATTTACCCTTATGCCCAGTTGTAGCTAAACTTGGCATACTAAAGGTAAAAATAAGGTGATAACCATGTTTGCATTTAATCCGATTTAAGTTCAGCAATATACACTGGTCCCAAAAAGTATCTGGACAGTTTAAGCCACACTTAGAAAATAATATTATTTTATTGAAAATATCAAACCAAGTAGCACTTTTAAAAAAAAAAGCCCCCTTTTAAGACAAAATAAAACATTTGTTTTATTAGGTTTCAAATTACAATACAATAAATGTATTATTCAAAATTAACAAAAATATCTGAAAATTTCTGGTTGTCAAACATTAGTGGAATATGTCCATAGTTAATATGATGAACTTCTTGAACGTGAACTTGAGGGGAACTGACTTCATACATAAACTAAAATCCTGTTATAGGGCCAAGTGTATAAAAGTAATTGGCTAGGTAAAAAATGGCTAAGAAAAATTTGTTCTGAGAAAAGGTCTAGTATAATTTGTTAGCCAATTGATGCCAATCTGATATTTAGTTTCTGATGCAATGAAATTCAAACATTTGTAAGTGTGTCTTAAAGGAATAGTTCACCCAAAAAGGAAAATTTGCTGATAATTTACCAGGCCACCCAAGATGTATCTGAGTTTCTTTCTTCATTAAAACAGAATTTAAGATTTTTAGGATTTCATTTCAGGCCTCCTCCTCTAAACAATGCAAGTGAATGTCCTCCATTTTTTGATGGTCCAAAATGCATATTTATCCCGTCCTGCATGGGGGTAGGCTCTTTGCCCCTGCCTCCTATCTCCGGCAGGATATGACGGTTCCGAGTACAACTTCTTCGGACTTTATACATTTATTTATTTATTTTTATTTTTTTATTTTTTTTCTCCCAATTTGGAATGCCCGATTCCAATGTGCTTTTAAGTCCTCGTGGTCGCGTAGTGATTCGCCTCAGTCCAGGTGGCGGAGGACGAATCCCAGTTGCCTCCGCGTCTGAGATCGTCAACCCGCGCATCTTATCACGTGGCTTGTTGAGAGCGTTGCCACAGAGACATAGCGCGTGTGAAGGCTTCACGCCATCCACCGCGGCAACCACGCTCAACTCACCACGCGCCCCACCAAGAACGAACCACATTATAGCGATCACGAGGAGGTTACCCCATGTGACTCTACCCTCCCTAGCAACTGGGCCAATTTGGTTGCTTAGGAAACCTGGCTGGAGTCACTCAACACTCGAACTCGCGACTCCAGGGGTGGTAGTCAGCATCTTTACTCGCTGAGCTACCCAGGCCACAAAGTTAATTAATCTTAACTATATTGACCTTAAGCCTCGAGCCCAGTACCTGACATGACATTTCTGTCAGGTACTCTTGAATAATGCACATTCTTACATTCATGTTGGCGATACAGGGGACTCAGGACGCCCTGGGATTCGAACTAGCGAACTCCAGGGGTGGTAGCCAGCATCTTTACCACTGAGCTACATTACATTTCTGTTTTATATTCATCAAATAAATGTCATCTTAAATTTCACTCAAGTCTGCAAGTCGTCCTGATAGAACTGACGGTTCTGAGTACAACTTCTTCGGCCAGATGGGGCTTTCGCCAAAGAGAGACATTACATTCCTGTTTTATATTCATCAAATAAATGTAATCTAAAACTTTACTCAAATCTGTGAGTCTTCCTGAAAGAAATGCGCAGCGTAGTTCTAGCGGGAAGACTAGCAGCTGTACATCATCGCACCATTAGCTAGGTAACTCCTAGCCAATCACATGTAAGCCATCGCTTTATAAGTCTGCTCACAATCACATTGCTGTTTCAGTGTGCTAACACGGCAACCTCCACCACCCCACCATCACCAGCTGAGTCCCATCCTGCACGGGGGTAGGCTCCTCACCCCTGCCTCCTATCTCCAGCAGGATCTGATGGTTCCGAGTACAACCTCTTCGGACCGACAGAAGGGGCTTACGCCAAAGAGAGACATTACATTCCTGTTTTTTCTGAACTTTACTCAAATCTGCGAGTCTTCCTGATAGAACTTCTCTGTCTCCAACAAATGTGTCTATAGTTGTGGTAGATCTACTGCTGTGTAAAATGTTTGGCCAATTTGGACTGTGAGGTCGTATTTCCAGCATACTCCTTCCCAAGAGAGTATTTAAAAATGATTCTTGTAATAATCTCATGAAACAACAATTAAAAACATATTCTGTATGAAACGTGATGTTATCTCAGTGGGTTGAGGGAAATGCATCAGGGAGATTTCCTGGGAGGGGAAAATATCCTCTCACTGATGAAGAGCACGTCTACTAGATGTTGCGTTCAAATTCATCTCCACATTCAACTGCAAAGCTCTATTACAACAGCTAGCAAACACTGTGTTTCAAAATACAAGGCCAGCAGGGTATCAGAATGAACGTGAGATACAGCACTTCTCCATGGGTAGTGAACTCTAATGCACACCATGATAGGCTCAACATGTCAAATCAGGACAAGATAAGTGTAGGTGAAATCATGAAGACTTCCACAAAGGCTTTTAGAATGAAGAATGACTCATTGCTCAACCATGGCTAAACTAACACTTTCACCTCCCTACTTCCCATTGATACACTTTCACGCAGACCCACACACTCAGAGGAGATGGATTTACTGATGGGTGATAACATTAGTTGGCCAGGCTTTCTGTCACCCAAGCAAAAGGGAAAGAATTATACTCCACCTACAGGATGTGACCTCAGTGGAATGTACTTTTGAAATAATGCTGGAATGGAGCGATGACATGCATGCATACACATGGATTGTGTGTGTTGGTCATGTGAATACTTTCAACCTTCCTCACATGCACACAATGAAATAGTGTTGATCTTATACCTTAGGTTATGATGTAACAGACAACAAAAATGGCACACACATAAGGATACAGCACACACACTTTCCTAGCATCACATTTCAAGCTTGCTAAAGAGCTAAAAGGAAGCGAGGAGCTTCCTGGATGCTAAATTAAGGGTCTTGAAAAGGGGAAAGGAACTGAGAATTCTCAAGCAGTTTTACCTCCTGAAGTTTGTCGGACACTGCTGAAAGTACTCGACCCCAGAAGTGCAGGTCTATTCCAGACGAGTGGCTATCCAGCACCATCGGCAACTAAACATGGAAGGAGCGATTTCAGTTGATATAAACTTCTCAACAACCACAATGTACATAATAGAAGTGTAAATCTAGGTAAAAAAGATTTAAATTAAAAGATAAATTAAAAGATTATTCGCCCTATAAACCCTAAAATGCATACGTTGTTCAAAAATGACCCAGCCGTCTACTTTTTGACAATAATATTTACATCGGAGACCCCAGGAATGCCTTAATTAAGGTGTCTTTTACCATGTTAACTAAGTATTTTAACATTTAGTTGGATTTTTAAAAAAAATTTGTTTTATTATTTATAAAAAGTTATAAGGGAGTTTGCATCATTGCCCCTTAGTGGGTCATATACTGTATGGGTCATATACTGTAATACTGTATATGACCCATATGTGTTTACTATGTTAGTCAAAACAATTAAAATGGTATTACACTGGTAATTCATTGATTGTTTTCATTTTCCATCTGTTATGTAATTAAAAATATGTTCACACTGTTTATGTTCTTATTACCATGTTACCATGTATTTATGTGTGAATGCAAGTATAGCAAGTCATTCAGCCGATGCTTTAATCCAAAGTGCATAACTTTATACCTAGTACAGGGACAGTCCCCATTGTTAGATGCCTAGGTCAAGACAAGGGCACAATGGTAATAACTCCTGGACCACTCAATAGTGTGTCTGAACTTTTCTTTGCAACGTTTTCTTTGCATTATGCCTTGCCAGTCCCAAATACACATAAAGCTATTCACTGTTTCACATTTAAAATGTAATTTTTTAAGAAAAGATTCTTATACTAGTTTCCTACTAGATTTTCAGTAAGAAACATTTGATTTTAGTTCTTTGTACTTCTAAGTAAGTACAGTAAATGACAACAGAGAAACGTTGTATTTGTATTGCTTGTGTATCGTATAATCTTCTTGCACCCTAACCCTTTCACTGACTTATGAGGATGTAATGTAATAGTGTTTGTAATGTCTTGTCTCAAGAAAAATAAAGAATTCCAAAGTCACATTTCTAAGCCCTTTCATCTTCATTATCATAGCCACTGATTTACAGCATGCATGGAGTGATACAAGGTTTGATTCAACCCCCCCAATTTCAACATTAACTATCATGAGAGGACGCAAAACTCCAGTAAGTAGTGGTTCCATGGCTGTCCTAACCAATGGAGGGTGTATCCTCCTTAATCTAATTAGTAAATGAGGCCAAGTAACGCGTCCTGCTACCATCTGCTTCTGCCTGACCCAGAGTGAACATCTAAGACTGAGAGAGAGAGAGAAGGGCTTAGAAAGAGAAAGCTGATAAGCAGTGTTGTTTCAGCAGTGGTATTCATAGTCCTCCTAAAATCTATCAGCAGGTAAGTAGGTCTGGCTCGAGATACAGGTTCCTACTTTAGTACACCACCTGTTAACACTTATGACACCTATTCCATAATTCCAAAGCACCTGACACATTATGTGCTGTCTGTACTGCTCCCTTACTGCATACTGTAGTGGACACTGGTCGTGTTTAAGACACATTTTGCTTATCTGTCTATTTCTGCTGAATCTGAGCTAAATACTTTCAAACTTAACATAAATCACATAAAATGCATTTACATTTTTCTGCAACCAAATTGGTTTTAAAATATAAATTAATCAGAAGATTATACTGTAGTATATCACGGCAAAAAAAGACCCACAGGTAATCTCAGGAGAAATACAGGCTGCTCTGGAAAAAGACGGTGTGGTTGTTTCAAGGAGCACAATACGATGATACCAGAACAAAAATTAGCTGCATGATTGAAATGCCACAAAAAAGCCCGGTAACAATATGCCCGACAACACCTTGACACGCCTCACAGCTTCTGGCACACTGTAATTTGGAGTGACAAGACCAAAATAGAGCTTTATGGTCACAACCATAAGCGCTATGTTTGGAGAGGAGTCAACAAGTATTGTGCTCCTTGAAACAACTACACCGTCTTTTTCCAGAGCAGCCTGTATTTCTCCTGAGGTTACCTGTGGGTTTTTCTTTGTATCCCAAACAATTCTTCCGGCAGTTGTGGCTGAAATTTTTCTTGGTCTACCTGACCTTGGCTTGGTATCAAGAGATCCCCGAATTTTCCACTTCTTAATAAGTGATTGAACAGTACTGACTGGCATTTTCAAGGCTTTGGATATCTTTTTATATCCTTTTCCATCTTTATAAAGTTCCTTAAATAAAAGACAGTTTTTTTGCATGATCAGTCATATTTTCAAAATCAATGCCAAAATTTCACAATTTCTGACAGGGTATGGATTTTTGGAATGGGTCATATTTTATGGCTAAATTACATCTCCTCTGTACGTCTTTTTTACATCAGAACAACACATGGAGCACACAAAGAAGAAGTGCCACTACTGACCAGCCGGAAGAGTTTGAAGAAGTCTATGTTGGCATAGAGCACATCCTCAATCTTCTGCAGCCTCTCCTGGGAAAGGGCACACATGGCGTTGCGGACCCCGTACAGCCCTCTGCGGCTAGGGAAGATGACAAATCGCTCCAGAAGAGCCTGACTACAGGCAATCTGCTTCAGAGTCAGATCTGGGACTCCATATGCAAACTGGAAACGCGGAGAAAGAGATCATAATGTTTTCAAAAGAATGTTCACACATGTTTAAATTGTATTTCAAAAGTATGAGAGAAAGTTATTGAAAGAAATAGAAAATGAGGGTGTGCAGAAGAATTTACTGTATAAGAATAATTGCTGCCCATATTTAAATAGGTAATGATTCTAGTAAATAGGCGATGGTTACCTCAGCTGTTTATTTGGAAAGCACTTTGAGTGGCTTTTGCATTGCTAACCACACGGATATGTTTTCAAGCTGTTGCAATTTGATTTGGGATATGTGCGGTCTTTGATGTCATGTCCTGAAGCCATTGTTTGGGAAAAATTTATAGTGTAACAAGTGTTGTCAATAGTCTCATTCACCATGGAAATCCCCCTGTACATCCTGTATATTCCACAACACAATACACTTCCAACACAACACATTTTTTTGGCCTACTTCAGTGTATTCTGATGATTGTCAGCTCCCATCTCTGAACACAACTTTCTGACTATTATCCTTCAGAAATATCCACAGTTTGATTATTACATTTTCCTGCTCTTTCAGATTTGGAATTCTTCTTGTAATTCTTGGATCAATGAAATTATTAGGAAAAAATCATATCCAGACTTTTATTTGGACATCGCTATGTGCACAGTATGTGTTACAGGCACAAAAACTCTGCATCACAGTTTGTAATGGTGCACTTAGTGAGGTGTAGGATCAAAGAAGACTACTTAAGAGTCTTTGATTTGTAATTCTGCTGAGACAATGGAGCTGCAATATAAGTTATCCTTTGTGAGAGAAGCCAGCATGAAACAAAAGAAGGCATACGTCACTAAGACAGTGATATAAAACCTCAGGAAGGGCTCACAGAGCCAGTGACAGCAAAGAAGTCTCATGAACTTCCTTGATTTTGCAGTGTGATTGAAAACATATAGTGAGTCTTTATAGAAGTGTATGAGGTTGTGATTGTGAATTCGTCTTGCAGGGGCTCCAACAACATACCAGTTGAAGCAGTAATAGTTTCTAATGACATAAGCAGTTATTGTGGTTTTCGACAAAGCAGTAGGCTATAAAGCTAGATAAGAGAAGTAGTAATAGGGAAGTATTGCTCTAGCTTACTTGCTCCACTCGCACTTCTGCATTTGTGAGATCCTCTACTACAGCCTGTGAAAGTCCAGCGTCCCTCAGTAGGAATGATGTCAGAACCTCATCATCTTTTAGAATGTCCTCAACTTTCAGACCTTTACCTGATGGAAGAGAAAAAAGTGACATTTTCAATTTTTGGATGAAACAGTCAACATGAGTGCAGAAAATGGAAGAGAGAACCTTCATACTGAAAGTCAGTTATGATAACTACATTTTAAAATTTTCTGAAGAAAAAGTGGTGTTTGCTTGTGCAAAACTCAGTCACAAAGCTAGGGTGTTGTGGATGGTTACCAGGGCATTACTATGCTGTTGCTAATGTGTTCTTATTGGTTTAATACTTGTTACAAGGTGGTTGCTAAGGTGTCCTGGGAGGTTGCTAGGAGGTTGCTTACAGGCCAGCCCCCAAGAATCTATGATTTTCTGGTATCTAGATATGGCTCGGGCCCTCTTTAAACTTAAGTCTATGGAAATTTTCACCTGCTTTATCATCCACTAGTAAAAATTGCTTAGAAAAGTAAAAGCACTCCTTTCTGCACCAAGCCACATGATTTGAGGTTTCGTTCATTTTTGGAGCACAAAAGGTAAAAGATGAGCTATGCACTGAAGTTCAATATTTTACGTTGGGTGTTTGTTCAAATCCCTAGCAAAAGTAATAGTCAGGCACCAAACTAGCCGTTTTTTCCAGTGATTTTCAGGTGTGAGCTTCATTTACATAATTGCCAGCCAGTAGGTGAGAGACGGAGTGTGCATAAAGGCTAATTTATACTAACAGGCTTCGCTTTGTTCGCCTACAAATGATGACAAAATGCAGTGATGTTTTTGTTCTGCCAAGGTGTTCGTTTTGTGAGATTTCTCCTGTTCATGCACATCTTTGAAATTCTTGACCCAAGAGAACTCGGCTGGTCAAAGAGCATTGATGATCGGTTAAAACTATTCCTGGGTGGGGGGCCTGGGTAGCTCAGTGAGTACTGGCGCTGGCTACCACTCCTGGAGTTCACAAGTTCGAATCCCAGGGCATGCTGAGTGACTCCATCCAGGTCTCCTAAGCAACCAAATTGGCCCGGTTGCTAGGGAGGGTAGAGTCACATGGGGTAACCTCCTCGTGGTCGCTATAATGTGGTTCGCTCTAGGTGGGGCACGTGGTGAGTTGTGTGTGGATGCCACGGTGGATGGCGTGAAGCCACCACACGTGCTATGTCTTCGTGGCAACGTGCTCAACAAGCCACGTGATAAGATGTACAGGTTGACGGTCTAAAATGCAGAGCCAACTGAGATTCGTCCTCCACCACCTGGATTGAGGCAAGTCACTATACCACCACGAGGACTTAGAATGCATTATGAATTAGGCATTCCAAATTGGGGAGAAAAAGGGGATAAAAAAATAAAAAACTATTTGTGGGTGTGGTTTGGACGTGATGCTTTTTATTTACAATCACGCATACCAGCTGAGGAGTTGTTACCTAGGTTACTGTCATTAAAATTGATAACTTTGAAGTCCGTCTCTCAAAGATTGTGTGGAAGTATACTTTTTACATGATTTGAAACACAAACTCTACAAAGATAGCTCGGCCACGACAAATGAGTGGAGAGAGATTTGAGTTTTTAAAAGTGAAAGGGGCCATGACAAGTTTAACATTGTAAAAAGCGGCACAGCACTAAAAGCGGCAGTCCACAGAGAGAAAACCCTGCATTATTGGCTTTACTTGTGGCTGGAAGAGTACGTTAAACACAGTGACATCACCCTAAACAAACTCATTTTAAAACGATGTTGCGCGTAGTATAAATGCCGGCTTCATTCGCCTAGGGTGCTTTAGTTCGTCCAGGAGAAAAAAGTTTGGCTTCTTCCAAAGTATGAACCAGGCTTTAGTGTTTGCCAGTGGGAGATAATTAATCACTTGACCGTCATGACTCCCTGCTGAGTTAATTGCTTCAAAAACTGAAGAAGCATATCAGGCTTGCTTGAAAACATCATTCTGTCACTTAGGCATGGTCTTGTGTTCTCGTCAAGTGACCAGTGAGCTGCTTCTTCTTCTGAAGAATTGACAAGACGTCAAGCTGATCTGAACGTTTTGATCTGTGATTACACTCAGCTGCATATAATCACACAGTGATTCTGTCACCAAGCCATTTTTTTCACCAACTGATTTTTTCCCTGCTTTTTTCATACACTAAAATGACTAATGAAATCAGAAAGCGATGACACTACAGTCTGATTTTATTGAACATAATTTCTTTACTCACTGAAAGCTGCATATGGACATGCACGTTTTATGGCAAGCCTCGAGGGGATAAATACAAAATCACACACTTTCACAAGGTAAGTTACTCCATAAATCACATCCTAAATCACTCTTTTACAGTTGTTTATGCTAATGTGTTACTACTGTCGTTATTTTGGCAAGATCCATGTGACAGGCAATCAGAGAGAGAGAGTTGCAGAGAGTTGGTATGTTTGTCACCCCTCCACCATTCTTAATCGGCAAGTGTGTCATACCTCTGACTGAAGAGAGCGGGATCTCAGCAAATGTGTGACACCCTCTGCCAAAATCAAATTGTTCAGAGTATGCTAGTGTGGTGAAAGCTTTAGCAAGCACCACTAACTACAGATACTACAGACTTAGTTCAACATTAGAGCACACACATGTGACTGCAATATCCCCCTCTAACAGATAGGAGGATTTAAAGATTAAATCTAAAAGATTTGTTTTCTTAAACTAAGTATTTAAAGCTTTTACTTGAGATAAAACTAAAGAAATGCAAATATTTCCCCTACCCCAAAAAGCTGGTTTTGTGGGCACATGTGAAATGGAAAGAATGCATTCCACACCTTCTTAAATGAAGCACTCTTTACATTGTGGCAGTTGACTGAACAGCGTGTATAATGACTTTGACATATATTCACTGTGAGGACAACTGTGCTGACAAAGTGCTTCAATGGAATACTTAATCAGTAAATTCTTTGCTGAAAAGCTTTGTCGCTCAACAGTGCTGAAAGGTCACGGCATGGGAGACGTGTGTGGAGAGAGTGCTGAAAGATCCCAACTAACCCACTCCAGTTAAAGGTGTCCTAGGATTAACTGCAGGGCTGTCACTATAAATAATACAACAGAACATTAAAAAAGAATGATGTGAAAGGATGTGTTCTTGGATAAACATCCTTGTTGGTCCTGGAACAACATTCCAATCAACCAATCATAGTGTAGAGTTTGGCCACGCACACATTAATACATTTTCATTTCAAAATGCATTAATTTTGAACGTTTACACTTCTCATTCACACATCAACTGTGTTTTCCTCCTCCGAAAATGGAGACTTTCAAAGACTCTCCATAACCGCATACTTTGAAAAACGATGATGAAACTGAAAATTGTGTTTTCAAACTTACACAGATTAGTGTTGATGTAGTCTAAGGTCTGGGGTTTGGGGCTTCAAACAAAAACAACATTTAAAAAAAAAAAAGTTTTCATCTTCCTCTAATTTTAGAGGTAGTCAATGGTTAGGGTCAGGTTGGGGAAAGGGTTAGTTAGGATAATGTTTGTTTGATAAGGCTGTTGTTCCAGGACAAACTAAATGCAGTGTGGTCCAAAAGTCTAAGACCACATGAAATGAAATTATGGGGTTCAAAATCTACCTTAAAATAAAGTGTTAGGATTTTACAAAATTTAAAACAGAGGACCAGTATTAAGTAACTTGAAGAAATGAAATGTTTAAGATTCTGCATAATTTCTAGGCCATTCTCACAAGTGGACTCAGACTTTTGGACCGCGCTGTATGTTGATCCAGGAACACGTCCTGTTTGGCAACAACACGGTCAGCTGACATTTTCCTAAAAGACATCACCAACCAGCAAAAATTCACCCCAGACACTTCAGTTTATACTCACTTGGATCCATTAAAAAAGGTCCATCCATCCACTCTGAGAGCAGGATTAATGGGTCAGAGCACAGAGAAAGTACCCCTGCCCTACATACCTGACACCAATTCAGGATTGGTACGTAGAGTCTCCATGAAGTTGCTCATGATTGAGGCTTCGCGCCATAGACGTCCAAGCTGACGGAACTCGGGGTCATTGAACAGGAGTTCCTGAGAGTCCGCATAGAACCGTGCCAGTCTAGGAAAGTAGATAAAGAGGGGCACTTGACTTAAAAATCTGCTACATAGCAGAACTATGATAGAATGGGTTGCTGGAACTTGGAATTATATTTAGAACTAAGACTACATTTCATGGCCAAAAGTATGTGGACACCCAAACACCACACCCAAATGTGCTTGTTAAACATTTAATTTCAAAACCATTGCTATTAAAGGTCCTCCCTTTGCTGCTAAAAGAGGTTCCACTCTTCTGGAAAGGCTTTCTCCTTGATGTTGGAACATGGCTGCAGTGATTTACTCCAGTTTAGACACAAGAGCATCAGTGAGGTCAGGCGCTTATGTTGGGCGATGGGGCCTGGTTAACAGTTTGTGTTCAAATTCATCCCAAATGCATTCATTGCCGTTCAAGTCTGGGCTTTGTGCAGACCAGTCAAGTTCTTCCACACCAGACTCAGTAAACAATTTCTTTATGGGTCTCACTTTTTGTACAAGGTCATTGCCATGCTGAAACAGTAAAGGGCCCTATCCTATTAAAGTTTGTTGTCTACTTAAAAAGGGGGATTGCCTGGTTGTTTGCATAATTTATGCAACTGCTAGTAATAGGTGTAACTGAAATACCCAAACCGGTTAATTAGAATGAGTCCACATACTGTTGGCCATAAAGGCCATATCTTGACATAAAACTGTTATCTAATGGTTCAAGACTAAAAATGTACCATCATAATTCTTAGTTATTGAGCTGTTGAAACTCCTGCTAAAGCATTCATGCTATAAAAATCGCAAAACCTCCCAAATTAGTTATATCATAGTTGTATTACTGGACACCTACCATGCTAAAAATGTGCAAGATAGGGAAAAATACAGTATGAAATACTTCCAGAATGAGTTTGAATCTGGGGGACTGGTTGACTCACATTGAGTTGTTGTAGTTCGATACGACTCCAGGTGACTCTCCTCTAGTTTGGTAGCGAAAACATGGGTTATGAGCATTGCAGAAAATCCCTTGGATCCAAGGCAGTATTCCCGTAGAGGGCATAGCCTTGCTGGGAAAATGACCTGCATTTGCAGATGTAGAGATGATGAGTTAGTCCTCAGGCACCACAAACAGATGTTCATTGAGATTTAACTCAAGTGCTTCGCACAATAAAAAGTGGAAATGTCAAATTTGAGGAACACTGTGAACATTTTGAATCTCAGTTAAAAGTGCTCTATACGTTTTAGGTTAGCATTTTGCTAACTTCCACCAGACTCTCCAAAAATCCACACTCAGCAAACCTAATGTCAGCAAACTGCAAAATAATTTTCAGTCAGAGAGAATTCCTGATTTTTCTGGTTGATAAGTTTTCAGATTTTGTTTCTTCTTTTTTTCTGTTTACAGAATCATACATCTTCCACCACATTTAAGATTGGACTATAATGCTAATGTATTGTAATATCAGTGAGCAATTCCAAAAGTTCTACACTTAAATCTAACCCACCCAATATGTAAGAACCTCTAAAAATAAAGATCATAGTATTACACAATCAAGAATAAATACTGGACTGATATTCAGTAGGCCTTCAACAGCATGACTGCAAGTGTGATATTGCTTTTTTACAACAGGTCTATGAAAAAGAAGTTAATTAATCTTCTTTTTTTTTTCTCCCCTTTTTCTCCCAATTTGGAATGCCCAATTCCCAATGCGCTCTAAGTCCTCGTGGTGATGGAGGACGAATCTCAGTTGCCTCCGCATCTGAGATGGTCAGTCCACGCATCTTATCATGTTGCTTGTCAAGCGCGTTACCACGGAGACGTAGCACGTGTGGAGGCTTCACGCTATTCCCCGCGGCATCCACACACAACTCACCACGTACCCCACCGAGAGCGAGAACCACATTATGGTGACCACGAGGAGGTTACCCCATGTGACTCTACCCTCCCTAGCAACCGGGCTAATTTGGTTGCTTAGGAGACCTGGCTGGAGTCACTCAACACTCGAACTCGCAACTCCAGGGGTGGTAGTCAGCATCTTTACTCGCTGAGCTACCCAGGCCCCAAAGTTAATTAATCTTAATTATATTGACCTTAAGCCTTGAGCCTAGTACCTGACATGACATTTCTGTCAGGTACTCTTGAATAATGCACATTCTTACATTCATGTTGGCGATACAGGGGATTGGCTCTTCGTAGCCACACTAGTCCAGTGAATAAAACCACAGGCCACAGAATCTCAACCAGGAAGCGAATCTATGAGCACATAACAATAAAAGGGCATTCAGGAACAAAGGACAAGGCAAATCTGAGTGTATGATCTTGGCTATATCTCATCGAAGGCTTCTTTGTTCAGATGTTAAAAATAGCAGGTAATAAATTTCAGAAGAGATTTACAAAAGAAACTTTCTGCAGCAAGGCAAATATTCTGAGATTTCAAAAGATGCTACACCCATTATTCAGCTTCAGTGTCCGGTTTTGTCTGCCACATCACACATAACTGCCCAAACCTGCCTAAAGTCTTGCACTTGGAACCAGATTTCTGAGGTTAGAATCACATGATATAAACAGTGCACTCAAAATATAAGCTGTGTTGAAGCTTTGGAAACTAAAACCATGATGATGGCTGTTTTGTATCCCTGTGAACCAGCTAATTGTACCTTTTGTCTCTTTCGGAGTGTCCAATTCTTCCATAGCAGCAGACGAATCTGGCTGCCTGAGTTCATTGCTGCAGAACTGAACCCCTTGTAGGGGTCACCAAGGGGCAACAAACCTGACAACACATACATCACATAATGCATACTCACATATAGGGAAGCACCAAGCTAAAAGGTAAACTTTTGCAGAATTAGTGTATGTATAGGTATGTTTAGGCATCAATATTGAATTTGCTAAATAGATCTGACCATATGTTTCATCATTAGCATAGAGGTTTACACGCGAGGCCATGGCTGTTTACCTTGACAATGACTATGTAAACCAATTAATTTAATGAGATTTCAAAGACAGCCACCATCACGCTTAAAATAGCAGTTCTTGTCCATTTTTCTTGCCCAATATGTCCCTTTTTTTCTTTTTCTTTTTCAAATGTACAGTAACTCGGGCATTTGAGTTTATCTCGTGAAACTGGGTCATAAACCTTTAAAGGAAAATTTTAGGCCTTTAATGGACCACTGAACTATTTCGAGTCTATGGCACAACAACACCTACTATGTCAAGACAAAACAGCACACCTCGGAGGTACAAGGAAGAGCTGTTATTATGTGTCTGTTAGACATCTAATTTTCCACAGTTATCTTTTTACATAAACACTCATTAAAGCTCTTTGAATTTAGGTTCAGGTACAAATCTCGGCTCTTACAGAGCCTCTTATGACAGATGAACTTGTATGAACAGAATGGATTAAATACTGCAGTGTTTTTGATCTTGAAATCAGATATGTTTTACCAATGGAATTAAAAATAAACGTGATATAATGTTATATTTAAGTTCATATATTAATGATGTATTATATGGAGAGTGGTGCCGATCTGCTCTTAAAGCATATTGTAACAATGTGAGGTTTTCCTAATTCTGTAGCTTAAAGTAACTTTCTGGGTTGAATAGAAGTTAAGCACAATCAACAACATTTATGGCAATGTTACTTGTACCTCGTTTATACATACATACATATATATATATATATATATATATATATATATATATATATATATATATATATATATATATAAATCAAGGTTACAGTAAGGCAATTAATTACAGTGGAAGTGAATGGGGCCAGTCCACAAACATTAAAATACAAATAGTTTCTAAAGTATAGCCACAATATATTAATATTATACATGTTTACATGATTTTAGTGTGATACAATCGCTTACTAACCTTATCTGTGTAAAGTTATATCCAATATTAGGCCTTCAGCTTTGTTGCCATGACGATAACCCACGATTTTTACATTTTATGTGATAAACAAAGGACTAGTCAAATTTTTTAACTGTGGTAATCAACATTCTGTTGAATTCTGTTGAATGAGGTTAACTTGTACTGCACTCGTAACGTACCTTTTGACTCTGAGACCATTTATTTATAACCAAACCAATTAACACTTGACACAACCATGACTTAAATAGAACACTATTGGTGGCTTACCTCAGTGTAGGAAAAGTTTGATTCCTTCAACATTTGCATTAAAAAGTAAATAATTACACTCCATTGTGTTTGCGAAACGCAACAGCCAAACTTGCTGCTCCTAACAGAAGCAAATGATAGCACTAATCTGATTGTCTTAATCTGCAGGGTTAACATTGCCATCAGCAAAAAAGCAGAGCCCTCCATTGTATAATGACCACTGCTATGTTGGTTTGGTATTGAACAATGTGGGACATTGATGGTTTGTGTTACATTATGTTTCCATTTACATTTGGAGTATCAGTCTAAAACTGTATATATATGTTCATTCTGTTTCTACGTCTATTATAGGATGAGTCAGAGCTGAGTAGCTCATTGCTGCAGTTCAGGTGACATGACTAATTAAGGACAAGGAAAGACAGTGTCTTTGGAAGGCTGCGTCCTCCGGCGGTCGCATTTGTCGGCCGCATACGTCATCGAGGCTGTCTCGTTTCAGAAAAGCGAGCAGGACACTTCAAATGCAGCCTTGTTACTACTTTCACTGGAATTCGGAGGATGCATGAGGTGTATCCTTCGTGGGCACTCACAACACACAATTCTTTGCTTCAACGGAAATGTCTTTTAAAAAATGACGCCAATTTGCCCGTAAATATGATGTTCAAACGCAAGGAATGTTAATTCCCAAGTTGAAGTACCTCAGTAGATGGGTGCAGAGTATATAATATGTATAATTATATTAATATATAATTAAAATAAAGCATTAGACTAAAAGTACACCTGTAAAATCTATTTTCTTTTCTCTCTACATCATTATAATTCTCCTAAATTTCATACATTCCCTTCCAGAGGAACTTTGTTAACGTCTCACTCAAAGCGCTCGCGCTTGTTAAGGAGTGGTGTGCTGTCATAGCAACCATGATACATTCCGTTTCTGTTTGTCCTGCGATGGCCGTCTCGTTTAAATGAGATTTGTTTAAAGGAGGACACTCGGTATACTGCAGCCTTCAAAGGCGCGTCCTACCTAGCAAGCAGCTTTCGAAACGAGACACATAGTCTGCCACAGATAGTTTTAGCCAAGCAGATATACAAGAAGGGAGCGAGAATAGGCTAGAATGGTCTCTGTAACTTGAAATAAAATGTAACTCTGACTTACAATCCATCAGCAAAATACTACATTAGCCTCTGCTGGATTTGAATACCCTATCTGATGAGCTCATAATTAATGGCATTTAAATTCACCAACTACCCAATGAATCCACTTTTATGTTAAAGGACAAAATAAAATGACTGGAGAAAAAAATAATAATTAAAAGCTGACAAAACATGACATTAGTTTTTTAAGTATTTAATTTGCAAAAAAGATGCATGTCTTCAAGGTTTGTATATATAGTCAGATATTTATGGCAGCAGGTTATGTGTACTTTATAAAATGTAAACAACTGCATATAATTCAGAAATAAAATGGAAACAGATGCACTTACTCTGCCTAAAAACATGCATTAGCAGCACCGTGTTTCCAAGAGATGAACTACAGTATAAACAAATAAAATAGCTGGCAGTAACTGTCTTTTATCAACATGTGGTGGCATAGCATTAAAAGTAGAGTATGTAAAAATTCAGGTCACATCTATCAATTAGGCTTAGCAAATGCATCACAATGAGCATGTTGGCATGAAATTACAGACAATACTAAATGAATTCCAGGATAACACGTAACATCTTTTTTATAACACATTAATATATCCAATTATTTACTTATACAAGCAGTATCTCTTGAAGCCTCTGGATGGTCATTTTATCATAGTAAAGGTGATAATGAGTTGACACTGGCATAAAAGTACAGATAAAATACCCCAAAAAATAACATAAAAGAGTGCTCACTTATGAATAAGTGAATGTCACAAATGTTTTGGACCTTAGTTGCATTTTCTGGCTCAAACAGAAGCTTAACAGTACACTAACAGACAATAGCTCTTCATATACAGAATTTCCACTGAGACGTTTCATGTGTCGTCTCATCTCAAATATTTTTGCCCTTTCTCAAAGGGATATAAAAACATTTCATATATACAGTATGGCACACGAAAGACACTTTACATACAAATACATACATATGAAAATAAGGCATTGACAGGTCTATGAGACTTAAAGGGGTAATTCACCCAAGTATGAAAATTCTGTCATTATTTATATTTACTCACCCTCAAAATGGATTTTCCTTTTGGAGTGAACTAGTCTCTTTAAATCATGCTATTAAAATGACCAAATAATCATATGACCACAGTCTGTGGATTATCTAGTCACTTGCCGATTGTAATATATGAGGAGGATATTGTGCCAAGCATGGCAAAAGCTGAACATCTAGAGGATACATGTTTAAACAAAGTGGGCCTCTCTGTGCTCCAGTTCATGCATACGGCGACTTCGTCTCTGGTACAGTGGTTTGGCCTCTGTGGGGCTGAGCTCCTCAGCACTGGAGCTCAGAGACTGAGGGGGCGAGAGCGTGACAGGGCTGAGTGAATCACACTCCGACTGTCCCTCCTCAACTCGTCCTGTCTGCACAAATACAGTGCCTGCTGACAGTGTCGTTGTAACAGTCGGTTTGGCTACCATTGTAGCTGTAGTCATTGTAGGTGTGGTGGGGGGCGTGTCCACTGTTCTGGAGACTGTCGCAATGGTTGCCATGGCCACTGTTGGAACTATGGTAATGGCTGTTGTATAAACATTTCCGGTAGTAGTGGTTGATGCCACTGAAACAGTCTTTGCCACCAAGTCAAATGACCTGAACTGGCTTCCTGAAGGAGGTTTATAGAAAGTTCCAGGAGGGGGTTTTAATATCCGTGGTGCTCTGAAGGTTAACGGCGCTGTGCTGGACTGACCAGTTTCATCTTTCCTAGTGGCTCTGTCAGGGCTGCTGGTATAAGGGCTGCTGTGGGGTGTTATATTGATGCTGCCTGTTCCTGGGACATTCTCATCAGATTTTGCTTTATCCATCACACCAGAGGGCGGAAGGTTGGCCACTATCATTGCCGTTCTGGGTGTCACATCGTAATGCCTGTACTGTTTGTCCCAGGTCCTCCTCAGTGTCTGAGTGTCAATGAATGGGTTCCTGTAGTAGTTGGTGAGTCGTGGTGTTGAAGGCTTCTCTGGTTCGGTGGTCTCCTGAATGGCAGCGGGGGGGCAGCCGCGTTCTGCTGTGTTGCGGCTGTTACACTCGTTAATCAGTCGGTCCACAGGCATACTGATGGGTCGAGACACCTGTTTGGAGCGCTGGGGACGCAGCTGCACCATTCGGCTGCTGGCACCGGGCCGGCTGAACACAGATGTGGATTTCTGCATCTCTGCAGGAGCTGAACCAACCCCGTTCATGTCTGATCCATCACCTGCTAAGGATAAATGATCAAAGTTCAGCCGTGAAACTCTATGTGGCGTAAGCTGATAGGTTAGTTGAGCTTGTTAACTGTTAGCCAATCAGCTCGCTCACATGTGACATGTTAAACCACTTGGCTTGCATGGTGTAAGCTGATTGTTCCTTTGACATGTAATCAGGTAGCCAATCAACTTGCATCTCTCTATTTGTGTAACATTTAAAATCACTTAGTTTTGCAGACAAGTGGTTTCACTGCAGCAACATGCTTTTTTCAGGGTTTTTTCTCTGAAAATGCTATTTGCAGGGGCTTTTCTTTTATGAACTTGCACGGTAAGATCTGCTTTTCGCCATGACACATTGAAGCATGTCTTTAACAAGGTAAGCCTTAGCCTAATCTAGACATCGCTATTTTAGGTCATTAGATGAAATAAATTCACCCATAGCTAGTCTAAGTCACTAGTTAAATAAGCTCTGGGCTTTCTGGTTCAAGTACATATTATGAGTCAGGTCACTAGCCGTTTAAACCATTCGGCCAAGCAGGACGAGGCACACATAGAAATTTTGTTCATTAGCATTACGCCATTTGCCATAGGCACACCTAGCTAGCATACCCATGGTGCACATGGCTCTTCAGAGCAGAAGCAGTACACAAGTCTTGGCGATAGATCCGCTTGGTTGGGGGGTTGTGTTTTGTGTTTGTGTAATGAGTTTTGTGCAGCTACCCTGCTTTGTTGGGGAATTGCTTGTAATGTCTATTTGTGCAGCCGCATATCGTACATGCTTGATACAGCATGGCTTGCCTTTTGTCTAATTGTGCAGCTGCAGCATGTAGAAAATACACATACATAACTCAGTATGTATGTGTATCTTCTAGCAGTAGCATTAATCGGCACCGATAACAGATTTCTGGAACTATCGGTTATCTGCAAAAATCCATAGCAATAGTTTTTCCCCATTGCGTTCGGTGCTGGAGCGGCTGGGAAAGGTCCGCTGTTGTTATACAGTTTGAAAGCGGCCTCTAGAGGCGAAATAAAAACTATCACTTCACTGATGCCTTATGGTGTTTGTTTTGACATGCGAGACTACACTCTGCATGGAGCGGAACACTTCAGATGAAGACTTAAAACATCAACAACGAAAAGGTATGTATACAGTACACTACAGTACACGTTGTCATCATTATAAAGTAATTAATTTGTTGACTAGATTCTGCATTCGTAGAGAACAGCAGTATGTTTGCAGACAAGGATGAGAGGATGCTAACATTAAAGCTAACCTCAAGCGGTTACAAAAATGTGACAAAAATACACGCAAGTCCTACCCAAATGTTTAAATGTCACAATTGTTACCATCTATTACCATCTATTTGCATTAGTTTATATCAAGCTGGTGACATTTATGCATTCATTAGCCAGCTAAGTTGCATATTTAAAGCTAGTGACGTGAGAAAGCAAATTAATATCTTCATGCAGTCGAGAGAAACATATAAACAAATCAGAAACGCATCTGATTATAATTAAAATGTTATCCTCACTGTATACATGACTTCAGATCGATCACATTCTTGCGCTAAAAAAGGCTAGACAACAAATACAGCTTGACAGAAAGCAGGTGTCTCAATATGCTTTTAAAGTTCTTTTTAATTAGACACGTCATCTAAAAAACAGCGCTCCTGCATGAGATGTTGAATAAACAAAAACAAAGAGAAACAGGAAAGATGTTCAACTTGGAAATGTGTGTCTCAAGATCCTCGTGTTCGGTTCCAGTCTGTTGTGTTCCATCTGTTTGAACAGCCTCTGGCCGGGGCTCATAGTCTGAGCCGCTTCACCACCAAGTTCAGCCGAATACCACTGCTATCTGGGAATATTGCTACTCTACATACAACTGTACTGAATAAAAACAATGTGGTATTTTGCTGTTATTATGAAGCTTGAGTCTGGAGTAGTAGGAATCAGTGCAAGTGTAACACCATGTGAGCTGTCTATTGAAGCATTTTCCCCCCTCATTTTACTTTTGACTTAACATTTGAGAATATAGACCGACTAAAACTTTTTATTTATTTATTTTATGCACATTAGTTGAAAATGAAATGCTCTTTTTTAACAGCCAGGATAGGAATGTTCTATGCAATAATATAACAGTGCTGAATGGTTTATGTATTTATTGCGCACTCTTGTGGACTAAGGAAACAACGTCAATTTAAAAATCAGCTGACTTTAAAATTCGAATATTAGTTAATATATATTCATATTTATATATATTAATTTCATTAAAAAAGTACATTTTCATGGTTCAGTCAGTACTGTTTATTTTTTTAATAAAGTTCAACACTATTTTACTTTGAGTGTTATTTTTTCATTCAGTATCAATTTTTAAAACTATCAGTTGATTAATCGGTTATCGACAGGTACGGCCAAGTTAGTTATCGGTAAAATCCACTACTCAGTATTTTCTCAGTACTTGCTTTGCAGCAGCAGCAGCATAGCAGATCTAGTCCACCAAGACCAATATCCTATCAATATGTTATACCCACATTAACATGCAAAATCTTTCAAAGAATTGTCATGACGGAAATACTCTTACCTCTAATTTATACAAGCTATTAATAAAAAAAAAAAGACACTAAAATGTGACTAATTATGGTCAACATGAAACAACATCAACAATCTGCTGTCTTAGTGAAATGGGATATTTAATGAGGATTTCTTTTTTTTTTTAATGTAGGGTAGGGTTTGATTTATTCCTCTCCAGAAACACAGCCGGCACCTCCTTTTGACTTGAAGTCAAGTTCACTCTTGAGAGCATCTTGACATATCCAAATGTTGATGCTTCAAATCCATTGTTATTTGCTATTATTGTCGTAACCTTTATTATATTAATGCTAAACCTGTATTAAAGTACTGCATGTCTATTGGGATGATTTTAGAAAGGCTGTATTAACATAGTAACATACTGTAGTAGCATAAAACAATGCTTAAATAGTTGTTTAGAAACACTCTTTTCTTTGAAATAATGTGCACTGATGAATCATGCATAATAAGACCAGGAACGTGTATTAAGAAAAATAATAGGGTCAATTTTGATTTCATACTAACCAGGTGTTTGTGCTCTGTCTTCCCCAGCCTTTACCTCCTCCATCAACTGTGTGGAGGAAATTACAGACGAGTGTCTCTTGAAGACCTTAGCACTCTGTATGCAAAATAAACAGTTCAATAATTCTAATCATCCCAAAAAAGATTCTAAACAAGCTCTGTGAGGTCTTGTACGTCACAGCTTCCATTCTCCTCCCCATCTCACCTCTTTGATATCCATGAGTGATCTGGAGTGGCGGCTGAGTTTTGGCTCTTTGTCCTGTATGTTGGGCAAAGCCTGTGGTGCCGTTGGACTGGTGGGAGACATGGGACTGAGGGGCATGTCAAAAATCATCTGATTGTGTTTGATAAGCAGTTCCACCATGTGGGCCTGGTGTGGGTAGTCAACCAGAGAGGACAGGGACACTTCTGCCTCCAACTGCCTGGGCTTGATGAGTGTGGGACCGAAGATGATACCCAGGTTGCTAGCTGTCATCTTGTTCTCCTCAGCTTGCTCTGTTACTCTGTAGAACAATAAACAGCACAGTTGTGGAGTGGTGGATTACTTTTTTTAGATAAGTTGGTGTTGATAAATTGTAGTGAATCTTCTATTTCAGGGCAAAGATGAGTAACCTAAAGCAGGGGTTCAAAACTGGTGGGTCACAACCCAATATCAGTCTGTTCTGATGCAAGATGACGCAAATAATAAAATGCAACTAATTACATAATCGTGAAGTTAGGAGAGCAAAATAAATAAGCTTACTGACTTTTAAAAGGGAGGAGAAATGCTTCCAAAATCTTTTGTTGTTCAAGTCAATGGCTGTAATCAAATTATACCATATTTTGGCACAAATTCAACCGTGACTTGGTAGAAGACAAATTAAGCAAATTACATGGCAAGTCCAATATAAAATCTGGGTCCTCAAGCAAAACCATTTGAAAACCACTGTCTTAAATATCCTAAACTACAAACACACAATGAAAAAACAGACTGAGAATAATGGATTCAAGCTTGTGGATTCTAAGTGTAAGCGTTTGTGTACCTGTGCAGATGAGCAATAAGGAACTGCAGGGTTTTGTAGTGGGCCGCAGGAAGGTGGCGAAGCAGATCTCTGATTTTGAAGATGACTCTCTTGAGCTCAATGCTGAGGCACAGCTGCTCTCCTGATGATTTACCTTTAGCTGAGTCAGTTTCATCCACCAAGATGTTCTGAGTCTCTTTTGCCAACCCGATGACATCATTATAATACCGATACAGAATCAATGGCTCCGGCAGCTGAAAAAAAATGTAAATGTCATTTTTTAAAGTTTCTGCTAAATAAAAGAGGCCTATTAAACCAAGTGTTGGACAAAAACAAAACTTGTACGTTCAGGCATTATGAAAGTGGGATAGGTATATCTGTCCTACCACACCTGTCTCAGGTAAAGTTTGAGCACGTTGCTTATGTCATGTGGGTGGAGATCAGAAAGCTCCACTAAGTCTTTTCCATTCTCGAAGGCCTGGCACAGCTTTTCCACACGAGACTTTGCACCATTCACCCGGTAAATGCCCTTGAAATACACAGAAAGATGACTCACAAACCTCAAAATAAACCTTAAAGTCTTAAATACCTTTTTTTATATTATTTTGTTACATTTCTGCTTCTCTACCTTAATGTTCAGGGCACGACTTTCAATTTCAGACGTGCATTTTTTGATGATAAAGGGGATGCCGTCAGGACTGTTCTTAGCCACCTGGGCAAAGTCGATCCCAAACAGGTGCAGTCTACCCTGGAGCTTCTTATGACCACACTGAATGGCAAGAGTCTCCAGGCATTTCTTATGACAGGCCAAGGAGCACTATGTAATGAGAATCAGAGCAATGACAACCAGCTCTATTCAACAATGTGAAAAGAATCAAAGTGGGTTTTAATGATCATGATGATGCTGATACCTCCTCACACTCAGCGCCATGGAACACCACCAGGCTGTCACACTCTCTGCATTTGGAGGGCGCTCGCAGTTTACGCAACTTGTGGGTGTGGGCTGCTTTTGACATCTGAGCATTTCGGAATGGCCTGGGAGAACTGGCCGTTTCCAACACCATCTCAGCAAGACCTGGGATGAGAGAAGACATGATCTGTCAGCTAGTTTAAAAATATTGTTAAAATAGTCATTACTGACTCAAAACCAATCTGATTCCAATAAGAAAATGAAAAGTTCAGGTTTGACATTGCAACATCAAGAAGTATAAGGGATGGGAACTGTGACATGCACAGACCTTAGCAGGGACAGGGGCGGAAGGATGAAAAAGATGGCCAGATTTTCCCGAGAGCGAATGTGTGTATATTGTAAAGGAACTGAATGAATGTGGTAATCTGGCAGGCTTTTTAAGTAGCTTTTTAGAAAATTCTCTTGACATTGTCTAAGAAAATTATCTATAAAAAAACCAAAGTAGAGCGTTATCACCCAGATCAGAACTAGAACATGGGAAGACCTGTGACTTATGTGACCTATTGTGCTTTTAGGTTTTGGCAAGTACAGTGTCATATATTCTTAATGCAAATATTATTAGGTAATCATTTAAAATCAATTTAAGGTTTTGTAAATAATTTCTTTGTCTTTAATTAATTCTGAATTTTGTACAGTATCTCCTAAGAGTCCACTTTATTTTGAGTATGTCTTGTCAGGTTTGTGCTCAAAAAATGAGCCACCAGTTAAAGTAGTTCACCTAAAAATGGAAAATTTACTCTTACTCACTCATTTACTCACCCTTATGTTGTTCAAAATCCATATGCTGTTTTTTTTTTTCTTGGAACATAAAAATAGATATGTTAAGAAGCTCTATTCCATAGAATAACAGTTTATAGTGAGCAGGAGCTATCAAGCTTCATGAAGAACAAATACTATAAAGCACTATTAAAGGTTCAGCATAAAGGCATCATAACAATAGTCCATATGACAAGTGCACTATGTTCCAAAATTTCTAGGGACATACAACAGCTATGTGTTGTATGGACTACTTTTATGGTATTTTTATAATGATTTTCATTTCTTCTCATTGGACCTTGACAGCAGTGGTCAACATGAACAGCATGAACTGTTTTTGTATGGAAAAGAGCAGTGTTAGGATTCTTGAAGAAAAGATTGTGTTAATATTCTACTGGGGGGAAAAACACAGTGAGGATCAACTTAAGGGCAGTAAATAATTTTGTATATTTTATTTTTGTTCGCCAGCTGACACAGTCATGTCATTTTACAGATACATTAGTGATGAAAAGAAATTAAATTTCTATTCTTTTTTTCTTTGAGACGGCACAAAAAAGAAAGAAAAGATGACCGAAACTGGCAAATTGCTAGCAATGCAGACACAGTGTTTGTCTTATACTGTGTGAACTTTAAAAATACATGTATCTTTTAAAACCAAAAATTATGCAATTTTGGGCAATTCAATGTTCTGGGGCGCATGCCAAACTGCATTTATTGCTTCTTTGAAAAGCACTGCTGCGGGAGGGGACACCACTCGAAAGATCGTTCAAAACAAAAGTGAGAAAATGAATCTTTTCCCGAAGGGCCCTTCCACAAGACTGTTAGCGTAGGGTACATTCATCTAGTAATGTCATGTTTCCTGCAGAGTACCCAGTTCAAGGGCTCTGCACTTTGGAGTGAGTAGGGCATGGGGAGGATCACTTGTGATTAGGATCCACCCCTGATCTCCTGTAGCGTGCGCTGTTAAAGGCACCTGTGCTTAATTTTCTTTACTACATCCGCCATTTACAAAGCAATCTCATAACACATTATTACTGTTATTGTGAGATTATTACGAGATTTGAATTTTTTATTTAACTATTTTAATTTAATTATAAAAATGTCTCCCCTTTTTCTGGCTCGTGCCCCTGATGCCCCCGTTCTGTGCCCGTCACAGGATGGGAATCATAAGGAATTTAATGATTTTTATTCCACTTTACAATTACGATTCCTCATTCAATTAATGATTCCTTTGGTAGTTTTAAGGAAAAACACCCCTCCCTCTCCAAATAATTGGTCCTAACTATCTACTAAACAAAAACAATACTATTTTTGTATTTATTTCACATATTTAAATTTCCCACATATTTCAAACAAAGTACCATTTGCTACAATAAAACTCTGTGTAAACTTTCAAATTTGTACATGTTGTTATTTTAACAACTAGTCAGTAATTATACTGATTTCAGTCTCACGTGCTTGTTTTTCTCTGTCATTACATTCAATTCAGACTCCAAGTTCACAACTGAGCTAAAACATAATTTCTTTTGCCAGGGCACTGTAGGTTTAGTAGTGGTGCAAAATCATCGGAAGAATGCAGGCGTTAACGGAACCGAAGGCAATGAAAATAATTTGGTTCATGTATTCTTTTTTTTTTTTTAAATGAACCGGTTCTGAATAAGAACTGATTCTCAAATCCCAACCCTAAGTATGAGACTGATAATCTGTGCAAAAGAAGGCTAAATCTTATCAACTCTCTCCATTTCCTCAAATGTATTTCAATACTTTATCGTGGGTAAATGATACCATTAAAAAATAAATAAATAAATAATGTATGAACACTCAGTAGCTATTTAAAATGAAAGCTCTGTAGTACTCCAATTGATGCCTCAAAAAGCTATAATTACAGAAATATAACACATTTGGTTGAGAGGTAAGCTGAGAGACAGGAACTGTTAACCGTGGCATTTAGCCAATGTCAACATCAAGCCCATCTGTGCAGCTGCACTGAGAGCAAAAACATTGGAGGAAGCAACTCTGCACTTATGTAATAAACATAAACCCATGGAGTGCACCATACGCTTATGTGAACACATAGACCAACACGCACACCCTTCATTGTGTGAAACCAACCATTATCTAATGGGGAAGATGGCTCCCTCTCATCCAGGTCATCCGCAGAAGACATGGTACCAGTTGAGGGAGTTCTGGGAAGCCTGCGTTTGAAATCCCCTACAGCATGAACACACAATTAAAAACACACATTAGACGCTCACTTCCATCCTGCAGGGCATTTCTCCAAACTGCCCATTGTGAACCAGGTCAACCACTTTGCAAACAAAACTTCCAAACATGCTTGAACTGGAAATATTATTAGAGGATGTTTTGTGAATCCTGTTGAATTCTGCTGATGTAGATATGTCACCAAGGTAAAGTTATCAAGCTAGCTAAGTTAGATGAGGTATTTTGTTTTAACTGAGAGAATGACTTTTCCAGTGAATTAATAGCTGGCTCTAAAATTTACTGATACTATTGAAAATGACAAAAATAATAATTTATTTGAAAGAAAACAATGTTTAATAAAAAATATAAACATTTTTATGAGACTCATGAAAAATATGTTTCTAAAAGTAACATTTAAAATTTATGTGGTCAGGTTTGGCCTAATGTTTGAAAATATTTACAAAGCATGTAAAAATCTGAACTACTGGCAAGCAAAAATACATTTGTATAGTTGAGCCATCATGTATACTGTATGAAATCTTTATATGAAAGATATGACATTTCCAATGTTATGACTCGTAGCATTTAAGTGAGAGAAATTACCTGGACTGGCTGTGGGGGAGTCCACTGAACGAGACTCACTACTTCCTCCAGCGCTTTCTGAGTCACTGCACATCCCTCCTCCACCAGCACTGCCTGAACTCCAAGCCCGCTGCGAGCCCTGTGGCCTTACTGCTACAACACACACACACATAAGCAATTCAGTATGACTGCCTGATCTATGACATGTCTGAAATTCAAACTGGAGAAAAGAGTAATATGTGAAGTGTCTGTGACTGGCAGAATCTGTTATGGGATGGACAGCAGCTCATGTTTTGTTTCACACTGAAAAGCTCTTTACATTGTCCACTTAACATTACTTAACTTGACAACCATTATATTTGCCTATTTCAGACTGTTTAAGACATGAAGTTTCTGCAGTTTCTCAATTATATTAATTGCCTATTTACACATTTCAATATTAAAGGGATAGTTCACCCCAAAATGACAATTCTCTCACTATGTACTCACCCTGATGCCATTATAAATGTGTATGACTTTCTTTCTTCTTCTGGACACAGAGAGTTTTAGAAGGATTTTTCAGCTCTGTTGGACCATACAATACAAGTGAATGGTGGCAAGAATTCTGAAGCTCCAAAAAGCACATAAAGTAATCCATACAACTACAGTGGTTTAATCCAGCCAGTCTTCTGAAGCGATATGGTAGGGTTGGGTAGGGCTTGACATTTACACCTGCTCATCCGTCAAATGCAGAAAGAAATCGGCATTGGCAGGTAACTCCATTGCCCTTAGAAGCCACTTTAGTGGCCACAGCCAAAGCAAATGTAATTGTATTTATATCATGTTCAGGCTCGTGTATGTTTCCATTTATGGAAAAAGGTGCAATGATGAAAGTGAATGGTAACTGAGTTTAATCTACCCAACAACTCCTTTTGTACTACATGGAATTATTAATTGAGAAAGTTGTAGTTAAAGACTATTGTTTAGGCTATTAGCTTTTCATAACAAATAAGTATATTTTTTAGAAAGACCATCTACATTAGTCTAACCACATAATGTGGAGCCATCCATGGTCTGACCTGTGGTTATGGCCTTATTATTGCAAATGCCACTAAAAAAATAATGTAAGAACAATAGTAAACATTTATGAAGGCAAGTACTTAATTTAGAGATGTTAAAGGAGTTAAAAGGGATTAAAGTCTGGACTTCTGTGGACAAATGGACAAATTATTGACATATTTTCCTCCTGTTCTATCCTACTCCTGTTCTTTTTCAAATAAAATGCCCAAAGAAATGCATGCAGTTACAGTCTCCAGTTACGTTTTGGGGATTTTGGCTATTGTAAATATTGAATGGCTTAGTGACTTTGGAATACCACTAGCCACAGTGGCCAGTGAGCCAAGACATTAATGTCAAGCCCTAGGTATGGGTGAGAAACATATCAATATTTAAATATTTAATACAATTCCCAATGCATTCTAAGTCCTCGTGGTGGCGTAGTGACTCGCCTCATTCCGGGTGGCGGAGGACGAGTCTCAGTTGCCTCCGCGTCTGAGACAGTCAATCCACGCATCTTATCACGTGGCTTGTTGAGCACGTTACCGCGGAGACCTAGCGCGTGTGGAGGCTCACACTATTCTCTGCGGCATCCACGCACAACTCACCACGCGCCACACCGAGAGCGAGAAACACATTATAGTGACCACGAGGAGGTTAACCCAACATGACTCTACCGACCCTAGCAGCCGGGCCAGTTGGTTGCTTAGGAAGCCTGACTGGAGTCACTCAGCATGCCCTGGATTTGAACTTGCAACTCCAGGTGTGGTAGTCAACGTAAATCCTTTTCTTTATAAATATTCTTCTCCCGGCCCGGTAGGTGGCGATATGCACAAAGAATGGGAGTCACCAAAATCAAAAGAAGAAACATGTGAGAGTGAAAGTGGAGATTTACAGTCAGAAAAAGGACTTAAATATCAATCTGCTTCTCACCACACTTATATCGCTTATGATCATATCGCTTCTGAAGACATTGATTTAACCACTGGAGTCATATGGATTACTTTTATGCTGCCTTTATGTGCTCCATAAAGGCATCATAAAAGGTCACTTGCCTTGTATGGACCTACAGAGCTGAAATATTCTTCTAAAAAATCTTTGTTTGTGTTGATCAGAAGAAAGAAAGTCATACACATCTGAGATGGCATGAGGGTGAGTAATTGATGAGAGAATTTACATTTTTTGGTGAACTATCCCTTTAAGCTAAACCTTCACCTGGACTGAGGCCAGACTAAGATTAATTTATTTAAGTGGGAGGTATTACTCTTACAAAAATGTAATCTTGTTAAGTATCTGCCTTAAACGATGACTCATAATTAAATTTAGAGTTATCAAAATAAAGTTCTCCCTCATGCCTCTTAATTCATGAGCAATATGGTTCCACTTCCCATTCATTTTAAATTCTCATCCTATAAGGCATGAAAGTCAGTGTGTCAGTTTAGAGCTCCACTCTCATGGTTTTGCTCATATCTAAGCAATGATTCCTAAGTCTGGATAGGCTGTTATCCAGCAGGCTGATAATGTCACAGCATCAGGGGCTTTTTGAAAGCTTAGAACTGATGGGTTTGGACCTAAATCCCGAGAGCTGGTAGCCTTCGTCCAGGCTGTGAACAGCCAGTGCTGGGTTAAAAACCTACAAATGACGCATCAAGCCAGAAAACTAATGAGCTGGACATGATGCCAAATTTGACAAACAAAATATATCCAGTAGTGAAAAGCATCCTGGAGCAACCTGATGTTAATCCTCTAGGGAGCACATTGTTTCCAACGATGGAATATTTTTTTCCCATTAGATTTTTTTTTTACATAAAAAATATGCAATAACAAAAGTAAAATAGATTTTGAGTAGATTGAGTGGATCATCATCATGGAACACCCGATGATTGGTCTGATTGGTCAATCACAACATTCTGTGGCCAAATATTTTTATATAATCACTGGTAAAATATATCTTTGACAGTTGTCCCTGACAACATGATTCTTACACTGCTGGTTTCATCTCTTGTTTTACTCCGTGGTTTCTTTTGCGTCACATAATAAGACAATTTCAGCTCAAATAAGTTTTTGTGTACATTTTTTTTGTTTTATTTACTTATTTGGTATGAAGCTGTGTTCCCAAATAAATGTTGCCAAATGAGCAGTGTTTCCCAACCTTTTTTAACGTAACTATCCCCACAGCACCATCATTGAGGTTCAAGTACCCTTTCATCGACACAAAAGCAAAGATGTATACCAAAGGTTAAATATAATTTATATACTGTAAATATATATATATATATATATATATATATATATATATATATATATATATATATATATATATATATACACACTATATTGCCAAAAGTATTCGCTCATCTGCCTTTAGACGCATATGAACTTAAGTGACATCCCATTCTTAATCCATAGGGTTTAATACGACGTCGGCCCACCCTTTGCAGCTATAACAGCTTCAACTCTTCTGGGAAGGCTTTCCACAAGGTTTAGGAGTGTGTTTATGGGAATTTTTGACCATTCTTCCAGAAGCGCATTTGTGAGGTCAGACACTGATGTTGGACGAGAAGGCCTGGCTCGCAGTCTTCGCTCTAATTCATCCCAAAGGTGCTCTATCGGGTTGAGGTCAGGACTCTGTGCAGGCCAGTCAAGTTCTTCCACACCAAACTCTCTTATCCATGTCTTTATGGACCTTGCTTTGTGCACTGGTGCGCAGTCATGTTGGAACAGGAAGGGGCCATCCCCAAACTGTTCCCACAAAGTTGGGAGCATGGAATTGTCCAAAATCTCTTGGTATGCTGAAGCATTCAGAATTCCTTTCACTGGAACTAAGGGGCCAAGCCCAGCTCCTGAAAAACAACCCCACACCATAATCCACCCTCCACCAAACTTCACAGTTGGCACAATGCAGTCAGACAAGTACCGTTCTCCTGGCAACCGCCAAACCCAGACTCGTCCATCAGATTGCCAGATGAAGAAGCGTGATTCGTCACTCCAGAGAATGCGTCTCCACTGCTCTAGAGTCCAGTGGCGGCGTGCTATACACCACTGCATCCAACGCTTTGCATTGCACTTGGTGATGTATGGCTTGGATGCAGCTGCTCGGCCATGGAAACCCATTCCATGAAGCTCTCTACGCACTGTTCTTGAGCTAATCTGAAGGCCACATGAACTTTGGAGGTCTGTAGCGATTGAAAGTTGCCGACCTCTGCGCACTATGCGCCTCAGCATCCGCTGACTGTCATTTTATGTGGCCTACCATTTCGTGGCTGAGTTGCTGTCATTCCCACTCGCTTCCACTTTGTTATAATACCACTGACAGTTGACTGTGGAATATTTAGTAGCGAGGAAATTTCATGACTGGACTTGTTGCACAGGTGGCATCCTATCACAGTACCATGCTGGAATTCACTGAGCTCCTGAGAGCGGCCCATTCTTTCACAAATGTTTGTAGAAGCAGTCTGCATGCCTAGGTGCTTCATTTTATACACCTGTGGCCATGGAAGTGATTGGAACACCTGAATTCAATTATTTGGATAGGTGAGCGAATACTTTTGGCAATATAGTGTATATATATATATATATATATATATATATATATATATATATATATATATATATATATATATATATATATACACACACATTCATACACTATACACCGATCAGCCACAACACAACTTGTTCAATGAACTGTTGTATATAAGCAATATCACACAAGCAAGAGTGCGATATGGCCCTTCCGGCCGAATGCCATAGGAAATCACAGCAGTGCTGATTTAGGGCCATATAGCACGATTGCGAGTGTGATATTGCTTATATACAACAGTTCAATGAACAAGTAAATAAAAAAAAATTAGGAAAAACTTAGTGTGGTCATAAAAAACACATCTGTGCATGGAACTACTTTCTTACGCCATGGATCAGAATCTGCTGTGGCTGGTTCAAAACTAATTATGCATCCAAGCCTCTCAAAAAGATCACTTTAGAACTACTAGTATCACGGCTTGGGCTGTATCTAACAAGTTATTGGAGAAACAAGTCTTTTGCCTCCACCTGCAGGCTAAAATATGTAATGTCACAATATTAAATGTAAAGCGACAGATAGCTCTTAACACATCTGTACTGCTCTTACACTTTAGTTTAGAATGGTACGAACACAAGCGGAGTGATATACACAGTGAAGTGTATTCACAGTGTGTATCACTCCGCTTGTGTTACACACAGTGAAGTGTATTCACTGTGTGTATCACTCCGCTTGTGTTCATACCATTCTAAACTAAAGTGTAAGAGCAGTACAGATGTGTTAAGAGCTATCTGTCTCATGGAACGTCTCTCGTCCAATCAGATTCGAGGACCGGAACTAACTGTTGTGTATATATATATCAGAAGCAGAAGCCTTTAGAAGCCTTTATTTTTGTCACACATTATACATTTGCACATATACAGTGAAATTCTTTTTTTCACATATCCCAGCTAAGACGGGGTCAGAACATAGGGTCAGCCATGGTACGGTGCCCCTGGAGCAGATAGGGTCAAGGGCCTTGCTCAAGGGCCCAACAGTAGCATCTTGTCGGTCAGTAACCCAGAGCCTTAACCGCTGAGCCCCAAATATGTGTGTGTGTGTGTGTGTGTGTGTGTGTGTATATTGGGGTGTAAACTGCAAGTTTCATCATAATTCAATCTTATATCTATACTCTTAGCCAACAATACGATGTTTGCCGATACCTCGAAGTCTGCCGCAATGCAATTTTGATTCAGTTGAGGGGCCTGTGATCGTTATTACGATATCATGTGCCTATTTTACACAATCACATTTGTTATTTTACAAATGCAACCAAAATATTATTTGAATATTTTATTGATCTCTCTGAACAACAGTGCAAATCCAGTATCCCATTGGGACATCCACAACAAAATAAGGTACTTTAGTTGTTGAAGAAAAAAAAATGATAGAGCTAAATAAATAATATAAAAAAATTCAAGTCAAACACATGTGATCATTACTCATTTGATGACAGCTCAGTGCCTTAAACACTAGTGAGGGACTATTTGTCATCTCTACAACAGTCAAGTAAGTCTGTCAATCCAAAATAGTTACATACCCACAACTTGTTTCCAACAGGAGAGTATAAGCTATCAGTGTCTTTTCTTGGACTAAACATCCGCAGTTGTATTGAAAAATTCTGTTAGAGTTTACTGTGATAAATGTTAGTAAGAGTGTTGATCTTTAGATGTAAAAAGTCTTGTAATTGATGCTGGTGCAGGGCAGGTGTTTTCTCTTTCCCTCGTCAGCGCTGTTTAGCATATCGGAGATGTAACCATTTGATATAGTTGAATTTCCATATAGCACTTTAAAATAGAAATTCCCATGTGGAATTCCAATGGATCACATGCATGCATATTGAGGGAAACCTGATTTAATCGTGCATATGAGCCGTTATTCGCTATCCTGTCACCGGAGCTCACATTTGAGGCAAGAACAGTTGACGGGCGTGCACGGATAGAGCAAAGCACAACTTCAGGATTCAATCACCCTGCGCACATCCGTGTCCCACATGAGAAGAATATTTAGTGCTTTTAAAATGAGATGAATATCAACAGGTTGCTGCATCGCCTGACAGAAATGTGTATGGACGTGGCTGGCATGAGGGTGTAAAAATGAATGTGCATCTTAAAAAATATACATGAATGTTTACGCGTTGAACTGATGACAATGCATCATTAGTTATCCAGATAGATGGATCATTACACCCCTAATATATATACAGTTTGGCTTACATGTTTATTTTATACAGTATATTGTTAGGCCTGCATGTTTATTGTTTACATACACAAACTAATTACAAGTATTTACACTGATATGTAAAACAAATGCTAAAATGGTACTGTATCTTTAAGAAAACCGGCATTTCCCACTGATCTATATCAGTGGAAGTTCTGCATTTTGTTTTGGTTGAGCCAATATTAACGAGAGTGGACTGGCACAGGTTCTTAATGTTTACTTTAGTTGTTTTTTATCAACAACTGACTGTAAAGAACAGAAAGGTTATTAAAAGAGACATTATCAATGACAAATGGATTGCGTGGATCTTGTCTTTGATCCACTTTGATGAACTTCACATATTAAAAGATCGATCTAGGGATTTTAAGAATAGATATCAAGTTCGTTCAAATGAAGATCGCAATGAATTCTGTTATTTTTAGTTTAAGTCATACATTTTGTTTTATAAGTTCAGCATAGCAAAATCCAATTCTTTTGGAGAACCCCCTAGAACCTGCTTACATAACCCCTGTGGTGGGCATACCCCAGGTTGTGAATCACAGCCATAGAGAGTTAACTGTCTCAAGGGCATAATGGTGATAGTTCATAGATCATCCCTTGCGGGATTTGAACCAGTGAGCGAATCTTTAAATTACCAGACCAGATGTTTAACCACTAGGGTACACTACCTCCTACCTTGTATGTCTACACTGCTATTGGAGCGTCTCTCTGCAATCTTGGCCTTGCAGGGTCGTACAGTCCCCTCGACCTCATCTGCGCTGGGGTTATCCCCAGATGTAACAGAGCCCTGGGACAGGTTCCCATGGGAAGAGTGGGTACTGCTCACAGACCTCTTATGGAAGGACATTCTGGAAAGGATAGACATGCTTTATAAAAACACTGCAGGCACAACAACTGGAGCAGAAATTAACCAGGGCTAAGGGAAAAAATACACAAACATTTAAAATGTGGGGGCATTTTCTATTTTATCTGTTACAGTGCTGTGAATCAGTACACTCCTGATTTCTTCTGCTTCTGTGTATATCTCATACTAAATTGTTTCAAAACTTAAAACAAAATCTAACATAAAACAAAGGCAATCTGAATAAACATAAAATACATTTTTTAAATGATAATGTAATTTATTGAAGCAAAAAAATTATCCAATACCAACTGGGCCTGTGTGCAAAAGTATTTGCACCCTTAGTTACTTAATCCCTAAATCTATGAAACTGCATTCATAATGGGTTTCAGCTGGACTAGACACACCCAGGCCTGATTACTGCCAGCCCTGTTCAATCAAATAAACACCTAAATATAACTTTTCCAGCAGCATGAAGTTGGCTAAAAGGTCTCACCCAGTAGCACACTATGCCAAAGTCGAAAGAAATTACAGAAATGATGATTGAAATACATCAGTCTGGGAAGGGTTACAAAGCTATTTTTGAAAGGCTCTGGGACTCCAAAGAACCACAGTGAGAGCCATTATCTCCAAATGGAGAAAACGTTACACAGTAGTGAACCTTCCCAGAAGTGGCCGACCTTCCAAAATTCCTCCAAGAGCACAGCGACAACTCATCCAGGAAGTCACAAAAAAGCCAAGGACAACATCCAAAAATTGCAGACCTCTCTCGCATCAATAAAGTTCATGACTCCATTATCAGACAGACACTGGCCAAAAATGCCATCCATGGAAGAGTGGCGAGGCGAAAACCACTGCTAACCCAGAAGAACATTAAGGCTCGTCGGAATTTTGCCAAAACACACCTTGTTTTTGGGAGAATGTTCTGTGGACTAATGTCGAAAGTATAACTGTTTGGAAGACAGGGGTCCCGTTACATCTGGCGTAAATCAAACACAGATATCCACAAAAAGAACATCATACCTACGGTCAAGAATTGTGGTTGTAGTGTGATGGTGTGGAGATGCTTTGCTGCTTCAGGGCCAGGGCGACTTGCAATAATTGAAGGAAACATTCTGCTCTCTACCAGAAAATCCTAAAGGAGAACGTCCGGTCATCAGGCCTTGAGTTGAAGCTCAAGCGCAACAGGATTATGCAGCAAGACAATGATCCAAAGCCCAGGAGTAAGCCTACCACTGAATGGCTCAAAAGAAGCAAAATTAAAGTCTTGGAGTGGCCTAGTCAAAGTCCTGACTTGAACCCGATTGAGATGCTGTGGCAAGACCTTAAACGGGCAGTTCATGCTCAAAAACCCTCCAATGTGGTTTAAAACAATTTAATATGAAAAATACACAAAAACAGAATAAATAAATTTTCACAGCACTGTATCTAACATTTGACAGACTTCATAATAGGGCTGGGCGATATATAAAAAATATTTTAAGGATAATAGCTTTAAACAATATTGCGATATCTGATTACATTGTCAACCCCCTTGCCGAGGGTCGATGAATTTTTTTGCTTTATCGATTTTGCTTTAAAATTTTTATTCATTTATTGAAACACGAACAATATAAACAAAAGACATTTCTAAATTCAAATTGCACTTTAAGTTAAACGAAAATAGCAATAAAATAATGAAATGATCAAAAAAATCTTATATAATCACCTCCCCAAATCCAAACATTTACTCCAACGGCTCCATTTGCCATCACGCAAGCATCCGTAAATGACACCAGGTGCAAAATTACAACTAGCCAACAGATTAAGAACTAAAGACAATTATAAATGTAAAGACAATAATATTCCAAATAAATAAGCCTAATAAATTCCCTTGTGTTCCCAAAATAATGCTGCCAAATGTGTGCTCTTATCAAATTTGTGTTTGTGTTGCGCTTTGGTAATAGCCTACAGTTAATGCTGCCTAAAGAAAAGAAAAGAAAACTCAATTTTAGGTTCAAGGTGAACATGTCTTGGATTACTTTATGATTTAATCACTTTCGTCTTTGTTTCTTTAATAGAAAGATATATATTACTGAACCTGCAGAGTTGCGTTCACAATGCATGCTAACCGCGTGGAAATCAAGTGAACTAAAGTCACAGCATCTCCTGAGATGATCATAGATCATTTGCAGCATTCTCACAGATGACATTATTCTTGAAAACAGTTTTCAGATGAATGAAACATGCACTTGTTCCATGAGACAGGCTCACGCTGCACGCCGACATGCGTGTGTTCCACATGACAGGCTCGTGCTACACGCCTCTGAACAAACAGTGAAACAGACTCGAGCATTGTCGGCTTGTCTTTTGCCTGTTCTTAAAAATATAATAAAGTTTCTTCAAGCGCATGTCTTTGTGACTAACAGCATTTCTTGTCATGTGTCACTCCGAGACACCTTACAGGTTGCCCACCTGTTGCGGGTAGATGAGTAAAATTACCTGTGCATAAAATACCTGAATTTGGACGAGGAGTTTGTGAACTTGATTCAGCCTCGTTGCATTTTGTGGGTGGCAGGTGCTAGTTTCACACCTTGGCCACTGTTTAATATATTTGCTGACTTCCCACATCCATGGTTTTGCCATTTCCCGATATTGTTGATCATTGTCTGTTCGCAATCGGCATCGGGATCTTTGTAAGACAACGTCGATATCTGTTTACATCATCTTATCACCCAGCCCTACTTCATAATATTCTATTTATGGGATTAGTGCTTTTGCAGACACTGCAGTGACCTGTAGCAGTCAGATATCTGTATCCACTGTTTCAGAATCAAGTTTAGATAATATGAAGTGGATTTAATGGAAAAAAAACTCTGAACACATTGAATCTGAAGAAAACTCCACCAACAACTCTAAAACTTTAAGCAGCAATTACAAAATTTACACTTCTACAAAATTTGATCATGCTGCATAAATGAACATAACTTTGTGTTTTATGTAGTTAGAAAACTATGCCCACATACAGGTAAAAAATGCCCCTGATAATCAATTACAGGGGGCAAATATTACCCGTAATCTAAAAGTTCATTACTGACACTATTCTGTACTACGTTTGACATTTTTTTACCAATTAATTTCCATGAAATATATATATTAGGTAACATAATATATTGGACCCCAAGGATACTAGTAAAAAACAGAGGTTTGTATTCAACTTATATGTTGCTTTTTGAAGACATAGTATTATAGAGTTCTTGTTGGCAACACGTATTGAAAACAAGTTAATTGAATGAAAAAAAGTTCATTTCTAACTTTGCACAACAGGTTTAGAATTTATTCTCTGTTTATTTTGCAAAGGGTTACTTATAAGGCAGGCATGAGATTTAAATGCACAGTAATGAGATGTGATAGCACTGGCCAGTATTTTTGTATGTGGGTGTGAGTGCAGCTAGTGTGATTCAGAGGTCGAGCTGAAGAGAGTTTACACAGAACAGTGATTACCGAAGCTTAAACTCTTGTGTAAACAGAGCAGTCAAAATGGTTGTTTCATTCATACTTTGTCCTGAGGAGATGCAAACAATGCACGCCTCTCTTTGGCACGCACGAAAACTAGAGCTCTGCTGTGAGTGGGACTTACCCAGTTTTTGAGGAAGCGGTGATGTCCTGAGACAGAGACTCTAGCCACACACGCTCTTTGGGCAGGCTGCACACGAACTCAGAATAGCACTGACCAGGCTCATACTTTTTGGCCTTTTCGCACAGAGCTTGGTAGTTGACAGGCAGAGACACAGTTTGAGCCTGTTGCATCTGGAACCAGTTCACTGTCACCTACAGAGAGTTCATAAGAATTTTCAGTATGCAATAGTGGAAAAAATTTTCATTGTTTTGCTTAAAAAGACTAAGCATATCTACAGGGTTCCCATATATTTTGACCAATAAATTTCCATAACTTGATTACTGGATAATGATTTATAAAGGGATAGTTCACCCAAAAAAAGAAAAGAATATGTCATCATTTACTCATGTTACTCTTGCCCTTATGTTGAAAAGCAGTGAAACACAAAAGAAGCCAAATTTTAGGTGTGACGGCCTCAGTTACCATTCACTTTAATTTTTTTAATCATAAGATGCAACAGAAATGAATGGTGACTGAAACGTATATTCTACTAAATATCTATTTTTGTGTTCCACAGAAGAAAGTCGGTCATTCAGGTTTGAAACAACATGAGGGTAAGTAAATTATGACAGAATTTTTTTAAAATAATTTTTTAAACATTGCACTCACAAAAAAGCATAAGACAAACTATATTCACTACTTTTTAAGATTTTATTAAGTACCATGAATTTTCCAGGTCTGAAAATCCCAATTTTAAAATTCTTTGATATTTACAGATTGTCTATGACTGTGGGAACCCTGTATACTGTATAGTAATGGTGTAATGAGAGGGATACAGACCGCTTTGAGGGTCAGGTCACATTGGAAGACCAGCTTGCGTAACTGAGCGAGGATCTCACTCTTGGCGTTAGACAAGCTGAACTTCTTTGCCTCTAGATCAGCCACACATGTTCTATACTGCTCCTGCGCTTCCTCTGCCTAGAGTCACCACACAAACAGACTGTGAGCCAAAAAAAAACAAAAAAACAGTGGCACAGTGTTTTAAGTAAACTGCTTTAGTTAAAGCTGCTGTGTAATTTCTGTGCCACTAGCGGAACCAAACAGAATAGCCAATATAATGACTGTTCCCTTACGAATCAGTACACCTGACATTGCGTCACTAAGCTGACGCTATGGTGAGTGTCCTTCTACATGACCTAGTTGAAACCTTTCTACAATAACGTCAGGATTGGCTATGGTGTTTAAGCCCCGCCCTTTTAGGTGCAAAGCTGCGGTATAAAAGCGGGCGCGCAAATACTATTCCTCAGAATTTCTTACTTCAAGACAGCAATTCATCTCTTGTCTAGAAGCCTTCTACTACTTCGCCGTCGATATACACGAGTCAGCAGGCGGGATCTTCACGGCAACGAGAAGACTCTCCGCTCCCCTGCAGTGTTCCGGCAAACATTTACTCCGCCTTGCCGCTTCGCTGGTGAATGGGCCGCTTCAGCATCCTGATTCCCCGGGAATATAAGCTATTGTTGATATTGTGTGTGTATATGTGTGTGTGTGTGTGTGTGTGTGTGTGTGTGTATATATATATATATATATATATATCTAAAAGAGCCGCTTACATGTTCGCGTCTTTTTAAAGATATCATTGCGTAAGTGTTCCTTATGCGAGGGTGTCTTCCCGCTGTCAGATCAGCATGAGAGCTGCATTCACTGTCTGGGCTGTGCCCACGCAGAGATAGCTCTCATGGAGACAGACTGCCCTCAATGTGAGGGCATGAGTCTCAAGATTCTTCGCTCGTGAATCGCCCTCGTTCTGAGGGACAATTCAGCCTTTCGCACCCTCCCACCCGCATCTTCTGTGACTCCTGAGGGATTACACGAGGAGGCACGGCGGGGCCGCGAGGTCAAACAGAATGAATTTGAGGTGGACCTCTTGCCGGCACACGCCCCGCGAGCCCCTCAATCTCCATGTACAGTGTCTATGCCGATACAGTATGTACATGACGAGCTTCGGCCCTCTGCAAGAGCATACAACCTTGTCACGTTCGGCGGTTCTGATGCTGGGGATGATGATGTTATGACTCTCACTGCATCTGGCGTGTGGTCAATGGAGGACATTGCCGCCCCTTCCCCCAGCAAGGGCAAGGAGCATGCACACGGCACTGACAAGAAGATGCTTTGCGTCCTTTCAAGGGCGGTCAAAGAGCTCGGTTTCGAGTGGTCTCCGCCAAAGGAACCTCAAAAATCGCGCCTTGATGAATGGTGACCTCGTTCCGCAGATCTGTCCTGTTCTTCCCAGAAGTTCATAATAACTGAAAAAATCCTGCCGTGCACCCTATTCAGCTCGCTCGCAGTGATTCCACACGGTAGTGGCACATCTCTGCCCGGCGAGTAGTAGGGCAGGGAAATCACGGGCCGTTCATCCTTTCAAGCCATGTCGACTGACGTCCGCACTGGCTAAAAAAGCATACTCAGTGGCGCGCCAAGCTGATTCAGCACGCCACGCGATGGTGGTGCTCCAAGTTTTCCAAACTAAGCTCATCAAGCAAATGGATGAGCAAGGCTACGATCCAGAGACATTAAAAGAGCTTCGCACCACCCGGACGTGTTGCGAACCACGAAAGTCACTGCACAGGCCATTGGCAAGTAAATGGGCAACCTGGTGGTTTTGGATCGTCACATCTGGCTGACCCTCACGGAAATGCGTGACACGGAAAACGCCGCTCTATGCACGAGGCGCTCACACTTTTTCAATAAAGAGCTCTTTCCCAATTCAAAGCCCAGACAACATGCACAACCGCTTCCCAATGGTGAGCGGCACATTATATCATACAATGAACAATCCAAATTGCCCTCTGTCACATTACGCAGATGCGTGGCGAGCCTTTACTAGCATTTTCAACTGGGTGCTAAAAACGATCGAACATGGTTATATGATCCAATTTGCACCTCGGCCACCTCACTTCATCGGCGCTTTGCAATCTGTGGTCCGACCACAGAATGTGCCGGTGTTACACGCAAAGATTCACAGTCTCCTCGCAAAAAACACAATAGAGACTGCCCCAGACTGCGACACACACAGCGGAATTTACAGCCGTTATTTCCTCATTCTGGAGAAGGATGGCGGGCTTCGGCCCATTCTAGTTCTGAGATGCTTGAATCGTGCGTTCGTGACACGCCAATTCAAAATGTTAACCCAGAAACAGATCTTATCGCACATCCGTCCTCAGGACTGATTTGTGTCAGTAGATCTGAAGGAAGCGTACTTCATGTACCAACTGCACCAAGTTACAGGCGGCTTTTTAGATTTGTTCCATCGAGGGGATTCTTTTCCGAGAATGCTGGATTTTATGGCAGCATCCGCAGTTATACCGTTAGGTCTGTTACACGTGAGACCTCTCCAGTACTGGCTCAAGCGATGTTCCACATTGCACCTGGAGCCTTGGCTGCGTGTGCATCACGGTGACTCGCTGCTGTCTGGCTGCTCTAGCACCATGGACAGCACCGGCCTTCTACCAACAGGGTGTTATGCTGGGCCAAATTTTCAGAAGGAAAGTGCTGACCACAGATGCATCCAACACAGGTTGGGGCGCGGTGTGTGATGGATGCCCGACTTTCGACACCTGGACAGGTGCGAAACGGGCGTGGCACATCAACCGCCTAGAGCTACTGGCTGTCTTTCTAGCTTTGAGAGCTTTTCATTCCGACATCTTGAATCACCACATTCTGATTCATTCGGACAACACAACAGCAGTGGTGTATATAAGTTGCCAGGATGCACTGGCCCACGAATGGCCGGCGAAACGCAAGCATGCATTTCCCCCAGTTCGCCTCCATTCTGTCATCAGCAAAGTCTGAGTGGACATGGAAACAGTTATGTTAATTGCACTAAAATGGCCCAATCAGTCCTGGTTTCTGGAGATGGTAGAAATACTGGACGGGCCTCCATGGGAAATACCACTGAGAAGAGACCTGCTCTCTCAAACACAAGGCATGATTTGGCATCCCCAGCCAGAGCTGTGAAGCCTACACATGTAGCCTCTGAAAAGAGCACAGCGGACAAGCAAGAACTGGTTCAGTCTGTTATGAACACCATTTTACAGGCTAGGGCACCGTCCATGAGACGCCTTTACGCACTTAAATGGAATATGTTCACTAATTGGTGATTTTCACATGGCAAAGACCCAGTGAACTGCCCCATACCTGAAATTCATACATTCCTTTAAAAGCGATTGGACGCAGGGCTCACTCCGTCAATGCTCAAAGTTTATGTGTCGACTATATCTGCATATCACACACCTGAAGCTGGCACCTCTATAGGCAAACATGATTTAATCATAAAATTCCTTAAGGGGGCGGGGCAGCTAAATTCCCCTCACCTGTCTACAGTCCCAACTTGGGACCTAACTTTGGTCCTTAAAGTGCTCGCGGGGCCTCCCTTCAAGACTCTGGACTATGTTGAATTGCATGTGCTTTCTCTTAAGACCGCATTACTGCTGGATTCGGCCTCAGTAAAACGGGTCAGTGATTTGCAAGCACAGTCAGTTGACAATTCATGTCTGGAGTTTGGTCCGGGTCTTTCAAAAACCAGGAAAGGTTATGTGCCTAAGATTCTAACCATACCCTTCAGAGCCTAGGTGGTTCATTTTCAAGACTTTTTCCCTCCTCCATTTAATTCGGATGAGGAATTAAATGGACAGTCCTTGCATTTGTTATGCCCTTTGTGAGCGCTACACACATACGTTGAGCGCACCTGCCAATTCAGACTGTCTGACCAGCTCTTTGTGTGCTATGGAAGATGCACGAAAGGAATGTCCGTCTCCAAGCAAAGACTTTCTCACTGGATCGTTTATTAGATCGCCCTGGCTTATGAGTCACAGGGTGCGAATTGCCCAATTAGTGTTAAAGTACACTCAACTGTGTCCTTAAAAGACATATATTTTGCAGCAGGATGGTCTTCTCAAAACACATTTGCAAGGTTTTACAACCTAGACGTAACGTCTCTCTCATTGCAAGTCCTCTCTGTCTAGAGCGCTTGCTATTTAATTGGCCAAACATATACTTATGCCCCTCTTTTTAAGGATGGGCTCCCTATCATTTTACACAACCGCCTGCATTCAGAACGTTGTATTTCCCAAAAGTCACAGGCACTTTCATTACAAATCAACTTCCTTCCTGACTGGGTTCGTGAAGGGGTTAGTTCATACTATATTACCATAGTTCATATATATACAGTTGAAGTCAGAAGTTTACATACACTTAGGTTGAAGTCATTAAAACTCATTATTTTTTTATTTTTTAACCACTCCACAGATTTAATATTAGTAAACTATAGTTTTGGCAAGTCGTTTAGGACATCCACTTTGTGCATGACACAAGTAATGTTTCCAACAATTGTTTACAGACAGATTGTTTCACTTTTAATTGACTATATCACAATTCCAGTGGGTCAGAAGTTTACATACACTAAGTTAACTGTGCCTTTAAGCAGCTTGGTAAATTCCAGAGAATGACGTCAAGCCTTTAGACAATTAGCTTCTGATAGGAGATATACTGAATTGGAGGTGTACTTGTGGATGTATTTTAAGGTTAAACTTCAAACGCAGTGCCTCTTTGCTTGACATCATGGGAAAATCAAAAGAAATCAGCCAAGGCCTCATAAAAAAAACTGTGGACCTCCACAAGTCTTGGGAGCAATTTCCAAATGCTTGAATGTACCATGTTCATCTGTACAAACAATAGTAAGCAAGTATAAACACCATGGGACCACGCAGCCATCATACCGCTCATGAACGAGACGCATTCTGTCTCCTAGAGATGAATGTAGTTTGGTGCGAAAAGTGCGAATCAATACCAGAACAACAGCAAATAACCTTGTGAAGATGCTGGAGGAAACAGGTAGACCAGTATCTATATCCACAGTAAAACGTGTCCTATATTGTCATAACCTGAAAGGCTGCTCAGCAAGGAAGAATCCAATGCTCCAAAACCGCCATAAAAAATCCAGACTACAGTTTGCAAGTGCACATGGGGAAACGTCCTCTGGTCTGATGAAACAAAAATGTAACTTTTTTGCCATAATGACCATTGTTATGTTTGGAGGAAAAAGGGTGAGGCTTGCAAGCCGAAGAACACCATCCCAACCGTGAAGCAAATGGGCAATGACCCCTAGCATACCTCCAAAGTTGTGGCAAAATGGCTTAAGGGCAGCAAAGTCAAGGTATTGGAGTGGCCATCACAAAGCCCTGACTTCAATCTGATAGAATATTTGTGGGCAGAACTGAAAAAGCGTGTGCGAGCAAGGAGGCCTACAAACCTGACTCAGTTACACCAGTTCTGTATGGAGGAATGGGCCAAAATTCCAGCAACTTATTGTGAGAAGCTTGTGGATGGCTACCCAAAAAGTTTGACCCAAGTTAAACAATTTAAAGGCAATGCTACCAAATATTAACCAAGTGTATGTAAGCTTCTGACCCACTTGGAATGTGATGAAAGAAATAAAAGCTGAAATAAATAATTCTCTCTGCTATTATTCTGACATTTCACATTCTTAAAATAAAGTACTGATCCTAACTGACTTTAGACAGGGAATGTTTTCTACAATTAAATGTCAGGAATTGTGAAAAACTGAGTTTAAATGTACTTGGCTAAGGTGTATGTAAACTTCTGACTTCAACTGTATTCTGAGTGTTTCCCTCCTGGCTCACCATGAGGGTCATTCACTTGCGGCATCCTCATGTTGGTCGCCGTCCCGCAGGACTGCGGCGTCATGTTTCCTCTCTGGGAAGGTTATGTCATTGTAGCGCGGAGGAGGGCAGGTCCGTGCCGGAATGACGCACGCCCGGACTCCAATCAGCCTGATGAGGTGAGCGAGGGATAAATGCGACCGGAGACGGCAGTTTGAGAGAGAGAGAGAACTACAGGCAGCTGCCCTGTATGTGTTTTTGTTTATCATTAAACTTTATTTATATTGTCAAGCCGGTTCTCGCCTCCTCCTTTCCCTTTTAACCCCTTTACATTGGTGCCAAAACCTGGGAGGGAGAAGGGATGCCCATAGCAGAGTCCTCGACACTGCCATCCACCCAGGAGAGCGCCGCTGCCATCCGCCGGGGGACGGAGGAGTGCCCGCCTGGAGCGATGGAGCCGCTGCCAGGGGTAGAGGAGTGCCCTGCCGTCCGCCAGAAACACGAAGGGGTCGAGGGAAGACTGTCATCTGCGAGGGGAGGAAGGAATTGACTCCCCGACCGCCTGGAGCGGTAAGGCCGCTGCCAGGGGCAGAGGAGTGTCCCCACGGGCCGCCAGAAATGCGGAGGGGCGTTCTGTTCGCTGGGGGTCAGAGGTTTGACTCCGGTCCACCCGGGGAGGAGCGGCTGTCATCCGCCTGAGAGGGTGTAGGAGTGATCGAGGACCACACGACGGCAAATCAGAGAACCGGTGAGTGAGTTTCTTTTTTCTCTCTCTCCTCTCTCTCGCTGTCTTCTCCGTGTTGGCCTTTCCCTTGACTGTTTTTTGTTGTTATTGTTGTTTTTCCCTTCCTGTCTCCTCCCAGGTTGAAGAAGGCAGGCGGGGCGCAAGGCACACTCCCTGGCCTGAGGCAATGCAGGGAGGAGTGTAGCGTGGAGGAGGGTGGGGCGAGCGAGGGATAAAGGCAACCGGAGAAGGCAGTTCAAGAGAGAGAGAGAGAACTACAGGCAGCTGCCCTGTATGTGTTTATGTTCGTGTGTTTTTGTTTAAGTTTATCATTAAACTTTATTTATATTGTCAAGCTGGTTCTCGCCGCCTCCTTTCCCTTTTAACCCCTTTACAGTCGTATAGTGCATCGTGATGTGAATCTGTTCCCCATAGCATCAGCTTAGTGATGCGTTGTCAAGTGTGCTGAATCACAAGGGAACATCTTGGTTATGTATGTGACCTCAGTTCGCTGAAATGTAGGGAACGAGACAATGTGTACGCTACGGACTCAGGTTTTTTTTAGGTGCGAGCAATGCACTCTTTGTCCCTCAGTCAGAAAATTCTGAGGAATGGTGTTTGCGCGCCCGCTATTATACCGCAGCTTCACGCCTAAAAGGGCGGAGATTAAACTCCATAGCCAATCCTGGCATTATTGTAGAAAGGTTTCAACTAGGTCGTGTAGAAGGACACTCCCCATAGCGTCAGCTTAGTGACGCACTGTCTCGTTCCCTTCATCTCAGGGAACCAAGATTACATACTTAACTAAGACGTTTTCAAACTGCCAAACTCTAATCTTCCACTGGTTAAAAAATTGTCATTGGTTAAACCAGAAATTGACATGTTCAGACAGCATTTACTTATAATTGTTTTATTATTAAAAGGGAATTGGAAAGATAATTTTTACATAGAAAACTAAGTCTATAAGAAAACACAAATATTCCATTCAAAATATATAATATACTGTATGTTAAAATTAGGGCTGTCAATTTAACGCATTCATTGAATGCGATTAATTATATGAAAAATAACGCATTAAAAAAACCTATGCAATTAATCACGCCCATGAGCTGTACATAAATTCCATATTAAGGAATGTTCCAGCCATCAGAGCAATTCATGCTTGTGTACCACCTAAATGCAGTAGGGACAGTCAACGCTCCAGCTGTACAGGCAACACTCAAGGTCAAACCAGCGAGCAGGCAGCACAGTCTTTCACAGATGACACACTCTTGCGCTCAATAATAGCTGGACCAAGCACAACAGAATACAGGGATCTCGAGATGGGTTTAACTAGACACAGCCTAAATACACAGCGCTAATGACTAAAAGCGCTCCAAAAGCGCTCGTCTGACGCATGAGTACACAGATCAGCAATTAAAAATAGAGCAGAGGAAAGTAGGTCAATAATAGGGTTAAGTTCAATGTTATAGAAATAAAACAAACAATATTTTCACTTTTAAAGCCACTTTTTTATTGACTAAATGCTTTACTTGTCTGTTACCACAATATTATGTAATGTATTTGAATTATAATATTTATTAGGCCAATATATTTATAATTATAAAAAAATTCTATATTACCTTTATTTGGAAGCCTTTCTCATTAAATATTAGCATGCAATTAATTCAGTTAATTAATTGGCACATCATGTAATTAATGCGATTAAAAATTTTAAGCGATTGACAGCCCTAGTTAAAATGTGTGCTTCCTAAAATCGACGGTAGCTTTAAATTACTATTTTTTAATCATTAATTTAACCAACATACCGTTTAAAAGCTTTATCCTCAAAATTAGATTTCTGAAAACTTTGGGCTTAAATTTAGTTAAAAATTTAAGAAAGAATAAACACTGTATTTTTGGTGTTTCTTGTCGCCACTTTGATGGCCAGTAAACAAGGAAAATAGAGACAAGGGTGCTGGTGTGTGCATTCTATGATGGTAGCGGAATTGAATTCAGATCTTTAAAATTCTTTATACTGTAGTTCTACATATGTGCAGTACCCTCTGTAGAGCCTCTTCTTCTACCCTCCGTTTCTTCTCGAGAGTCCTGCCTCCCACTGCCGGCTGCTCCTCCTCAGTGCGGCTGGTGGAGCTGCGTGCCTTCTCGTACTCCTCCCTCTTCTGCACCTTCAGCAGCCAAGCTTTCTTCACCGCGCTCTCCGCCTCGCTCTGAACGCACACATGGGTTATTAAGTGTTATCGTTTTGCAGATATGTTAATGATGAAATTCAACAAATTCAACTAATCATCAGTACCATTTTCTTCAGCTCTCTTTGCCACTGTTCTTTTATCTCTTTCCTTTGCTTGTCCAGATCATTCTTACGGGCGAGCAGCGGCTGTGGGAATTATGGAAATGTGTGAAATTAAAGGTGATAATTTGTTGAATAGTTGGCTAAAAGTGAACAGCAGAAGGAACTGATCTTACCTGTACGAATTTGTTGGTTTGTAGAGCTGCAGCTGTTTGGAGCAGAACCTGATTGTACTCAATCTCATTCTTAAAGGCAGAGACAAAAATATCCTGGAACGGCATGTAGTCCTTCAGATAAAGACATGAAAAAAGTCACATATTAATGTTATGTTAAGCCTAAGGTCTGATTGACAAAGTTTGACCAAACATATTCTATCAAATCAATGTACTAATAAGACCAGCACCTGTTGACTTGCCACTGCCTTTGCAGATTCTGCCATCTTGGCAAAGCTTTTGGCACATTCCATGTCTGTCAAATACAAAGAGCTCATATGAAACACAAAAGCTCAACAGAAGAGATTCAGTGCACAACAGATTGGGCTTTGAGAATGGACTGACCCAGACTGAGGCGTTTCTCCACCCAGGCCAGCACATCTTTAGTGTATTTGGACCAGGCCTTGACGTAGAGCAAAGCCGACTCTACTCCACTGTCATTCCTCAGTAGAAGCAGGTCCACCTGCTCCACAGGGGACAACTCTGGAGAGGACAGAGCCAGATCTGGTCACCCACAGAACACCACATATGAACATACACATTAAAAAAAATATACAGACACTCCACATTGTTTTAAAAAAAATGAACAAGATGACGTTTACAGTTCCTCAACCACCTCAACAGTCCTTTAAAAACTGCAATTATATTTTACTGCCTTATACGGTTTATAGGCCAAAAGTTACAAGGCAAATTTTACAAGTCAGCCTTATTAAAGACTGCGTCAGCTCTGAAATTGGTGGCAGACTGCTTGTAACAGGGCTAAATATGCTCCACCATCCTCTCAGCATAAACACTCACATTTGAGCCGCTGCTATCACAAAGATCGTAATCACCGTTAAACATCAGGAGATGAAGGTAAAAACAACAACAGTGGATTTGCACATCAAGAGCGCATGTGTGAAGAGGTCAGGAGATACCTGCATTTGTATAACTCGAGTCTGAAGGAATATAAAGACATCTTTATGGGTCTACACTCCTGAATAGACAGTCCGGTGTCTCATAGCAGTCGTAGTGCACATGAGCCAAACGCTTGTCAGTCATATGTCATATGGAGTATACTTTGACTTGCTCGCATTCGACTGTACACAGATTCTGACACTCTGTCTACACCGGACGTGAGAGGCGTGTCACGTCGCGTCAAAAGTAATATAAACCCATTATAATCAATGATGCTGTCTACACTGGAAGTGTCCGTTGCGGCACATCTGTCGCACCGACAATATATAAAATGGCTGTCCCGTTCCATTTTGCACTGCACGCGCTGTGCTACTACACAAATTAAACGGTTAAGAACGTTCGTGTCAACGCATCCAGTGTAGAGAACCTCAGGCCGTTGCGGCGTGTTGTGTCGCATCATGTCACGTCAACGGACGCACCCGCTGTAGACAGGGTCAGCATCGCATCAAAATCGAAGTATACTTTGGGATTAAGAGGCAGATACATATTGCATCGGCTGAGCTTGCAAGATCATCTTTCAAACTCTGCGTTTAACTCTTCCAAAATGCACTAAACAAGCAGCCTTCTGAACACACACACAAACACAGCCCAGCTGTGCTCCTTTGGAATCCAAGCACCCCGCCCAATAAGCCACATGTGGTTCCAATTCCACACATGAACGTCCAAAAAAAATCCCAAAGAATGTAAACCATTTGGCAAAAAAAAAAAAAAAAAAAAGAAGAACGTAAGGCTATATGAAAAATAACACAAGTGTGAAGGGATGAGGGGGTGTGTGGATCCATGTCAGTGCTGTCCTGTTGAATTGTTTGCATTTTTATTGCTGTTGCTTGAAGGCGCATATAAAATCTGTGACGAGATTCACTGGCACACCTAAACAGCACAAGTTCCCTTTACAATGTAAACAAGTAGAAACAAGATAGGTGAAGAGGAAAGAATAGCCATTCACCTGCCAGATCGTTTCTCTCTTGATTGCATCCCACTGAATCTTCAGAGAGGTTTTCAAAAGACTAGAGGAGATAAAGGGAGACACGTTTTCAGGCTGAAGGAAAAGTGTGATTACAGAGGAGAAGGATGATTGTGTGCTTGTTTTCAATGGTTCTCTTATATCTCATCTCACAACATCACAATTGATCAAAGCTTCTAACACCTTGTTCTTTAAATCACAGTGGCCAAACAAAGGTTTCCATATTTTCAAAACAGATGTCTAAGTTTTAAGGAATGTTTAGTCTGTTCATAAAGGTGCTGTAAGCATTTGTTTTATCACTGAACTAGGTGTCATGAGAAATCACACCTGTCTCTGAGATGGTCAGTGCGCTTACATGCCCAGTTATAATAGGTTTTTTCAGTCTTTCCAAGTATACGTAACACAATGCATGCAAAATAAAATATTGCTAGCACTTTATAATTAGGTTACATTTGTTAACATTGGTAAAAACATTAGGTATCATGAACTTACAATGAACAATATATTTACACTATTTAGTAATCTTTGTAAATGTTCGTTAACAGAAATACAATTCTTTCATTGTTAGTTCATGTTAGTTCATAGTGCACTAACTAATGTTAACATATACAACTTTTGATTTTAACAGTGTATTAGTATATGCTGAAATTAACATTAACCAAGATTAATAAATGTTGTAAAGTATTGTTCATTTTTAGTTCATGTTAACTAATGTACTGTAGTTAACTAATGTTAACAAATTTAACCATATTTTAGAATGTTTATGGTTGCACGTGACCTCTTGAGTAATTCCAGTGTTACGGACGTGACATTAGCTGTCTAAACTTGAAATTTAACTTCTCTTAGAAAGTACTCATTATCAGTATGCTTTATCATACCATTTGTTTGTATAATCATAAACCACTGCAGATAGATAGCAGACATCAAAATTTGTTTCCAATTTAGATCATGAAATGAACTTGAGTTATGGATGTGACAAAAAGGAAAAATTATCCAAAACGCTTTGAAAACTGCAGACTTTGACCTTCGAGACATCTTTGTGATATCCATTAAGGCTCTACAATTAATTGAATTAAGATTTAAATCACAATATGGCTTTCATGATTACCAAATCATAAAAGGCTGCATTTTTAAATATAGTCTGCATTCACCACTTCAGTCAGAGTGAAAAAGTGGCACTCTAGCATGTGTGCGGCACATGCTGAGCAGCTATACATGCTGGACAAAGCTGAGCTACAATCGCATTATTTACAGAAGGTCTGTTAATCAAACTTCGCAACTCAATTAAAGCATTTACATGTCATTTTAAAAAGATAAATTACTGTCTGACTGAAATAAAACGTTTAAAGTGCATGTAAACATACTAAGTCATAGTGTCTGGGGAGCCGAGGGTTTTTTTTTTTTCTACCCAATCAGCAAAAATGGAGGTGATGACTTACACGACTTCTTCTGGCTTGGGGGTATCCCAACTTGGAGCCACTGTCCACATCTCCCATAAGGAAGTCAGACACTCTGAAAGGGGAAGAGGGTCCATTCACATGTTATTTTGATCATAGAAATGTTTTGATTATAGATAATATTTTCATAGATAATAAGATTCAGTATCACTAAAATGTGACACCAGTTAATTTAATCAGTGGTAAGAAAGTGAACTAAGAGAATGACTACGGGATGCCTAGCTGATGTGTGCTGTAAAATCAGGACATGAAAACTGAAAATGAACTCTTCAGCTAGATTATTAAATTCTGTGTCACTTTTGAATAATAAGTATTATTACAAAGTCAGGGATGCAAAAAATAAACAGTACTTACACATTGCCAAACGTGAATGCCAATGTGTCGATCGATGTGTATATCTCGCCAAAAATGTTGCCTTTGTTTTCTTTATTGATGTCCTTGAAGTTCACGCCTGTTGGAGGTGATAAACTATGTGAGAAATGCCTCCAAATGGCACCAGAGTTTGCACAAAAATTACAATTCCTCCAATCATTTGTGGTACTACAATTATTTGATGATGATGGCATAGATCTAGAGCTCAAGCTGTTTATCTACCAAAGCTATCAAGGATGGCTTTGTACACATAAGTATTTAAAACATAAAATCTTTTTAGATTCTGTCAAGCAGCCTCTGTTTTTATGCTGCACTTAATACTCTGGATGTGTAAGGTTATAAGGAAACCAAAAATGATTTGCTCATCCATTGTGAATATTCACTGTAGCTATGTTTGAAGTGCTGCCACACAGAGGTCACTGTAAAACCAAGCATGTTACTATTGGGCAACTCTGTGAATTTGTGTGTAAAAGTTTGAACCCTACACAAAATTCACATAGGGACATTTCTTTGCCACCGGAAGTCCATCAGGTGAAATTCCTGATGTGCAGATTCCCATTGAGATTACTGTATTTCCCAAAGGTAAAAGTGATCGAGTCTTTAGACAGATACTGTATGTCTATAGAGTAGTCATCTCATAAGTGTACATTTTTTCCCTCAGAAATACTATTAATTTCTTTCTGTTAAAAACATTAGCAATATGAAAAAAAAAAAAAAAAAAGAAACAATTTTTAAGTTAAAGATTTTATAAGTTCTAAGTTCCTAATGGAAACTGCCATAGTTGTTAAACAGATGAGATTCTAGCATTAGGATAATCCTGTAATACAGCCCCTGAATCTTTAAAGTGCTGTATAATCAGAAATCAGAATCATTTTGAAAAATGTGGTACAGCATGAAAAAGGAACATTGTCAAAATCTATATCTAATGCTGTTCTGTATATAGAAGAACGTGTTTCCCAAGGGCGGTGAAGAACACTTTGCACGGTAACTAAAGATCTTTCTTCTTACATTGACTCTATTGTCAATGCTCATTTGACTTCCTATGTTTTGAGCAGTTAGACGTATAGACGTAAAATCTTCAGTTTAAAACTCAAAAGGAAATACTTAAGCCAAAACAGATATGTGACAGCAAGCAAGTCAAATCTTCGAGAGACGAAACTTGCATTTACCAAGGGCTTCCTGTCTGCAAGCTGTGCAGGAAGCACTTACCAAGCTTGACCTCTCAAAACATTCAGAGTATATTCAGACAAACTTACCAATTTCTTTAAGTTGCTCCTCAGTTTAGGACCAGTCATATCCCAGTCCGGCATGGTAAAACAGAGATTACAGATAAACAGTTGATAAAATTTGCCCCATATTTCGGGAAGTACCACAGCCTATTTCAGAATGATTCAATGGAGCTTAACTTCCACTTTTTCCTCACAAGAAAAAGTGACAAGTGCATGAAAAAACATCTTCAGCTGTAGTTTCCAGTTCCGCATGGACGCTTTTGGCTGGATGCAAAACGCAGCGACTGTGGACAGAGGTGGGAATCCCCACCCTCAGCTACCCCCAATACTCAATACCCAATACTACAAATGGAGGCAGATGAGGGGAGAGGAGCAGGAGAAGAGAGTGAGAGGTGCATGCCTCTGCTTCTGAATGTATGCAGGCAGCTCAGTGGCCCCTGCAATGGAATGCTGACTTCTTCCTCAGGACATCCTGCAGTTCCACAACAATGCTTCCACTTCTGCCCCAATCACAGCGAAAATATGGGAACAGCTACATTCAGCCAGAAAGCAGTTGACTCAAAGAAAACCCATCAAAAGACAATGGATATTTCTCCAAGTTAAGACCTGACCATTGACAGTCACAGAAGAAATTGAAGGAAGTTTCAAAACAGATAAAACATTTTTTTTTTTTAAATCTGGTGATTAAGAGTGAGAGAATTGTTTTTGGACTAAATCCAGCAATTAAGATTTAATTAGGATCATACCAGTTTTAAAAAGGGATAGTGTCCCCAAAAATACAAATGCAAATCAATAAGAGTAAATCATTTACTTGCCCTCTTGTTGTTCCAAACCCGTATGGCTTTCTGTCTAATTTGGAACACAGAAGATAGGCAAAATGTTAGACTTAGACACTATTCACTTTCATTGTATGGAAAAAACAATGTCACGTCGCATCAGAGCAAACAGATCCCATTATAATCAATAAAGCGGTCTACACTGGAAGTGTCCATTGCGGCGCATTGCGTGCTGGCGCTACTCCTGCCGACAAGACAAATAAACGGTTAAGGAACGATCACTTAGCACAATGATGTGCGTCCAGTGAAGACAACCTCAAGCCGTTGTGTCGCGGTGCGCAGGGTGTAGAAATGGCGTGGTATCAGGGTGCATTGAATCATAAAGCATGCTAAAATACCTGAGATAACAAAGACTCCTCCAGATAAGAAGCAGAGATAAAAATACAGTGAGTCAGATGCCACTGACTTGCTCTACACATGGGCGGGGGAAGAAAGAATTTCAATAACTTGAGACACTTGACACTTTTATTGCTGTGCCTCTGAAAGATTCCCCTGTAAAACTATGTGGCAATAAAAAATTAAAAGAGAGGCCTCGCGGTTCGTGATCAAGGTAAAATAATTTGCATCTGATTTCCTGAAGTTAAAGGAGTTCCTTCTAGAGAAAGAGAGTAGGCTTGGATGAGAGTAACTTGGATGCGGGGTGTTAAAATGCAAGTAGAATGAAGTCTGAGGGAAAAGCTCCCACGCTGGAATGTGGGTCTTACAGGTAACTTGAGGCGTTGTTGAGCTGGTATCCAGGACCATTCAGCCTTTCTTCTCAACTTCCCCATTCACAAAAAGTAAATGACATGCAGCAAGCAATTTCAAATCAAGAGTCTCAAGTATGTTTAAAAAGATAAGACACATACAGCAATCCATTGATTATCTTCCACTTTTAAACTCATTTCAAACTTCCTATTGACAAAATTAATGAAATACATCCCTGTACAGGACACATTGGAGAACGGAGTGGTCACTGGCCCTCTAGTGGCAAAGGCTGATACTCTAGTGACCACTCTGAAAATAAAAAAAAAGGCTGGGAATGATAGATATCAAAAGTACAATACTTCTGTGCCAAGTCGCTAGTAAAATAACTATACCAGTTTTGGTATAGTATCATATTTATCAATTTGGTACCATAACAATGTAAAAACACGGGCAAATAAATTTGATTTCTACATGTTCGGGGTTGCCAGATTTCAAGAGGTGAAATTCCCCAATCAGATCTTTATACTTAAATAGTTTGAAAATATTCTCTGCTAGTGAGGTGCTTTAGTTGTGCAATCTGGCAACCTTGAGCGCACAAATTCTCTCACTGTGAAAAGGCGACAATTTTCTGAAAACACCGGCAAAAAGGTATGTCAGAGTCTAGTGACTCTGGGTTGACTTGTCCTTCCTATTGTTCACATGAAACTTACGCCACTGAAGGTAACGCAAGTATTCAAGTTTTGTGGATTTGCAAAAATGGCCAAGAGAACAGTTAGAGGAAATTTTTTGTCTTTCTTTATAAAGAAGACAGAAGGTAAGATAATGCTATGACGAATGTACAGTTACAACATGTACATGTTTTTAACTCAAACGATTTTCAGGGTTTCGCACATTAAAATGCTTTTGTGTATAGAACAACTTTTTGCACCACTGTTTAACCATCCTTCATAGAAACAGCCCAAACTTCCATTACTAGTTTGGTTACTGGAGTAGAAAGAATGCATGATTCTATTCACAAAATTAATAATAAAATACAATAACAGAGTGTAACAGGTGTATATTATGGCCACGTGTTAGTGCACCACCATCCCCCTTGACATTTTTTTACAATTCAAGCACTGCTGACAGTTAAATTGAATACTTGAAGGCTACCTGCCATTATTTAATTGAACTTCAATATTTACATTATTTTTCTGTTAAATTTTAATATAAAGTGATCATTAGCATATTAGTTTTTGCTGAGATATCTAAACCCATATTTAGAATCATGACATTTCAGTGGTGTCGGTTTCAAATACTGACATTTTGGTATTGTGACTATCCTAATGGGAATTATGTGGATACAAATAAAAAACACTTCAGTACAGTATATACAGTATATGTCAGTATGGCAAATAAATAATCTTTTCCCTATTTTGCAGCCTCAATCTGGCCTGCAAACGGCATTGATGTAAACTTTGGACATTCCTGGGCACAAGCCAAGAGGAGAATTATCTCTTTATTTTTAGGAAATTCTGACTCCCCATTTGCATGAAGGATACTGTGCAAGCTAGGTTTAGAGAACAGTCTAGCAAGTTCCCCTTATCAGATGATAGTCTAGTGCGGTGTCAATGTACATACACAAGTACTGAAACGGAACTAAATGTACTGCAAACTGTCAAACTGACTACAAAACAGTACTTTGTGAGAATGAGCCAGCAAGGCTGTCTTTTTGTTGCAGATCTGAGATCAGTTTTGTGTTACTGATTCTTCTAAGTGGGGCGGATCTGAAGGAGGATGCTCACCTTTGACTTTGGCGATAACAGTGCCTGCAGCACCGAGAATTTCTGACGAGTTGAGTGTCTGGTGTTTGCCAATGACGACCTTTAACACGCGTACCAGCTCCCCGAGTCGCTCATCAACCACGCGCTGCGAGCACTCTTGATTTTCTGTGGGAGACAAAGAGAGAGAGACAGAGACCACAAAAGCATTAGCTCAATTTCCTCCACGTGTTTTTGGGCATGCTTCAAACTCAAAAATTAGTTTTGGTGCAGCAGCAACATCGATAGCTTTGAAACTGGAGTCAGTTTGAAGACACAAAAAGCTGAGTCACTTGTAAAACTTCACCCAAAATGCGGAATGAGGAAGTGACATGTGTGATTATATTCAAAGGCACTTGTACAGCCTAACAGCATGCTTGTTGTTGGCATGCACAAATAGAGGTACATTTAATTTATTCATTTGGCAGTAGCTTTTATCTAAAGCGACTTACAAAAGAGATATAATACATCATAAGTGATTTATCTTAAGGAGACAGTGGTACGAAAAGTGCTGCATTACAAAGTTTTACTAGCATTAGTGATGGGAAGATCGGATCATTTTACTGACTTGGATCTTTGAGTCTCATTCAGCAAAATGAACGAATCTTTATTCAAGTCATTTCACTCATTTCGTTCATTTGAGCAGAATTAAATTAAAATGTTACATTTTCAATAGCCAAATCCCCCCCAACACGTCTACTTACGCAAACTTTGATTATAGTCCCAAAAAGGAAAAAAATATAATGCAGCCAAGGACAAATTATGAGTATACAGGATTCTGTATACGGCTGTCACGTGACAAAAGAACGAACGACTCAGACCAGAAGACTCGAGAGGTGAACTAATCATTTCTGTTTCCTGTGTGTGCGATGCATAGCATATATGGCTGTCACATGACAAAAGAACAAACGACTCGGACCAAAAGAGTTGAAAGGTGAACTAATAATTTCTGTTTCCTGTACAGCGCCTATGCGGTTTTCACGTAACAAATGAATGGAGGTTGTGCAATGCGCATGAGCGGCCAACACAAAATGAAAAAAATCACTCTGAGACTACTCGTTCTTCTGAGTCACATAAAAGATTCATTCAAAATGAACGAACCGTTCATGAACGACCCATCACTAACTAGCATCAGAATAGTAGAATCCAAGACCGATAAGAGTGCAACAAGAATATAAATATATAATTTTTTTTTTTTTTTAATGAGTGAATGGTTGTGCTCATGGAAATGATGTGTTTTTAGCCATTTTTTGAAGATAGAGAGTAAGTCTGCTTCACAGATGGAGTTGGGAAGGTTATTCCACCAACGTGGTACAGTGAAACCAAAAGTGTTTTGGTGCCTCTTTGTGTTGGTTCAACAAGGCGCTGCTCATTAGGAAGGTTTCTGGTGGGAACGTAGCTCTGCAGAAATGATTTTAGGTATGCTAGAGCAGACCCAGTGACTGTATGCCAGCATCAGAGCCTTGAATTTGATACGTGCATCAACCGGCAGCCAGTAAAGAAAGACAAGGAGTGGTGTAACAAGCGCTCTCTTTGGTTCATTAAAGACCAGACATGCTGCTGCATTCTGGATCATTTGCAGGGGCCTAATTGCGCATGCAGGGAGGCCTGCAATAAGAGCATTACAGTAGTCCAGTCTAGTTACGACACGTGACTGAACAAGAAGTTGTGTGGCATGTTCAGAGAGGAAGGGTCTTATTTTCCTGATATTGTACAGTGTAAATCTACATGATCGGGCTGTCTTTGAGATGTGGTCTGTGAAATTGAGTTGGTTATCGATGGTGACCCCTAGATTTCTGACCGTTTTGGAAGGCATTATTGTAGTTGAACCCAGCTGAACGGTGATGTTATGTTCAACAGCAGGGTTGGCTGGAAAGACGAGGAGCTCAGTCTTCGCTGGGTTAAGTTGCAGGTGGTGTTCCTTCATCCAGGCCGAGATGTCTGCCAAACAGGCCGATATTCGAGCAGTCACTGTGGTGTTGTTGGGCTGGAAAGACTAGTAGAGCTGTGAGAGAGTCATCGGTGAAGCAGTGGTAAGAGAACCCATGTGCCTGAATGATGGGTCCCAGTGATGTTGTGTATATAGAGAAGAAAAGTGGCCCACGCACTGAGCCCTGAGGTACCCCGGTAAGTAGCTGATGTGACTTGGACTCCTCACCACTCCAGGCTACCTTGAAGGATCTACCTGAGAGATAGGACTTAAACCAATCAAGCACAGTTCCAGTGAAGCCCATAGTAGAGAGGGTGGAGAGTAGGATCTGATGGTTGACTGTGTCAAAGGCTGCAAAAAGGTCCAGTAGAATCAGGACAGATGATCTGGATCCAGCTCTCGCCTGTCTCAGCGACTCAGTGACAGACAGCAGGGCAGTCTCAGTGGAATGTCCACTTTTGAAGCCTGATTGATTGTCATCCAGCAACTTGTTCTGCAAGAGATAGGCAGAGATCTGATTGAAAACTGCTCTTTCAAGTGTTTTCGCCATGAATGGGATGAGAGAGACTGGTCTGTAGTGTTCTACTTGTATGGGGTTAAGTGCAGGTTTTTTAAGCAGCAGGGTTACTCAGGCCTGCTTAAATGTAGTGGGGAAAATGCCTGTTAGTAGAGATGTGTTAATTATGTGTGTGAGTGCAAGTAGGATGGACGGAGAGATGGCTTGGAAAAGGTGGGAAGGAATTGAGTCAAGGGGACAGGTGGTGGGGTGGTTGTGCCCTGTGGTTAGAAAAGATGAGCAAGCAGATCATGAGGCTGCGGCGTGGCTGAGATGCCGACGATGCATCCAAGAGTGTCAGCGGCAACTTCAACATGGTAAGACACGAGTAGACCAACATAACAAGTGCACAGCTATCCAGACATGGTGTAATAACAGCAATTTTTCTGTATGAGGTGTACACTGAGAGGGAGGCACACTGGTCTATTACTGCTGACTGACAGCAATGAATTACTGGAAATGGAAAGGGGGATCAGGGAGATTTGACTTATCTCCTGTTTTTGAATGTGTGTGTGTGTGTGTGTGTGTGTGTGTGTGTGTGTGTGTGTACTAATCTGAGAAATCCTCCCTTTAGAATCATCCTCATTTAGAAAAATTGTTGTTAAATTCTAAAACTGCAAAAAGCTTTATTTAGAGGGTTAGTTTATAGTATTTATAATTAACTTTACTGTATATAAAAACAAAGTCTATGTTATGTCCTCATTTAAATAGATAAGTAAACGTGTCTGTGAATGTGTGTTTGTATGCGTATATACGAGTGATGAAATTATGTAACTGTTTTGGGAAGTACCAGAGTCACTAATTCCTTCTAAATGAAATGGCAGAAGTATGAAAACAGCATATTAGGACTGTTCACACCAAGTCCGCTGCGACCAGGTGTGACACAATATTATAAAATATATAAAAAATTTCACTCCATTTCTAATAAAAAATGTTCATCTGCAAAAAAGTTCTGATATGTAAATGTTTTAAATCTCCATTGTTTTTTGTATGTTTTTCAAATTAAAAAATTTACTTGGTGTGAAAAGGCATAAAGGTTAAATGTTAGTTAAATAAATGAGCACCGCAATCTCTCCCTACCACAGGGATGCATTATGATGAAGTGGGCAGTCACTTGGATATGTGCAGTGGATGAGTTCATATCTAACTGAATGTTGTTAAGGATTTGTGGAGTTTTGATAACAGAAGCATCTGTTTTTTATCCTCACTGTGCAGATGTACATCATGCCACAGGGATGAAACAGAAGTTTTATGAGTGCACTACGATGTGGAAAGTATGTGCGCATGTTTGGAGACAGAGAGAGAGAGTAACTTTTCCTGCAAGGAAGAAAAAGGTCAATTTGTTCAGCTGAAAGTTACAGTTGTAAGTGTCTTCAATATAACATGCAGCATTTCCCACCCCAATTCCCCATAGCGTGATTAAATAAAAAAAAATAAAAAAAACAAAAAAAAAAAATACAGATGAAAAAAATCTGAAATAATAATAAAGAATATTAATGTGAAAGAATATTCAGTTTTCCAACCACGGTTCAGTAAGCATTTGCTCCGTGGTTCATCTCTAATTTAAAAATGCATTTGGATCATACAGTTTGGCGAAGAAAATAAAGTGCCTCCTCTAATGCACATGTACGGCTCTATAGATGGACACACTCCGCCTGTGTTTCACATGGGTCAACTTTCTACAGAGAGAAGCTGTCCTATTAACTGTTAGTATGTTAAATCAGTTGATGACATCACAGTCCGCATTCGTTAGTTGGCAAAATGGCAAGCTGAGAAAACAAGCAGAAAGAGAGAAGCCCCTGTGTCATTTAAGTCTCCTGTCTGGGAACTTTATCTTTATGCAGTCAATTACAACATCGATGGTCAAAAAACATTTACAAAACAGGCACTGTTTTTGCAGACATTGCTCGACGCGAGTGCCGTATACTGGTAATACTTCGAAGTTTGATTAGTTATTTATGCTGACATCACCCAAAGAAATATAGCATGCAGTGTGCACAGAGTCGCAGGTGAGCCTGAAACGGCACACAGACACACTCCCTTCTGTCTTTAAGCAGGCACTCAGTGCTAGTTCGGACAGACATGAAACAAGAACTAACGTGCTTGGGGTGTTCATAGCCAACATTATGTTGCCCTTACTCCGCTGATGAAGATGTGGGATTTCCGCGTATGATTAAAATACTTGAGTCACGTTACAACATCCATTCTCGTATTCATTTTAATAGCAAGTTTATTTCTTCTACAGTGATGTACAGATTCTGAACGTTGAATATACGTCGAGTTGAGTATGAATGAAATGCACTTTATGTTGATGCATGTAGCGTAATAATGCAGGTATTAAGTTAAAATATTGAGTTAGTAATTAGATTTTTTTTTTTTTTTTTAAGGACCCTAACGAAAATTAACCATGGTTTTACTATAGTAATATTGTAGTAACCATGACTGTAATAACAAGGACCATTGTCACCATGGTTTTCTTAGCAGAAATCATGGTTATGATACAAGTAACCATTGTTTTACAACAGTAATACTGTAGTTTCCAATAGTAACCATGACAGTAACCATGTTAATTTTGTGGTTACAACGATTTACTACAATTACAATGTTTAAACTATGGTTACTGAAGTAAAACCATGGTGATTTGTAGTGAGGGCAAATCTCTTGAAGTGTCTGTTAGCAAATAGAATATTTGTACTTTGGATTTGGCAGTAATATTTTTTTTCCCCTGAACATAACAAATACCGAACCTTACCGAAACCGTGACCCTAAAACCATGATACAAACCAAACCGTGAGAAATATGAACCATTACACCCCTAATATATATATATATATATAGTTGTGCTCAAAAGTTTGCATACCCTGGCAGAAATTGTGAAATTTTGGCACTGATTTTGAAAATACGACTGATCATGCAAAAAACCTGTCTTTTATTTAAGGATAGTGATCATATGAAATATATGGAATTATGCTGTGACTAAACAAAATCCAAAATAAATCAAAACTGTGTTATATTTTAGCATCTTCAAAGCAGTCACCCTTTACCTAGAATTTGCAGACATGTACTCTTGACATTTTCTTTATTATTTGGTCTAAGTCATCAATTTCAAAAAAAAAATTTTAAATTACATTTTAGTTTTATAATGAAATAAATTAATATGGTCGCACAATTTGCACTCCATTTACTGTCATCTGCTACAAACAGAGCACGCTATGCTCATGACGGTGTTTTCCCTGTATGAGCCACGGAGCTTGAAAAGATATGAGCAGCCGGCATCATCACAACACCGTCTCCACAAATTCACAAGTACTCACATTTGAATGACATGTAAACTATATACTTATCTCATTAAATCGCAGCTTTTGTGGTATACAATCTCACTAGCACATGACGTGATTTTAATTTGTGGGCTGAATGTTTACGTAATGACAATCGTACATCAGATGGTAGCGGTTTTTGGTATCGGAGCATTTTTACGAATACGAGTACCACATGAGCGCGGTATCGGGACACCCCTTGTCAGATGTTGTTACTTTAATGTTGTAATGTTTGGATTAGTTTACTGATTCAGGGTCCCCACAGTCATGGAAAACCTGAAAGTATCAGGGAGTTTTAAAATTGTGATTTCAAGGCCTGTTGACATGCAAATTATTAAAAAATCAAAGATAGTGAAATATGGAATATGGAATACTTTTCAATATGGAATATGTACAGCTCTGAAATATTTTATTGGCACATTGTTCTCTTGTACTACTATTGTATTCCAAGTAGCCTGCAGATACATGTATTTAATGTGTAGTCTTAAGTAGTTTGTCTTTCTTTTTCTTGCTTTCCCGACATTACGGGAAGTATTTAAAAAAATACTAAAAATGAATTATTTTAAAAAAGCAGGACTGAATCGTTAATCTAATCGAATTTCATTGTGAATCGAATAAAATTGTTTTTAAATCAAATCCAAAACCTATGAATCGTGAATCAAATCGATTCGCTTTCAACCCAAAGATTCACACCCCTAGTATCTTGGTAATACACATAATGAGGCAAATGAGCAGTAAAAAGCCAAACCTTAAAATCATGCAAGTCACTAAAAGATACTTAATTAGCACAACACAATGACCTCCCACTCCACCTAGGCAGCCAGGTGCATGTCTTCAGGATTAGGAGATTCCAGCGCAGTATGCGGAGAAGAAGCACTCAGGGATACTCAGAGAGTCCCCTCTCTCCTTTCTGACTTTGAAGTGTCCCTCAGTGAGAGCTCAGACATAAGGCCTCCATCAGAAACCCCCACCCCTGTAGTAGGTCTTACTCCCTGTGCCCTCCTAATTACTGGTAAGGGGTCTAGTCCCAACCAACAGGTCATTGAGGAAAAGCCTACTATAATTACTCTTCAACCATTTGTGTGGGCATATTTTTAAAACCACTGAATTGGATGTTGGTGCATCTCTGTCTGAGGAGCAAAACTGAAGTGTTTTACTACTTGTTAGTATCTTAAAATATTTGCTCTGTTTATCAATGTGTGGCCCGACAGGCAAGAAAGGCCTGTTTCAATGACAGGGAGAGATCCACCCCCAAAAAGTCTGATGGAATGTTGCATCCGCCCCAACGGAGGCCCTGCACACAGTGGACTATGTTATGTTTCAGAGTTTATTGGGGTCCTGGGACGTCTTCATGCCAGCATAGCAATAAGCGAGCTCCAAAGCCGCTCTCACTCTGTTATAATGCATCATCTGGGCCCCCAAACACTTCAGTGCTGTCAAAACAATGGGATTAAAAAAAGTATGCATGAAAATTGCTCAGGGGGAACCGAGAGGGCATTGTTTTGCAGGGATAATGCCAGGGAGGCACACAAAACATTGTTCGGGGTCGAGTCCCCTGCTGATGGCCCTCCATCCTGGGTCTATTTCACTCTGAGGACTCCAGCAGTGAGTCGCTTTCCCTCCCACGCTCAGCCTGTGTGCTGGCCCATCCACACTTCACGCTCAGTCTCTTCATGTTTCACTTTGCGCTCTTCGCCCGCCCCTCTGTCTCTGATCAGAGCTGTTTAACATAATCTCACCCAAGTGCCAACAAGCCTTGAACTGCAGTGTGAGAATGAAGGCCGCTAACGGTCCCTATCCCACATTTCTGTCTCATCCATTTGAGAGTTCAAATAGATGAAAACACATTTAGGGGATTGGAACCACCACTGACACTTCTGACACTTTCGTCTGATCTTAGCTTGTTAAAACTGCAAAATAACTAGGCTAAGTGAATGAACTTCAATTGGAGGAGTTTGTCTGTTCTTTGAACTGATCTGTCTGAACTAATTCATGAACAAGTGTCCTAGGCTCAAAGGAACATAATGCAATAGGTTGTTATTAAATTACCAGTCTGAAGGTTCCTCAAATGAGTGACATGTTGTTCTACAACGTATTAGTTACATGCCTCAGCTGACAGTTGACTAAATTCTTAAATTCAGTAAAGAAACCCTTTTATAGCACTAAAAAGAACCGGCTCATAAGAGTCATCTGTTTGGAAACCGCACAGCACTGGTCACGCTGAATATTTTTAATTCCAACCTGTTCTCACTTCCAAGGCGTCAAATACTGCCACTTGTGCAAGAGCCCAGTGCGTCAATCTACAGACGCCGAGAGCATCCTCTAGTAGTGTCCAATTCCAACGCACACAGCAGATCAGCCCAGGGCAGTCTCCTAAGGGAGGGGTCATTGTCAATCTGCGTATAGTATTGCATGTGTTTTACCGCAGTATGTTTTAGTGGTCGATCGATAAATCGTGAGGCCGATAAATTGGCCAATATTCTGACTTTTTTAATTTTCTGCATCGGCCGATATATTTTCCCGTTTGGCCCATTTGATTCTTGAGGGGGCTGAAAATAGCCTGCTTGCATGTGAAGCGGCTAAGACGTGTAAATGACCTGTCACAGTTTATTTTGTTGTTACGTGCCATCATGTGTTACTACAATAACAGACCAGTGTGCAACACAGTCTCTTTTAAACGGTCCGCATATCAAGAGCCGCGGCAGATGCATTTGAGCTCATAATGTTAAAGTGCTTGCCTGTTTCATTCTCCCTCTCTCTCCTCAACAGTTCCCTGTAACAGTTAACTGTCTTGTCTAATGATTAAAAAGGCAAATATTAATAAAACTGATATAATTTAACATCTGCAAATATGCACATATCTCATTTAAACAGATGTTAAAAACAAACCTCACAAAACTTGAGCAGATCCAGAATCCTGTGGAGCGCTCATTTATTTATCCCTAAAGCACGTATTCTAACGGTCTCTCCTCAGCAGTTCCCTGTCACTTTTAACTTTTTTTCTAATGATTAAAGGCAAATATCAATAAAACTTCTATTATATAGCCTACCATTAGCAAATATGCAGATATCTCATTTAAATAGATGTAATTCACGAACCTCATGAAAATCCAGCATTTTCTTCCCTTCGAGCGCTCATCTAATATCTTCCTCTGAAGCGCGTATTCTATGATGGTCATGACGGTCACTCCGTGACAATCCAAGCATTCGATCCCGGCCATTTAAACTGTCAGGAGATTGCTCCTCGCGCTGGATCTGTACGAGCACGTGAGGGCAACTTCAAAGTAAAAGCGCTTCACGTGTGCTATAAGTAAATGTCTTCTTCACTATGCGCTGTATGTACAATTGGTTTGATTCTGTATTCTTTTGAGAAAATGTGATTGCTAACATGGACATGCCATCCATGGTTGCTGGACTACTGTGTGTACTGTTATTTCCTTCTTCCTAATATATTAACAATTACTTCATGTGAAAATAAATTTGATGACTAAACAGAAATCATGCCTAAACAAGAAAGAACTCATGAATCGGGTGTTTTATTTTGACACAGGAAGCCAAATTTTGTTATGTTGCCTGAAATACTCAGCTTCACAATGCTCAAATGTCTTTGCCAAAATGTATTTAAAATTAGAGTTAAATTAAAATAATAACATAACTCATAAATCTACTTTACTCAAATTGGTAAATGTCCTCCTCATTTAAGCATGTAATACTGCCAATAAAGTTTTAAAAATGTAAACATTATTCACTAGGGCTGAGTATTGATAAAGATTTCCGGATTTAATTCGATTCACAAGCTCTCGATTTGATTCAATTCCGATTTCTATTCAATGCAATATCGATTCATATGGGTTTATTTAATTTATAATGTTTCTTTTGCTTACATATAAAATAAATTATCTCCCAGCTAATGCTGTTAATTATACAGGGGACCTTTTAATTACATACATTAGGAAAATATACATTTTACAAATTATATTTTATTACTTTTTCATCAATTTGGTCACATTTTGGCTTATTAAAAATTAACAAATAATGTATTCAATCAATAAATAAGATTTTATATTTCATATATTATTTTTGTTACATATTTATTGTTAAATTGCATAATTTGTCCTACTTACAATTATTTACACTGATTTGTTGAACACGTGCTAAAACCGGTACTGTCTCTTTTACAAAAAACTGTATTTCTGTAAACAGCGTCTTTAAATGAGTGCGTGTTAACTAGAGAGTACTCTAATGGCTTTACCTCATCTGTGCGATGCATGATTAGAATTAAATGTTTTTGTTTTTTTTTAGTTGTTTTTGATCAACAACTGACTGTAAAGTACAGAAAGTGTATTAAAAGAGGCAGTATTCAAAGACAAATGGGTTGTGTGGATCTCGCTCTTGGACACACATTACACGGAACAACTTTTACTCTCAACACGCTGTGAAAGGATCTCACTGCTGAACACTTCAGGACTAAACTACACAATTACTGGTGAGTGAAATGTAAACATTTACCAGCCAGTTGACAAATATATTCACTTAGTCGCACAGTGCGAAATTTGGCTGCAAATGTGAGTGATTTCCTCTCACTGTAGAAGAGGGTTGCACATTGAGTGATAGATCGATCTTGGGATTTAAGAATCGATATCGAGTATCGATATAGAGTTGTGACTTAATTTATTTGTGTTGTGGCTTAATTTATTTGTGTTGTGTCTTAGTTTATTTGTGTTCTGAACTTTTGGTACACCGTATAAATCTGACGCCCTTCGTGTCATTAATTGACAACAAACATTTCTCATTAAAAGCAATGCAAATGTGTCGGAAACTGACGCCAAAGGCTGCTTTTGGCATCCATCTGTTGAAGCACGGAGCTCTTGTACAAGCGGCAATATTTGAAGCCATGGGTGTGAGAATGTGTTGTTAATTCACTAACAAGAAAGGGCTCAAAATAATAATTTGTTTGGGAATCGCACTACACTAGTTGTATGTTCCGCTGTAGATTCAAATTCAAAATAAGATTCAGATTCAAAATAACAGGATCACTGTAACGAGTCATGACGAGAATATGAGTCGTACATTCAGGAATCGGACTACACTGAACGTGCATTGTGTTTCGCACTGTAGATTCAATAGAGCGGCAGCGCAAACTTTGAAAAGTATTTTAGTACAGTGCTCTGCATGACTTTTGTTCAGGGGGAAAAAATGCACATTCAGTAACCATTAATAGAATATAAAGTTATGAAAATACTTGGTTCCGGTATTTTTTCCAAAAATGGTTCTTGGTTCCCAACCCTTATGTTTAACGTTGGGAAACAAAAAAGCTGTACAACTTTGGTCAAACTAATAACATTTAGGCCTAGTCATTTAAATGTCAACTAGATTTTAAAGGCAGCTACTACAGTAGGAAACTAAAACGTCACTCTTTTCCTGAAAAGAGGTTGCATATTTTTTGTTCCAGAATATGTTCCAAGTGTTTCCTAGAAAATTAGCCGGTTGACACAATGTCATCATGCACTTCAAAGCTTTTACGCACAGCTGCTGGCATTTCCTCGTTGCTAACAACAGGTAATCAAGGCATGTCTCAACCTGCCTTGGTTGTTTTTTGCCCAAAGCAGCAGACGAGCTTAACAGCGCTCTGTTGTGATTCATTGGTGAGAAAGCGCCACTGGGTTTGCCATTGTGCCTGTCGACCTTCCTCACACCATCCCACTTCTCTTTAGAGGGAACAGAAAGAGCATTCTTTGAAGTGCAGGAAAACAGTGGAGACTGGAGTGTCTCATTAGCATATTAGAGGAACTAAAAACGCCATGAGCATCACTCAATACTATAAGTCACATTTTTCATGTTTAATTTCAGTTCATTGATATATTTCATCCAGACAAACCAAACTAGCCTCTATCAAGATGCCTTTACTTGATGTGCACCCCCCAAAAACACTCTCTATCCAGCACTAATGATGGCTCTGCACTTTGCTAGGTTTTCATGGGCCAACTGGCACATCACCATGACCAGTCTGCTGAACTGTGGTTGTAAATCCACACCCTAGGAAATGCTACCCAACCGCAGGCCCACACAAAAACATCCCTCACCTTTAGTGGGAAAGTTACTGCCCAACAAATCTCTCTCCTCCACTTCACAAGCGCAGTGAGCCATTATATCACCTACCACATGGGCTTCAGCAATGGTGCCACCAGCAATACTCTCTTTACATGAGGGCGGGATGTCTTGTCATTCTTTCTCGCTTTTCAATTTGGAGGGTTTTATCCAAACCCCAAGATTACCACCACTACAATATGCCAAAGGGGCCTCCACCTCAAGACCTCCAACAGGCTGCTGCGTTCAGGCAAACAATTTCTCAACTGAGCCCAGCTATAAGAAAATAGACCCTAAAATCTAGTTCCTTTCATATTAAGCCTCAGCTGTGTGTTTGCTTTACATCTATGAGGCCACAGCAGTAAAGACTTGGAAATTGAATTCTGGAATGGAAAAAGCTGAATGAAATCCACCACCTGAAAGCTGTACCGTTGTATTAGTTTTTTTTAGAAGTTTAAGACGTACCAACTTAAGTTCATTTCTGTGTTTACTGTCCTTTAGAGCCATAATAACAGCTCAACAACTGGAGGAAGATAGATACCTCTATTGGAAGACTATTTTTTAACCAAATCTAAGAAAAGAGAAAGAGCTGAGCTAATTTTAAACTAGAGAATGTTCTGCTTGGTAATATGTGCTTCTGAGTTCTCACTAGGGCTGGGCGATATGTCTTAAAAAATTATATCTCTATATTTTTCAGCCTACTGATGATATTCGATATATATCTCGATAATTATGTATTTGCTCTAAAATGGCTCAAAAATTGTTGTTTTTTAATCAGAGGAACCATCATTTCATCCAAATAGCCATTTTAGCCAAGTAGATTCAATATTTTAAAGACATTAAATAAAAATCTATTTAAAAGTAATACGTTTTTCAGGAGAATGAAATTCAATAATTTTCATTGATATGCACTTTATATTTATATTTCATTTAAAATGATACATAGTAGCTTAATAAAAAGCATTATCTACCGTATTCATTATTTAAAATATCCTTCAAATGTTTTTACTAATACATTTTTTGTGAATGAATAAGGTGTGCAAAGCAACTTCACTGAATTATTTTTGAAACCCCAGAACATTGCATAATACTAAATTATTACTGTGGGACACATCAGGTTTTATTATTATAATATAATGCTGAATTATCATTATTATTCTGATTATTAGATTTGCGTTATACAAAAGTAATATTCTTTTGTCATTTCTGTCCTGTTTACTTCACCTGGGGGCTTTTATTTTGACATCGAAAATGCAATGTGTATTTGACAGTTTACAATGTTCCGCATTTCCTGAAATGCTGTAATCTCCTCCTTTTCTGTTATTCTGTGCCACATTTGTAGATTTTTATAATAACTTGTAACTGTTACTAATGTTTGGAATTGCGCGAATGCTTGAACCTGCATTACTTTGATTTCACAATGCACGTGAACTGATCTGAGAGCACCGCCATACACGTGCACACAGATCAGCCATCAGCGTGTCACCGGTTTGTTCGGAATCCCACACAGACCGTGTTTATCTGTCGATAAATCACAGCCTATTGTGGATTAATAATCAAACATGACCAACTCGCCATTTTGATGATATTTTGATTAATTGTGCAGCCCTGAAGGATCGTGAAATTAGTCTAATGATGTGCTCTTTATGAAACTAATGGCCAAATTAAAGCACATTAAAATCATTGCGATATTCACGATATTGGTCAATTTTAAATCGTCAGAAAAATTATCTCTTATTATATTGTTAATATACGATATATCACCCATCCCTAGTTCCCATGGTTCAGCGTTGAGAGAGTACTATAAAATAGAACCTTTTCATTATGAACCAAGGCATTTTTAAAGCTCTCACAGTTGTCAGAAATCAAATTACATTGGCAAATTTACATTTGTGTAAACTCCAAGCAAATGAAGAAGGGAAAATCTTAGAACACTTACTAGATATTTTATACAACTAGTTTGATTGCTACAAATTGAAACTTGAATGGTTATACTCTGCCAGAGTAAAGCTGAAGAATGTAACTTTTTCTGTGTTAAATTAATTTCTCCTATTCAAGCTTAATATGCAGAAACAACTACAAGTAAGCATTAATAGGTACATTTTCTCAAAAACTGTAAGCACTGTGTCTCTGTGGCACTATGAAAATTTCTTGTGAGTTAGGGGCGGGACTATCTCTTTGGTTGCCCAATGGCAGACGGGGGGTGTATTCAGAAAGCTGTTTTGAAAACAAAGTTTACTTTTGCAATTCTGTTTGGTGGCGCTAGTGTCGCAGGAATTAAATTCTTCAGCTATAAAGTTTGGACACAGTTGGCTGAATTTATGTTTCTTATTCTCTTAAAAACCTTTTGATCTAAAGGCCTATGCTTAAATGCTTGAATACCTCATTAAGGTGGTTAGGGCAATTCTTCAGAGCTTGTATAAAGACAAAGGGATTCTATTTTGAAGAAGCTACAATATAAGATTGATTTTATTTTATTAACATTTTTGACAACTACATAATTCCTATAGCCTAATTACTTCTGTATTAGCCCAATTTCATAGTTTTGAAGACTATTACTACTAGGGCTGCCCTCGACCAATGATTTTCCTAGTCGACTAGTAGGCGTTCATTTAAGCCATTAGTCGACTAGTTGTCGCACGTTTATGATATTAATTTAATTACTTAAATATATATTTTTTGGGGGGCATCAGAAAATAGTTTGAGTTCTAGGGCTGAGAAAGAATGTTATAAGTAACATTGCTAACACTGTTCTACATTACAGAGAAATACTAAACCGTAATAATGAGCCTTTCAAACATACATTTTACAAGCGCATGCACGAAGCGAGCCACAGTAACACCGGCAAAAGTGGTAATGATTCTGAATGTGTCGGAAAAACCAGCAAGCAGACTGTCTGAACATTTTGTTAATTTATAGAGAGAAAGGCACATTAGGGTTTTGCTGACAGGCGATGATCTCGGGGATTGATGATGGTCAGAGTGATCGCCAATAGCTGATGCCTTTGATGTCAAGACAATATTTGGCTTGTTTTCATTTTGTATTAAATTATTATTATTGTTATTATTAGGCTATTATTATTATCAAATTAACATTACAAATAATTTGCCCGTAGACACACAGACACGCACTTAAAGAAACACACTTTATTATATTATTAAGAACAGATGACAGAAAAGCCGTCTATGCACATGTATGACACGCTGTTTGTACGGAGGCGTGCAGTCTCGTGGAACACGCGCATGTAAAGGTTTCTCACTCTTTCTTTGTTTCTGTCTTCTGAATTTTTTTTTTTTTGAAAGAACAGTATCGTCTGTGAGGGCTGCGAATGACCTCAGACATCTCAGCTCAGGAGGTGCTTTGAGTTCAGTTCGCTTTATTCCCACAGAGCAGTTCCTTGTGACCACAACTCTGCAACCTATACATCTGTGATTAAAACATAAAATAATACAAAAACACGTTCACCTCGAACCATGATTTATATTTCAGTGATTATTATCATCATTATAATTATTATTTTTACATTTATAATTGTTTTTATGTCTTCAATTGTATAAGTAATTTTCTGCCTGCATGCTTAGATGGTAAATGGAAGGTTACTTATATATTATATTATTTTTTTGATCACTTCATTATTTTAATTGCTTTTTCTTTTCGTTTGGAGTGCAGTTTGAATTTAGAAATTTATTTGATTTAAGGTTTTTGTTTTTTAAATAAATTAATTTAATTTTCAATACAAAATCACTAAAGCAAGAATATTCACCGATCCCTCAGCCCAGGGGTTGCAGATGTAATTGGATATTGCGATATATATATATATATATATATATATATATATATATTATATATCGTGAAGGAGGGAACAAAACGAATTTATTCACACACATTTCCCAGACAACAAAATACCCAACCGGTAGAGAATGCATAGATGAAATAGGTTCTTTGCCAAAGAGATGTTGACAACTGTTGTAAAACCATCTTTCAAAAAGTTGAACAACACACATTTTAATTGCACTTAATTATTTTTTTCCAGTTTCATTTGAATTTTTAGTTAAAATCAAGATGTCTTGCTTTATTGTGTAGGCTTAACCCTAACCCTGCTTAATGAAAATTACCCCATAGTACCACCAAGCATCCAACCAGCGGTAATATCGGTGTTCGTCAGTTTCCTGTGGAGTTTTTTTTTCTGCGACCAACCGACCAATCAAAACTTGGTCAACCAAGACTCTTCTCATTGACTAACAGTTGGTCGACTATTAGGGGGCAGCCCTAATTACTAATTAAAACAGTAATAGTGAAGAATGAGTAGCAGTGTCCAAAAATTTGACTGGTTGTGTGATATATTGCACTTCGTTTAAAGAAGTAAAAGTAAACAAAAAGGACAATGTATTTTAAATCAATTCAGTTCGATTAAAGTATTTTGTCTATTCTGATCCAAAGTTTACAGTAATCCAGACTATTAGCCATCATTTTAACCACAGAATATTAATTCACATAAGAGTCCAGAACTACACAGTAAGCCTAAAGGCCACAGTGCTGCTCTCTGAACTATGTCAACTCAAGTCTATAGACTCAGTGTGTGATGGACCGAAACGTCCAAGCCGCATGACTTCTTGGTTGTTATCACATCACTTTTCTAACTCCGAGCACTTTAGAGAAGGCATGAAAGTGTTCCTCACAACAGAATAGCACATCCTTTCAGCTACCCACAAGATGAGTTCAAAAAGGCCTCGACGATACACTTCCAAATGTTCTGGACACAGGGGGAATTATCTGATATTTAAACTTTCCTGTAAAAACACCCCACACTTCTAAATCTCCAACTGTCACAGGAGTTCAGCATTACACTAAAAACATCTTAATTTTGGATTCAATGCTAGGCTTGGCTCTCTGATATGTTTTGACAAAAGAGAAAAAAGACATTTCTCAGAGGATGTGTACTGGGAAAGATGTCAATCAGAGAGAAGGACTGTACAAAACCATCCAGAGAAACACTGCACTTCACACATCACTATTTAAACAATTCACTTGATGCCAGAAAGTCACATAACCATGCCAGTGTGGAAAAGTGGCTTCAAAATATTGTACAATTTCAGAAAGGAAGTCATTTTTCATGTGTCGCACACCTAAAGTAGTCAATCGAAGCCGCCATAGCAACAAGTGAACATTTGTTCTGGAGGAATGTGCGGTATGCAGGAGGAGGGGGCTTCATGGTGGAGGAGGAATCACCAGAGAGAAGATTTTTGTCACAACGATCCAAGTGATGAGCCAAACTTTAAGTCAATACAGCCACTAGCCTAACTAACTTAAACACAGAAGTGCTGTTATCGCAGCTTTTTAAAGAAACCAAAGCAACGGATTTGATAAACACTTAACAACCCAATTGTTTTTGAAGCTTAATCGACCACATTGTGGCTACAAAGGCTGCAACCAAACATCCGTTGTGACGTGAATTCAGACTGCATAAGCAAATAAGCACAGGGATGAGTTCTCTAGAATTTCTCCTGTCTGACCTGTAGATCCAAATGTTAAATAAGAGCAAGGGAGCACTGCATTGATTGATCTCTGTGCAGACAAGAAGAATCCATCAATTTTAAGGGTCAGTGAGCATCTCATCCGCTGAGAGGGAACAGGGTAGGGCGAGAGTGGGGAAGTCAGAAGCGTGTCCTTGTGGGAAGTGTCACCAGACAGAGGTCAACTTGACAGAAGGTGGTGTCGTGGTTTCATGAGGAGCATCTCTTTTATTAATACTTAACCACACCAATAGATTACATAAAAAAAAACAGCTAGAATTCCTTCTGTTGTTAGGTGGTCAGCACTGATTACAATAATGGATAAAAGAATCAGTTGCTCATATTCTGTGCACTAAACCGTTATTCTTATTATTGAATTTATTTAGGCCAATTCCATTTGACTCATTTTGTTGGTATTTGTGTTAATGGGTTTTGGCTAGGGATATGCACGGATAGTCATAGTCAACATTCGGTTAACCGTTCGACGCGCCACTATTCGAACACCAAAATCACTATCACTATCCTATATTATCTTCAACCTGACCCGAACTCAACGAGCTGAGGTCAACCTGTTGTGTTTCATTCGTTGTGCTGTGTTGTTATACAATTAAACATGGTTTCAGGTTGTTTTTGCAAAGTTTCAGCACTTGATATAAGTTTTCTATTTTGCTCTTGTGTGCATATTTATGGACAAATTCAAAGCCATTTGATTTTAAACCATTTAAAAATCAAAGCACCCCAAAGAGGCTATTTGAGTTTGCAGTGTAACTCCACACACGACAATACTTCCGTTCACTGCCTCACGGAAATGTGAACATGCCCAGGCAGAGCACATATGAAGCAGTTACAGTTTGATTATTTTTGTTTGACTTTAATGTAAGATTTTACTATTTGAAGACCTACGTATTGTGGAATTTAGGCTTATAGCTCACTCTGCACGTTATTTGCTGCTTTTTTGAGAAGTGTTTGAGGAAATTAAATTTCAATAAACATTCTTTAGTCCCGATTAACAGTTCATTAAAAATGGTAACCGTGCACATCCCAAGTTTTGTCTGTATAGAGCGTAACAGTGCCCGCACACTTTTTTAGCCATCCTGGTTCCAGAAGTATTTTTCCCATTCATTTCTTCGATAGGCGATTTCGTAGTAATTCATAAAATAGTTCTAAGCCAACGTTACAAAACAACATTACAAAATTCGATTTGAAGCAAAAAGTACTTGAAAATCGGCCGAAAAGACAAAGGTGCAAGACTGTGTTTTAACATCTTTAATGATGGAATGAACTACACTAATTTAAAGCACTGCAAATGACATAATCGAATTAAAAACAACGGAAATATATAAACTTACTGATTAATGTTGTTGATTAAAAGTACAAAATCAATCTATTTAAAGTTTGTTGCAAAATATTCAGATAAACAGTATACAAAATATATAAGCAGTTTGAGTGCAGGGAGACCGTCATTCGCAGTGCATCATGGGAGTCATCTCTTTGTCTGTGGCTTGTTTGCCATGATTCTCTGATTGGTCGATTGTTTCCCTTTATGATCATGGGTAGTGTAGTTCTTCACCAGAAATTCTGCTATTTAACACAATAAAAAAAAAAGAAGTAACAAAGTAGAAACAAAGTGGAAACAGCAAATCTATATAGCTACCACACTTGTTTTGCCGCTGATCACCATTTTAGGTGGGGAAATGTTTTCCACAAAGAAAAAAAAAAAAAACATCAGAATTCCCAGTGAAATGGGAAGGGGACCAAACCTCCAGTAAATCCCATCATCTCTGCTGGGGATGGGACAGTTTGGCTATACTTAGATGGGAAAGTATTTAAATGTGGAAATGCCACAAACCATAATTGGCCAGTCACTATCCATTCGCCACAGCCCTGTCATAAAGCTAAATGTTTGAAATTGTTGTGGATAACAATATAATAAATGCTTTCCATTCTTTCACTTCAAGTCGAAAATCCATGTAGCAAGCAACTGTTTTTCTAAAACAGAGAAACTACCAGGAACATAACCTTCTAACTGTAGCAAACAGTGCAGATCAAGAACACATAGCTTCCCATAAAAAGCTCCTTGAAAAAGCAAAGAGAGGAATAGCCAACAACAGATCATTTGCAGTCATTTCTATTCTAGGGGGAAGATTTTCTACCACAGGGAGGCAAATTTCACAGATGCCTTGTGCAGCAGAAAAGAAACACTCTCAGCAGGATGGCTAGGAGTTTACCCGTGGCATCCTGACAGACGTGGCACTCCTCCAGTGATGGAAACACTAACACTGCGTACAAGCATTCTGCATCTGCGTGGGCTGAGATGGCTGACCCATTTGTACACTTCGTAGAAACTGAGACATCATGAAACAAACAGCGATACCACAGGATCGACCACAGCTGCTATACTTCAAAGCACTTGACACTTGCATTTCAAATAATAAGCCTTAACGGCACAGAATCCCACCTTTGGAGTGGAAAGCCTCTTTAAGGCTTAGCAGCATGTCAGAAAACTTTCGCACATCATTGACCAGTTGCATGATGTAGTCTGGGTCTCCTCCAGGGGTGGTGGTGTGGTCTAGTCCCATAGCACTCAGGTGGTTTGTCTTAGAGCTGCGGCCCATTTCTAGTGTTTTGTTGGAGCCGGGTGATGGGGGCACGATGCTGGGGTAGGAAAGACGAGCACCGCTTGTCAAGCGCTTATTGCCACTGTTGCTGCCCTGTCGGAACATTCCAGCAGCTGCCTGTGCCTTTACTGAGCCGCCTCAGCCGCAGTACCAAGCGCCCTGCTGACGATGGAGAGCAGAGTACACTGCGGAAGAAAAAGCTGATAATCAAACACAACAGCTAATGAGAGCTTATCACATCAGATGCAGAACAAAGAGTCCCACACAATGAAAATGTTTGGCCTTTCTTTTGGGCATGGTGAAGCCTAAATGGTGGAAGATCTGGAGTGGTAATTTGAGGTTGTAGGTTCAAACCCAGTAGCAGTGACTGATAAACTATCATAGTGCCCATAAGCAAAGCAATTATCCCCAGGTTCCTCCTGTTAGACCATTCATCATTTGGTTAAAAGTGTCAGTAAAGGGTCAAATGTTTCATCTTTTACATATAAAGACAAATGATTACAAGACAAACATCATATATTGGAGAGCTGTCTTTACTAGGGTTGCTTCTCTTGGCAAACAGTAACTTTTTAAAATGTATCTCCCAAGCTCTTTAACATCAATATGATGTACAAGGGCTCCAGATCTTTAACTCAAACTTTTTGACCCATTTATCTATAATTGTTTCATATATTCATATGCAATTTTTGTAATCAGTGACTTTCTCTGTTTCATTGTGATTACGTGCCTGCTTTTGTCTATAGGTGACGTATGCCTGCTGTGGAATGAGAGTAATGCACAGATCTTTATCGCTCAACAGGAGTTTGACACCTGTCAGTCAAAACAAAACCACTAAACTGTGTTCTGTGTCACGAGAGGAAATGGAAACATTAAATGAACAATGACCAACTATGAAGTGGGACAGAATAAAATGTCAAATTTTGTTTTATAATCCCAAATTAAACATTTTGATATTAAGTACTTTATAAAATACACTTATTTGTTATTATAATGTTCTATTCTGTGTTACTATTTAATTTCAGATACCTTAGGACCGAAAGCCTTTATGATCTAACAAATCAAGATCAATAGGTAATTCAGCAAAACACTATAAACATTCTTCATCATAACTGCTTCACATTTTAGCGCTTTAAGCTAACCAATTTACCTGTTCATTCAAATTAAACCTTTTACATTTAACTGGCGTGTATCGAGCGTCTCAAACAAGTGATACTTACTTGAACAGCTCATAAGGAATATCATACTGCAGATTTATGAAGGTAAATCCCATGTAAATCCATAAGAAAAGGTCAAATGTAACGCTCGAAGCTGAAGGGCTCGTCACATCGCAACTGACGAGGGAAAAACTTACTGAGGGTCTGACTCAAAACTCACTCACGTGACCTCAAAGCAAACTTCCCATTGGCTGGTGGAGTCCGGCTGCCAGATCCGGTTGTTTTCCTCCTCAAAAATTGCATGTGCTACAGTGGATACAGCCAGTGATTTAAATGGAAGTTTAAAATTGTTGTACAACGATACCAGGGGTGGCGAGAGACTGAAGACTCTGGGATGGAGAGGTTGATTCCATTGCATCACTGAGGACTGCTGGAAAAAGATGGTGGGAAATGTGAATTATAATGTTTATCAAATTTATAATGATGAATTAATCAGTGATACGATACATCACAACCCTAAATAATTACTATTATAACAATATAAAATAAAACATGCCTAAAACAACAACAAAACATCCAAAAAGCACTGTCACGTTTAAACAGCACAAATATTATCTGAAAGTGTTTGCAGATTGTCGCTCCTGTGAAGAGTGACGTGACTCTGGCGACACCTCAATGTTGAAAGTGGCACTACATGTGCAGAGTGTGTAGTTTTTCTTAGGCGTTTATCCACGCTCATTTAAAGAGATAAGGCTTCAAAACCACTGTTTGAAAATAATGTAAGTATTGTCTAATCTAAATGTTAGTATTAGTGTTATGCTTAATTATGTATGTATGTATATATATACATTTGTAAGTGGACTAAACTTTGCACAGAGTCACTGTGTCCTATTTTACAATTCTGTTGACTAGGCACCATCAGTTTCATGCAAATCTATTTTTTCTCTCTCTCTCTCTCTCCCTTAATTATAGTGTTTATTTTTTTCATATTCTGTATAATAAATTCTAGACCATAATGTTCCATAAATTGTGTCTAAAAATGTATTATAAAGAGGGTAATTACACATTACTTATATGTAATATAATATATACAATTATTTGTTGTAATTTTTCTATTGCAGTTTTAGAAATGTGATATCTTTAATTGTACATATTTTATCCAGAGTATTTTAGATAATGATATACACATGGTTCTTGTGATATCAATAGATATCACTAGTGAATAATTTCTTAAAGCTGGGACTCAATGAACTGAAACACTTGGCTCTATAATAATGCTCAATATATAAGGATTTACCAAATTAAGCATTTTAGCCTATATATTCACCACATAAAGGGTTCTGTAAATATATATTTCATCAGCTAAGGTTTAATGAGGAATAAGGTTAATTATTATTACAAGATTTGAAGTTGGAGACACAATGTATGTGTCATGGTTTTATGTGTTTTTGTTCATGTTTTATGTTAATGACTTTTATTTTGGAAGTTTAGTTCCTGTTTTATAGTCATGTGTTCCATGTCATGTTATTTCCTGTTTCCCTGTTTCATATCATGTGGTCCCCTGGTCATATGATTTCATGTTTCCCTCCATGTTCATGTGTCTTGAATTCATTGGTTTATTGTCTTGTTACCTTGTTATCAGTTCTGTCTTGTCATTGGTTATCATTGTCATGTTTCTCCCTTGCCCATGTATTTAAGCCTCATGTTTGCCATTGTCCATTGTAGTCATGTTTTTGGTTTTCACGCTTCATGTAAATAAACTGCACCTGGGTTCTTCACTTGACATGGCACGGAGCTGACACTGGCGTGGCTGTGACATGGCATGGAGCTGACTCTGGCGTGGCTGTGACATGGCACGGAGCAGATTCTGGCGTGGCTGTGACATGACACGGAGCAGACTCTGGCGTGGCTGTGACATGGCACGGAGCAGACTCTGGCGTGGCTGTGACATGGCACGGAGCAGATTCTGGCGTGGCTGTGACATGGCACGGAGCAGATTCTGGCGTGGCTGTGACATGGCACGGAGCAGACTCTGGCGTGGCTGTGACATGGCACGGAGCAGGCCGAGGCATGGCTGTGACATGGCACGGAGCTGACTCTGGCGTGGCTGTGACATGGCATGGAGCAGGCCGAAGTGTGGCCACGCCTCAGCCTGCTCCATGCCATGTCACAGCCACACCTCGGCCTGCTCCATGCTATGTCACAGCAACTCCTCAGCCTGCTCCATGCCATGTCACATCAACGCCTGAGCCCGTCACAATAACGCCTTAGTCTGCTCCATGCCATGTCACAGCCAAGCTTCAGTCTGCTCCATGCCATGTCACAAGCAAGCCTTTGCTCCATGGTCCAGGCCCGCCTCTGCTCCACGGTCCAGCACTCACGCCTGCCACGACAACCAGTCAGCATCCATGCCCACCACGGCCAAGTCAGGATCCTGCCGTACCATGTTACCCTGTCATGCCATGTAACCACGTCAAGTCACCATGGTACCCCCCCCACCAGCTCCCTCTTGAACTCTGTGTTTTTGTTTTGGGGCGTTGGGAGCCGCCCCTAGTGGGGGAAATATGTCATGGTTTTATGTGTTTTTGTTCATGTTTTATGTTAATGACTTTTATTTTGGAAGTTTAGTTCCTGTTTTATAGTCATGTGTTCCATGTCATGTTATTTCCTGTTTCCCTGTTTCATATCATGTGGTCCCCTGGTCATATGATTTCATGTTTCCCTCCATGTTCATGTGTCTTGAATTCATTGGTTTATTGTCTTGTTACCTTGTTATCAGTTCTGTCTTGTCATTGGTTATCATTGTCATGTTTCTCCCTTGCCCATGTATTTAAGCCTCATGTTTGCCATTGTCCATTGTAGTCATGTTTTTGGTTTTCACGCTTCATGTAAATAAACTGCACCTGGGTTCTTCACTTGACATGGCACGGAGCTGACACTGGCGTGGCTGTGACATGGCATGGAGCTGACTCTGGCGTGGCTGTGACATGGCACGGAGCAGATTCTGGCGTGGCTGTGACATGACACGGAGCAGACTCTGGCGTGGCTGTGACATGGCACGGAGCAGACTCTGGCGTGGCTGTGACATGGCACGGAGCAGATTCTGGCGTGGCTGTGACATGGCACGGAGCAGATTCTGGCGTGGCTGTGACATGGCACGGAGCAGACTCTGGCGTGGCTGTGACATGGCACGGAGCAGGCCGAGGCATGGCTGTGACATGGCACGGAGCTGACTCTGGCGTGGCTGTGACATGGCATGGAGCAGGCCGAAGTGTGGCCACGCCTCAGCCTGCTCCATGCCATGTCACAGCCACACCTCGGCCTGCTCCATGCTATGTCACAGCAACTCCTCAGCCTGCTCCATGCCATGTCACATCAACGCCTGAGCCCGTCACAATAACGCCTTAGTCTGCTCCATGCCATGTCACAGCCAAGCTTCAGTCTGCTCCATGCCATGTCACAAGCAAGCCTTTGCTCCATGGTCCAGGCCCGCCTCTGCTCCACGGTCCAGCACTCACGCCTGCCACGACAACCAGTCAGCATCCATGCCCACCACGGCCAAGTCAGGATCCTGCCGTACCATGTTACCCTGTCATGCCATGTAACCACGTCAAGTCACCATGGTACCCCCCCCACCAGCTCCCTCTTGAACTCTGTGTTTTTGTTTTGGGGCGTTGGGAGCCACCCCTAGTGGGGGAAATATGTCATGGTTTTATGTGTTTTTGTTCATGTTTTGTGTTAATGTCTTTTATTTTGGAAGTTTAGTTCCTGTTTTATAGTCATATGTTCCATGTCATGTTATTTCCTGTTTCCCTGTTTCATGTCATGTGGTCCCCAGGTCATGTGATTTCATGTTTCCCTCCATGTTCATGTGTCTTGATTTCATTAGTTTATTGTCTTGTTACCTTGTTATCAGTTCTGTCTTGTCATTGGTTATCATTGAATGTTTCTCCCTTGTCCATGTATTTAAGCCTCATGTTTGCCATTGTCAGGTATTGTGTGTTTATGTAATGTTGTTTGGAAGTCAAGTGATGTCAAGTCTAGTTTAGTTCATGTTTATGCTTTGTAGTCATGTTTTTGGTTTTCACGCTTCATGTAAATAAACTGCACCTGGGTTCTCCACTTCATCGTCATCATCATTGCCAGCATCGTTACAGTATGTGCTGACAGAGCACGTTTCCTTATACTTGCATTTTTCTTTGCATGCCATTGCTTTAATTAATTAATTTATTATTTATTTTTCCCTTTTTCACCCAATTTGAAATGCCCAATTCCCAGTGCACTTTTTAAGTCCTCATGGTCGCGTAGTGATTCGCCTCAATCCGGGTGGTGGAGGATGAATCCCAGTTGCCTCCGCGTCTGAGACCATCAACCCACACATCTTATCACATGGCTTGTTGAGCGCGTTGCCACAGAGACATATCGTGTGTGGAGGCTTCACGCCATCCACCACGGCATACGTGCGCAACTAACCACATGCCCCACTGAGAACGAACCACATTATAGCGACCACGAGGAGGTTACCCCATGTGACTCTACCCTCCCTAGCAACAGGGCCAATTTGGTTGCTTAGGAGACCTGGCTGGAGTCACTCAGCACACCCTGGGATTCGAACTAGCAAGCTAGTGAACTCCAGGGGTGGTAGCCAGCGTCTTTTACCACTGAGCTACCCAGGTCCCCCGATCGCTTTAATTTAGAATAAAAGCTAAATAAAATAAAATAGCTAAATATGCATTGAAGTGAGGATAAAAATATTCATGAATATTGTCAGTGATGAAAGATGAAAAATTTAGAATCAGCAAATCCCCACAAGGTGTCAGTGATTGTTTTTATTTCATCTCTAGAGGCCGCTATTATACTGTAGAATCAAGTTGTTCTAACTGTAGAATTCTCCAGTGGCGGAGACAGAGAAACTGTCTATTTTTTTTTTTTTAAATTTTTTTTTTTTTTACTATCTGCAACTATCAGCATAGATTTTTCCCCGATAACCGATAGTTCCAAAAAGTAACTATCTGCATGGATTAATTGGTAAAACCAATATATCGGTCTACCTCTAATTTACTGTATGTGCCTGTTTTATTAATTTTTTTCCCTTTTTCCTGCAGCCCTTACTAGACATATTGATCTACATCTGCAAACTGAACACATCCCTTGGTGCTCTTGTGAGTATCCCTTTCAAAGGAATTACCAACTAATCCAGTGACTCAATCTGCACAGTGTTAAATTTGCAACATGTGCCTGCTCCTCTAAAGGAATCTCTGGTCTACTTCTGACGAGACTGTGAAGGCCGATTGGCAAGATGACTGTAACAGAGCAGAGGTATGACGGGGAGTACAGATACATCAACTCTCCCCTCATCACTAACAGGTATTTATGGGTCTCCCTCCTGCACTTTGTCTGGCTGTCTGCTTTCCTGAGATATTTCATGCAGTAAATGCATTTTTTTCTTCATATTGTTTCAGTGAAGAGATTGCATTCTACAATGGGAACTGGAGAGAAAAGCAAACAATTAATGGAACCTTTCAAAAACTGGTGGGGGAAATTAAGATGTTTTTTTGATTTATATAAACTTGATTTTGATTTATATAAAGTCCACACACAATATGGATGAAACCTTTAATTTGACTTCTTGTTTTACTGGTTGACCACTTGAGACACTTCATCATTTTTGTTACTCAAAGGGTGTCATGGACAGCATCATAACCAAATGTAAGCAGATTTGGTCTACTAATGGGTAGCAGAATCCATTTGAAACATTTATTAGTAGACTTACAAAGAGTAGGAAAGCAACATAATTATGTTCAATTTAAAGTCTCTCTCATGGACAACTCATACTTTCTGATGATTCTCCATATATAGCCTTGGTGGTGGGCTACCTGGCTATTAGCTGGCCCTTCCTGGACCTCAGAAACAAGCAGAATATTAACAGCACATATTTTGAGTGGCTTGAGGTAAGAAACTGCTTTAAAGACCACATGAAATCAAAATTGGAAGTTTTGACACTTTAAATGGTCATGAAACCCAAAAACATTTTTTTTAGATGTTAACAGATATAAACAGGTTGCACATAATTGAAAACAATGATAGCTCTCATTATGTTAATTTTCAAGTGAGAAAGTGGTTACTTTTTCCGTTTTATTGAGCCATTTAGTTCTTCTGGTTTAAAACTAAAAGTTGAAGCAACATCATTAAAATGAGGTATAAGAGTATAAGTACTCATGTACGTCAGTAGATTCTATGCATTACTCCACAATATTAATGAGAAGGAACGCTTCCATCAAATCATAGCGCTACCATTACACATAACAGCAGAGAATTCAAACTTATGGATGTAACAGCTGTTCCCAGCAGGCACGAAACTTCAACAGCACTCGTGGAACAGACATGAGAGCAGACTTTTACACTAAACACCCTGATGAGTTCAAAATCACTCGTCAGGGGGGCCTGGGTAGCTCAGCGATTATTGACGCTGACTACCACCCCTGGAATGGTGAGTTCGAATCCAGGGCATGCTGAGTAACTCCAGCCAGGTCTCCTAAGCAACCAATTGGCCCGGTTGCTAGGGAGGGTAGAGTCACATGGGGTAACCTCCTTGTGGTCGCTATAATGTGTGGTTCTTGCTCTCGGTGGGGCACGTGGCGAGGTGTGCGTGGATGCTGCGGAGAATAGCGTGGGCCTCCACACGCGCTACGTCTCCGTGGTAATGCGCTCAACAAGCTGCGTGATAAGATGCGCGGATTGACGTCTCAGACGCGGACGCAACTGAGATACGTCCTCCGCCTGAATGTCAATACAGTACAATACTGTACATTCTATATATATATACTTTTTTATATATTTTTATTTTTCATTTTTATTGAATAATGTGTATGTATATAGTGCATATTGTATACTGTACAGTGTATGTTATTATTTGTATACTGTTGAGTGTAATTATGTGTATAACAGATGTTTAAATTGTGTTGTGTTAATTTGATGTTATTGTAAATTGGTATATGTCTCATCACTGTCACGACTGCTATGTTGATCGGAACTGCACCCAAGAATTTCACACACCATTGCACTTGTGTATATGGCTGTGTGACAATAAAGTGATTTGATTTGATTTGACCTGGATTGAGGCGAGTCACTACACCACCACGAGTACCTAGAGCCCATTGGGAATAGGGCATTCCAAATTAGGGAAAAAAAAAAAAAGAAAAAAAAAGAAATCACTTGTCAGAATGGACCACTGTCCATAACTGGACTGGCACAAGCGTTTCTTGGCTGCAGTTCTGCTACTTATGCTCCAAACATGCTATTTATGAGGGGTAGCTGTTAGACGGAGCACTGATTCCATTGATTACTCTCAGTGTCTCTGATCATAACACGATTACTTGACGGCTTGTTCAAAAACAGAAGACAATGATGAAAACCAAACACTCAAAGTCAGGTCTCTTTTATGTACCCTAGACATTGTGTGAAAGTTTCCTGGATTTATGCCTACATGGTTTACAGGCGTTATGTCATCATGACAATGGAGTTGAAATACTGTACAACTTTACACAGACAAGGTTAGTAAGCGATTTTTATCATACTAGAGTCAAGTTAACACGCATTATGCTTAAGTATTTTGGCTATACTTTTGAAAAACTGTGTTTTTAATGTTTTGTGTATTGAACCTGTTTACTATCATTGTATGTGCCTTACTGCACATAGTTTTTTTTTTCTTTAAGAAAAAGAGAGATGAGTTGAAAGTATTTTCTGAGGTAATCAACATTATGCCAGAAATGCTGTCAATAGAGTTTAACTTGATTTAAAGCCGAAACACTCCTTGTAAGAATAAATATCTATGAATTAATGTAAAGTTTCAAAGCAGTGCTGGTTTTGATGGTAATGTTTGCTCTGAGGTGCTGAACTAAGGGTGTTTCATGACACTTTAAGTCTATGTCTATTAGCTCTAATGCCATCTATCTGTCAGTGCAGTCCTAAAAGTTGACCGAATTAACTTTTAGCAGGTACACACATTTAAAATTTACAGTCTTTCTCTTCTGGGAAAATGGACCAAAAATATAGATGACTCATCTTGCACTTAAAATTTTTGTTCAGTATAATGCTCTTTAGAATAAACATTCCCCTTCCTCTAATAATACCAGTGTCTGACTAGCAATAGTAAGTAGAGAATAATAGTCGATTGCTGTGATGTATATAAAAAAGGCTATTTAAAAAATGCAGATATGTCCTGCTCCAATAGGAAATAAGTCAACACAGGAAAAATCTGCACTTGTCAAGGCATTTTATGGGGTCTTTAACAGACTGATATTGAAATATTGAGGGTGTTTGATACCAATTGATACAAGCATTTCAGAGAATGATATCTGAACATAATAGTATTCGTAGTAGTAGTCTATAGTAGTAGTTTACATGAAGTGTAAACTATCACGCTATCATTATCACACAGTAGAGATTTGCTATGCAAATCCTGTGTGAAGGAAGAAAAAGATAATGTTTCTTTTGGAATTGCCAACCTTTGAGCTCTCCAGATGTAATTGTTGTCATTGTCTTTGTATAATGGGTTTATTGGGTTATTCAGGATTTCCTAAGATAAATGTTTGCATAGAAGATAAAAGTTCTTCTGTGTTTGCTTTTACAGTGTAGGACTACTACCAGAGCGGGTGGATGTTGATGAGTTTGGCACAGGCTCTGGGAAGGATTGTCCTGGCAGGCAGAGAGATGACCAGATTGTCTGGGTGAGTGTTTTGCCTCCAGTATATTCATACTTAGCTTGTTCTCATGCCATCCGTCTTCTTTTATCTTATCAGTCCTCCTGTGTTCTCTGTCTTTCATGTGCATGAGTATTTATGTGTGTTTCTCTGGGGCTGACTCTGAATCCATTAATAAGGTTCACTGCACGGATCACAGAAATTCAGGAGGTTCTTAAAGAGCAGAATTCAGGCAGATATGAATGGAGCATGATCACACAGCAATCCATAGGTCTGGAATAGCATGCATTATGTGTTTTATTGTTTTGTAACTTGTGTCATAAGAGATGGTACTTCCAGTATCTGTACTGTATATATTGATGGTTTTATTAATATCCTTTTTTATTTATTGTTGCTTTTTACAGACACTCCAGTTGAGAAAATTCCTCTCATTTCTGGGAGGGGAGAAATCATCATTGCAGGCAACATCATCAAGCAAGTTACATACAAACTAAAAAAAATCAACCAAGCTATCACAATTAGCTAGTCAGCTACAACAAATTTGCACAATCCTAATGTTCATAGGAAAAACTGAAATTTTACACTGTCCATTTTTTGCTTAGTAAATGCTTACTGTGAAGTCAGTTTTGTCAGAAAAGATGAAATCACATGCAGCATTTGAAAGTGTTTTGAAGTGTAATATGTTTAGTATTCCAAGCAATATACTGTATATTATACATTAAGGGGGAAATTTACTACGAATTAATTGCAAAAGCGGTGGTTATTTGCACGCTGTCTGCGCTGGTTTAGGGCCCCAAATCACTAAGGGAATTATGCAGATCAAGCAATGGCGTGAACACACCCACAAAATTGCAGCTAAATGCAATTTGCATACACAATTCCGATTCTTGCAGGCCAATTCTTAGCGCTATATAGTGTAGGATGCAGCAGACGAACGGGATCTGAAACACTCCATCTGGACTTTAGAGCATCACCCCACTACTGAGATCCAGACACCTGAATCATCTTTTCAACATGCTGAAATTGCTGAATAATGCTCTTTTCCATAATTTGATCCTTATTTTAAAAATTACTGCTGTAACAATAAAAATTATTTTTACCAGCCGCTTTTATCTGGCGGTAATAGCGCAATGCAAATTGCACTGCACATTTTTTGTGAATGAAGCGCAAGCTATAATGAGCATAATTTGCACAGAAAGGAAGCATGTTTGCGCAGACAGGAATGACAATGACTTAATTTAAATACTCAAAACGCAGAGCAATTTCAGCACTGATTGTGCTTGCTTAAAATGGATTGCGGGTAGTTAGTGAGTAAGACTCAGGATTTTGCGCTGAAATACCTTGTGCAAAAGTGCCGCAGCTGTTTAGTGAATTTGCCCCTGAGATCTTTAGAGTCTTTTTGATTAGTATTTTACTTTTATTATTGAGATATTATGCCTTACTCAGAGTTTATCAGCAGTGTAAACCGTATCCTCTCATCCACAGGTTTGAACACATACCTTTAGCGATGCCCAATGGAGACATTCTTATCCATGACTTATCTTTTGAGGTTGATATTTCAATGTTTCCATAAGTAAAGTGTTTCTAGTCTTAACTTATTTAGATTGTAAAGCAAGGTTTGGTCATCTGGTTTTGATAAGTACCATCTTCTTTCCCTTAAATTCCATTGTGTTGGTCTGTGGTCCCAACGGCTGTGGGAAGAGTTCACTTTTCAGAGTGCTTGGAGAGGTTCAAAGAGTTCTCTTGTAAAACTGTGTGAAAGTTTGAAAGAACTGTTTTAAGTATCAGTTGTTTTCATTCCCTTACAATGTCTATTTACTTCCTAGCTGTGGCCTCTGTGTGGAGGACGGCTCACAAAACCGGAGTGATGGAAGCTGTTCTATGTTCCTCAGGTGGGGTGAGCTGTATAGCTCTTTTACATAGAGGTCTTTGATTGATTTCATGACAGTAGGTTAAATTTGAAAATGTCTGTTGTTGTTTTTTGATTTTTTAGATTTATTTGTATTTTTCCATAGAGGCCATACATGTCATTGGGTTCCCTTAGAGATCAAGTGATTTATCCTGATACACATGAAGACCAAAAAAAAAAAAAAAAAAGAAAAGAACATCTGATCAGGTAGTGACATGGACATCAACAGCAAAATTAGATTTGTTATGTGTTCAGAAAAAGTGTCAGCCAAAATAGCTTGAGAAATGTGGAATGCCACATGTCTATCACACATTAACCGTAATAACATACTGTGCATACCGGTAACCGTCAGAGTTTAAAGGTGTTACACACAGTCAGGAACAGAGCTGGGATTGGTGGACTCACATTTTACTCTTAACGTTAGTTCTGGTGTTTTGGAACAATAGTATCTATCTGACATCCTCTTTATCACCTTTATCGTCATAACTGAGTGGGCTAAGTATAACACCAAAAGGGATTAATTGATGTCTACTTGTAAGCAGACATGCGTTAAAGCATTCATCTAGATGAAAGTTGCAGAAATTTGGAATGAGTTGTTTTAATAAATGGTCTTTTAGACTGGAAGATTTACATTCTGTAAATGTACAGTTTTCATAACACATTAAAATGCTGTACATTAAATCAAGGAAAGTTTAATTTCTCATGAAATGACCATTTTAATTATGTTGGCTTGATGAAGCCAACATACTGTTATACTACAAACTTTGTGTAGGTTTTTTTCAAAAGCCCTAAACCGAGACCAAACTCTAAAGCCCAAAGTATAGATAAAGTTACTGTTTACAAACAAACGCTCCATCCTGACCCTTCCGGGTTCTTTTGGTAGCCCAGAAAAGAACTGCTGTCTATGAGCGCTTCGCTCAAATTGTGCTGAAACTGCCAAAAAGTGCTGTTTGTGGGGTTGGAACACCCTGTTTCCCACAGATTATTGGAGAGTGAGGCTTCTTTAAATTTCCACCACAGGATTTTACATAAATGATGATGATATTTCACAGGTGACCGTCATTGTTATCTTGTCTGCTCTATTAGACCCAATTGACCCGTAGCATCTGTTTGTTATTATTTTTTTTTAATGAAAAATTTACGTAAACTCTGATTGCATACTGGCTGTTTTTAATTTCCAAAGTGCTGTCACTGTGACAGATATGAGGTCAAATATGATCTAACGATGATTAAGACCACCAATATACGATATAACTGGAGGAACAGATCCCGTCTCCACCACCGCAGTGAATGGACTACTGTTTGTGAAAGGATAAGTGAATAAAAATAATGTCATGCTGCTAAAATGAAGTCTTTGAATTTATTTTGAATACAGTACATAATATTGTTCAATCGAAAACAGCTGTTATTAAGTTTTCATATGGAATATGATCATATTGAAGTAAATATTATTTATTGTATGTGGGTAATTAATTAAAGCAGTATAGACACATATTGCATGTCTAGAGGTTGTTTTTATTTTTATATATCATATTTCTTAGGCTTTAGAAGTGTGTTAAACGTGAGGATGTGTATTCATCAACCTGTTACATGTACAACATTTTCACACAGGCTCATTGAACACATAGAACACATACTTTCTTCACTGTAAACCATAGATAACCCATTTATAATAACTTTTATTAACAATAAAAGACATTATTACATTCTATAAAGCTTAAAAGTGTATTAAAACTGCAGCGCTGCCTATTTCCACCATTGAAATCTGCTGCTCGAAAGAACCCGGAAGCGCGGTTTCCTGCGGTGTGACGTCAGAGCGAACGCTAGGCGCTATGGCAGGCGCTTTTATCGCAAGACGTTTTGGCTTTTAAAGATTTGGTCTAACTATCCGTAATTATATTTTAGATATCTACAATTGCATTTTGAGTCACAATAATAATTTGACTAGTCAGAATGTTAATTTGAGATATCTGCCATTAAAATTTGACTAGTGAGAAAGAACTTTAAAGATATCTGTTAATATATTTTGCCTATTCGAAATTTCATTTAAGAGATCTGCAGTGACGTCACAGATTTCGTCACTTGTCACGTCACACATCTACAAAGATCATTAGAGATATCTGTAATTCAGAAAAAAAATAATATATATATATATATGTCAAAATTATATTTTCAGATATCTAAATTGCCCTTACCCTAGTCATCTGCTGTGTTGTGATGTGCAATGACTCTTCATTACGTAGTGCTATCAAAGCTGTTAAAGTAACTAGCTGCTAACAGAAAGATTAAGTCAATGCTTGACAACTTAATAAACAATATCTTGATGCATTTATATATGTTAAAAGGTCTCCAGTTAACTATGTGTAACAAAGTGATTGTTATATGTTGTAGCACTGACCAATTTGTGTAAATGATTAATAAAGGCAGACAACCACAAATGAGTGTTTCGAATTTTTTATTATGCAATCTTTAAAAATTTGAAATTGGGCAAATAAATTCATGATGTAGTGGTTTAATGCTTTAGAATCAAGGCACCTGTGTTTTTTAATCTTTTAAAATCTTAAAGTTAAAAATGACAGTCAATTGAAAAGAAAGAAGCCTCATTCGACAATTTAAATAATCGATCATAACTGCTATTAAGTGGCCGTGAATTTCTTAGTTACTATACCTTCTATTATTCTGAATTAATACATATAGCCTATATTAATTAATGGTACTAACAATTAAATACATTTATTTAATTAGTATACGGAACATGCTTGTGTATTATTTGCCAATACCGTTATAGCCCACTTGATGGCAGTGTGTAACAGCAACTCTGAGAGAAGTACTGCTGTGTTGGAGTGATGAGACGGAGATGGAGTTTCCCACTGTAGACATGCAATGTGCAATTGACCTTTGAGCTAATGTAGGGGTCCTTTTTTTTTTTTTTTTTTTTTTAAGTTTATTTGGGAATGATGGCTGATACAAATCATTTTTACAAGTGCTCCATCATCATTGTTCCTCAGTATTGGATTTTTATTTATTTTTTTAATTGCAAAATTCTGTTTAAAATAAACCAAACATGCAAGACTAACATTAAAAGATCAATTCTTTATCAGACAAAATGGTGGATGGCAAACATTTCCGAGCTAAGATTATTTTTGTTGTTGTTGTTGTTTTTTTTTTTTTTGTTTTTTTTTTAAGGTGGGTCATAGCAGAGAGGCAATTTGCAAAAGCATTTTAGATATCGGTAAAGGAACTTTCACTAGTAAGAATGTTGATTTAAGAGATCTCTTTTAAAATTCTTCCCAGTCAGATTAATAATTGCTGAAATCTCCAAATAAAGATCTTCCTGGTCTGTAATCAATTTGAGATATCCATACAAACATTATGGATATCTTTAAATGAAAATTGACTAGTAATAATTAAAATTAAAGATATCTCCTATTAAATATTGACTAGTCATAAATCCAATTACAGATATCTACATTTTTTTTTTTTACTAGTAACAACCTAATTAGAGATATCTTATTATAATTTATACTAGTAATAAATCAATTGTAGATGTCTGTAATTACAATTTATACTCTATTGTAGATATCTGAAAATAGTTTTCAATGCAATCCTATGGAAACAAATGACTGGTCAAAGTTGCATTGCAGATATCTTAAATGTTAATTATGACTAATTAGAAATGCATTGTATGGCAGGCGCTTTTATCATTTAATATTCAGATTTGACTATCCATAATTATGTTTTGACTAGTCCAATTTCAGATATCTGTTGTGCATTTTTGACTAGTAGTAATTCACATTTAAGATATCTGCAACTAATCGCTGCACTGGAGAATTGCGTTGGCGACAAGGTGGAGAGTACAGGCAAATGGGCATTAGCTGTCCGAATGGAGTTAAAACAAAGTTAATGCAACGACGTAAACTGCTTATCTTTCCTCTTAATATGCTGTTTTGAATTTAAAAAAAGTCACATGAATTTGTGCAGATCCGTTGAGTTTTTTTTTTTTGTCAGGCATAGTAAATCAATCATTAATGACAAACTTATATGAATATGCTGCCTGAGTTTTTGCTCGGCTGTTTGTTTGCTTTAGAAGACCAAGTGCAAGCGTGGTTCATTGTGTGAATGCACGCGCACATAAACAGTTTTAGAGTTTTCCATTTTATCGTTTTTTGACTATAAAGTTTCCCAAACTTTTCTCCATTCTGACAAAAGGAACTTCTGTCCAAACTTCCTAATTTTATGACATAGATAGTTATGTAAAAAAAAAAAAAAAAATTAAGAGCATGGTAAAATATATCCGTCTGAAATTAATTTGATATTCATGAGTGGGCACATTGTAATATAATACAATGTGTTCATTTGAGGGCAAATGATATAATATAGACAATGCCATTCTAAAATTACCTTTAAATGGCAAGACTTGAGTTGTTTATTGAGTTGTTTATCCCTTTTTCTCTCTCCCTTTCTTGTACATCATTTATAGATTTAATATGACAATAAAATAATCTAACAAATATTGTCAGTAGTGATGAAGCATACAGTCACAATTTGGCATTATAAGGCAGTGTTTTGTTACTGCTGAACAACAAACACATTTGGCTTGTAATACATCAAGAGTACGTCTATTTATCAAACTTTTAAAACTAGTTTAAAACTAGTTCTGTAACTGCTGATCTCCTGGGATTTTCACACACAGCAGTCTCTAGAGTTTACTCAGAATGGTGCCAAAAACAAAAAACATCCAGTGAGCGGCAGTTCTGCAGATGGAAATGCCTTGTTGATGAGAGAGGTCAACAGAGAATGGCCAGACTGGTTCGAACTGAAAGTCTACGGTAACTCAGATAACCGCTCTGTAAAATTGTGTTGAGAAGAATATAATCTCAGAAAGCTATTCAGAGATGCGGGTTGGCACTGTTTTGGCGGCACGAGGGGGACCTACACAATATTAGGCAGGTGGTTTTAATGTTGTGGCTGATTGGACCATATATATATATATATATATATATATATATATATATATATATATATATATATATATATTTATTTATTTATAGTTACTGTATATGTGCATATGTGTGTGTGTGTACTCTACATACTGTATTGTTGCTATTATTATATATTGTGTGACTGTGGTCAGGTGCTGAGGGAATACCTAGGTAATATCCAACTGGGACATATCCTGGACAGAGAGGGCAGCTGGGAGAGTGTGTAAGACTGGATGGGTGTCCTCAGTGGAGGGGAGAAGAAGAGGATGGCTGTAAGATCTGCTCCTTGAACCTCCTTGAATTATTTCCTTTGTTACACACATACAACACATAACTCTCTTTAGGATAATCAAGATATTAATCTGGTCATCACACAGTCATCACATCTTTAGCTGTTTAAGATTAGAAATTCAGAATTTAACAGACTTAACAAGAGTAGAGAAGGGTGGAATGCTTTCTCATGCTTTATTTAATTGCACAGATGGCTTGCCTGTTCTACCACAAGCCCCAGTTTGCTATTCTGGATGAGTGCACCAGTGCAGTCAGTGTTGATGTGGAGGATTTCATTTACAGCCACTACAGCAATGTAAACATATTTCTTGTTTTTATACTCAATGAATGCTAAAATGTTAATGTAAGAGCGAAAATTCCAAGTAAATGCTCCTTAAGCATATAGCTGGGCAGGTAACATATGGTGGAGACCTGACAGATGGTTGTCACCATCACGCTTTGTTTTCTTTGTCAAAAGTGAGGACGTCAAGAATGTATTCTCTGCTCCTGAGGGAGTTTACTGAAGAAACATCTGTCTCCCTGAACTCCCTGGATTCTTCTGTTTCTTCTTTTTAGGTTGACATCACACTGTTCACAGTCTCCCATAGGAAATCACTATGGAAGCACCACAAGGTAAAACTTTGCTCTTGTCTTTCTTCAGAAAGTTTAAAGAATTCATCATACATTCAAAGTAGTGTCAAAGAGTCTGAAAACATTTTTTCTCTCTCTCTAGTATTACTTGCACATGGATGGAAGAGGAAACTATGATTTTAACCCCATTACAAAGGAAACAAGTTTGGCTCGTAATATTGACATGGGCTTTGAACATGAGCCAATTTATGTGTAAAGAATTGATGGTCAACAATTCAAATCATTTAAATTTAATACAACTGTTTTCGTTAGAATGGTTTTACAAACGATTTGCACAGAAATTCTCTGCATGTGCTTCATGATTGAGGCCCATTAGTAAATGTATGGGCCTGAAGCAATATCATTCTGTACTCCATGGAATTCTTATTTCTTCTGAAAGCATTGAAACTCTTATGGATAAAATATATCTTAGGTTCAAGGTTTATCTGAAAAGATTTTTTTATGCAATGAAATTGGGTGTGATATCTGTTTTAAGAATCAAGCATTTGTAATGTAAAAGTAGTGTTTTTGTGTTGGTCCCTAAATTATATTTGTAGAGTGAAACTGGAATATTTAAGTAACTGGGTGATGTTTCTTATTGTCTGGAGTTGTTTTATTCCTAACTATCCTTTAGATTCTGCTACATGTGTAGCAAGCTGTCTTTGTGAATTTTATTTATGGGAAATTTGTTTTAAGAGATAAAGAAGCCTAAAACACTGTAAACTGGATATTTATAAGATCATGATACTGCCTTACAAGAGTATTTATATCTTTAATAAATTCTCTAATTTTACTAAATTACAAAACAAATGAACATTGAAAATTTATTCTGTGATATTTAAATTTTAAACCACACACTCAAAATGTAGTATGTTAATGTCACATTGTTTATTTTCAATGTTAATTTTGCAGTATTTAGTCATTTTTTTATGTCTTTATTTTTAGTTTAGGTGGCAATCCTCTAGATTTCATAAGGTGAAAGTCTTTATATATACAGTATATATATATATATATATATATATAATGTCTTCTGCAGTAAGATACAAGGTCTTACTTTTTTACTGTTGTAATCCACAAGGGTGAGCCACTGAGATGTGGAGTCTGCAGGACTTTTACTTTGCTTGCAACAAGTCAGTCTGTTAAGTAGCGTGTACCTCAGTCTGTTAAATTATCAGATTGTGTAATTGGAGTATCTGAAAAATCCCTCCAAGTTATGAGTGACTTTTGTTAAAAAATAAATAAATAAATAAATATAAAAAATTGACTATACCATTTCTACCCTTTTTTTTTGTCATATTAGAAGTCATTGTCATAAACATAGGACAAACGTAATGAGGTTACTTGGGGGAAATCTAGTTTTGGTACTCATGCAAAGTTTTCTTCAAAATACGAAAATGAAGAAAAATAAATAAAAAGCAAAATAAAGTACAAGTACAAATCCATGTCAAGAATAATAATTTATTTGCTGTTGCTAGTGAAATTCCAGCAAATATAATTTACATTTAAAATATGATTAAATATTGTTCCTCTAGATATAAAAACTAATATAATATATATATATATATATATATATATATTCACATATAGCAGCTAACATACCCATGTATTTCTGAGGAAATAAATAAGGATATTCAATAAAATATACAGTTCTATTCATCCACAACATAAAAAAAATTAGGCTTTGATATGTACAACATATCATGTACTGTAAGTGTTTCACAGAAACCAGTCCATTTCTGCACTGCAGGTGTGCATGCACAAATGCAACAAGAAGGGTTAAAACAGTCCTGCTGTATGTCCCAGTCTGTGCTTGATCAGCATATTCCTGTATACTAGAATCTAGACTACAGCTTCCTTGGCCATCAGGGTTTGTTTTTGTGCTCGTTTGCAGCACATCACAATAAGAACAATTACACCAATAAACACAACCACGATAACAAGTGCTGCTCCTCCAATCACAGGCAGTCCATACTCTGAAATGAAAAATAGGAATTTAAACATCAGTCATCATTTCAATGCATACATACTCTAACAACAAATTTAACCAGTTGCACTGTTTAAGATCAAATCCAGCTCAACAAAGTTCCGTGTTAGTTTGTGTAAAATACTGGCAGTTCTGAAACGCCAGGTGTAGTAACAGAGCTTCCCACACAACTGGATGGAGTGAGTAATGGCAGAGTGAATGTCATCATCCCTCCTACAACTGTTAGCCTACCCAATCTGGCCTCTTTACGCTTAACAACCATTCTGTTTTCCAAAACACTGGAGTTCTAGACATTTAAATAGTTCTAAACAAAGCTTGCATCTTTTTAGACACCCAAGTTAGTCTCCTGAACTGTCTCTTGATTGCTGGAACAAAGTGGCATACAACATGCTGGTAATGGTAGTAAGACGATTGCAAAGTTCAGAACAAAGAACTGAGACTCAACTTACCCTCAAGCACACTCTTCTTCTCCTGTGGGGAGCATTTGGGGAGGCTCCACGCCCCGACCCTCTTGTCTCCTCGACGAGAGGGAATGTATGCCGCCACACTGAAGCAGTAACTCTGATCCACATCTAGTGTTTTAAACTCCACTTTACTTTTTTCCGCAATGTGTATTTTCTGTAAACATGTAGAGTAAACATATTAGGACTGCAATTTTGAGAGCACTCAAAAATGAAAGACATGGGGTATGGCATGTAATCAAGGCTGACACTCACTTTTCCTGTGCTTCCAGCCTTGTTGTACGCGATTTTGTATTGGAGCTTTTTCATAAAGATATCACGAATGTTCAGAGATCTTCCATTTTTGTACAGAGCTGTGATTGGGTCACTTATGTGCAGCATAATCTTCTTGTCCTCACGCACCACTATTTTGAACTCAGGTCTTCCAATTAGAGCTGCAGGTCAAGATAAAAATTATTAGAGCAACTGTAATGATCAATTTCTGGTAACAAGAAAACAGTATGCATTGCTTGGCACAATGTTGCACTTATGACTTAGTATTACAGCATACAAGATGCAAGGTTGGACACTCACTGTCATTGTATGGGCAGAATGACTTTGATCTGGTGAAGGGAGGTTCTTCATGATCAGTCGTAAGTCCGGACAGCGGTTCTGAGAACACCACAGCAGAATAGGTTTGCTTCAAGTCCAACAGTTTATTGGTCAGGTCACACTCGGTTTCAGAGCTTCTAATGCAGTGAGGGTTTTTCTCTCTGTCCCCACCAACTCTGTAGAGACACAATAAGAAATATCGGTTGGAATCAAAAAGGTCATTTGGGAAAGAAGGGCTTCTAACAGGTGTATACAGTACATACACTATACAGATTTATTTTAGCTTTGTGTTGTAAAAGAAAGAGCAAAGCAAATGTGTGACGCTTGAATAAGATATTTTTTGTACTTGCCTTGAGAATTCAACTGTATAGGTGTAGTTGACAGGTTTAGGTCCCCATGTTAGAATTGTTTTGAAATTGTAAGACGACCATAACACATTTGTTGCTTTGGGAAGCTGGCCAACATCTATCGATGCTAAATAGGAGAGAAGACAACGGTCAGAGATCCATGCGCACATCAAATGGCTTTTTCTGTTTGTTTCCATTAATACCCAACCTCATTTTATTAGTATTATTATTTTTATTGCAATTATAAATACCCGACCTTGTGGCACAACAAAACACTATATATCTGAAGTTCATTTCACTATACATACTATACACTACATTATGGTACATACTTGCACTCGCAGTCATGAGAATCTGGTTTAGTTTACCGTTGTTATAAACATCACGAAAATACCGATATCTTACCAGGGGATCCGTTAACGAGCGCAAGCCAGGCAAGAACAAGTGCAGGCAACATCACAGTTTTACTTTCCATAGTTTTGACGGCAAATAGTCCAATATGAGCGTGAGAATATTTCATTGGACTTAATCCTCTGTGAAGCGTTTATCAATTAAAGCGTCAGGAAGACGCCTGTCTATATAGGGTGCGTCCTGCCCGCTGCGGAGGTTGCGTCATGAGTCATGACTAGCGCTCCGCCTCTTTCTCCACTTTGGGGTTTTGTCACTGGCTGGGCATTCATCTTTACGCGCAGCTTATGACCATATATGGTCATCCGGGTACCGGGTTTAATTCAGACCTTCCAAGCTTCAGGACTTTGACAAGTAAGGTTAGACCTCTGGTTGTAGTTTGCGCTGTCTCATTCTTTTGTACTGTTCAATCATAAAGGTGTTTTGTGTTGTTTTGTCTACTTTTGGACTGTATGGGAGAGTATATGGATAAATACTTGGATAAAATGAATTATAAATCAAGACTCTATGTGTTTAACTAAGAACCATCCAGTCTTTGACATAGCCTACTTGATACATTGCAGTTTTATGTATCTATCAGTTGCAATAATTATCTTCATTATATACAGTATATATAAGAAACGGAATACATGTAACGGGATTACGTATTTCAAATACAAAATATAAGTAACTGTATACAGTTACAGATTAATCATTGATATTTAGAATACAGTTACATTCAAAAAGTATTTTGATTACTGAAGAGATTTCTTTGCATTTTTTTGTCATTGTATTGTGTTATTAAAATTTTTTTATTGATTCCAAGACAGACAAAAATAAATTTAACCAGCAAATTATGCATTTGGAATGAACATATAACCCTTTATAACAGACACACAAATAGAAATACATAAGTACATAAAAAAAGACAAAGTTCAACATAAAAAAATAAAATAAAAAAAATTGTCTCCCTCCACTGCCCCACACTAGGACCCCTCCAAATGAGACAAATAACTGCCCCATTTTCTGCCATAAATCGACAGGTTCCCCAGCCGTCTGGAAGTCATTTCCTTGAAAGCTGTCACTTTACCCAACTCGGTGCACCACTCACGAAATGAGGGTGCATCAGTTGACTTCCATTCCCTAGGGATTAGCTGTCTGACAATCATAACGCTGGTTAGGACCCAGCTTTTCATGTATTTATCTCCTATATTCAGGACCCCTCCATCACCCAAAATACACAGTCTGGGGCTAAATGAAAACTGAGTGTCCAGTACGTCACACACAAAACGCTGGATCCTCAACCAAAATTCCTGACACTTAATGCAACCCCAAAAAACATGGGTTGTGTCCCCATCTTCTGACTGGCATCGCCAGCAGGTGGGTGAGTCTTTAAGACCAAGCCTATACAATCTAGAGGGGGTCCAGTAGAACTGATGCAAAATCTTAAATTGCATCAGACGGATCCTTGCATCTCTAGATTCAGACCTGATGCTTTTTAGGATCCTAGCCCACTCTCTCTCCTCCAATACCAAGTTTAAATCTTTCTCCCATAATCTCTTGAGAGAAGACGAAACTCCAACTCCCAGACTCTTAATTAACAGGGAGTAATACACAGAAGCTTCATGACCTTTCCCATAAGCAGTAATCACCATTTCCGGAGTATCTTCCGCTTTAGGGGGGTGTACACCTCTCCCAAAAACAGTACAGAGCAGGTGGCGCAGCAGCAAAAACCTAAAGAACTGGTATCTAGGAATCTTAAAATGTTGAACCAAATTATCAAAAGATCTCAGTACTCCACTCTTAAATAGGTCACCGAGTGTAACAACCCCCCTCCCAATCCACTCTGACCAAAAGAAAGGGGACCCACCAGGGTTCAGCCATATGCTTGAGGCAACATTTAAATAAATGTCCGAATTAAACACTCTGGACACTTTAGTCCAAACCATGTGCAAATGCGAAATAACGGGGTGTGACTTAACTTCTCCGGTTAGTTTGATCGAGAGGCTTTGCAATGGCGAAATAGGGGCAAGAACTTCCTGTTCAATAAGAAACCAGGGAGGGGCCCTCTCAGGTGGAAGTGACCAATGAGCCAAATGTCTAAGACCAAAAGCATAATAATAAAACAAAATCTTGGGTAGGCCTAGCCCACCTTTGTCAATCGGCCTATGTAACTTATTGAAATGTAACCTGGGATGCTTTCCATTCCAAATAAAGGACTTCGCTATGCAATCAAATTGCTTTAAATAAGAGAGGGGAACATCTATAGGGAGAGACTGTAGTAGGTAGTTGAATTTTGGAATACAATTCATTTTATTAACATTAACCTTCCCAATCATCGATAAATGTAATGAAGCCCACCTGCCCACATCGCTCCAAACCTTTTAGTTAAAGGGTCAAAATTAACTCTAACTAAATCACATAAATTTGCTGGGAATAAAATGCCCAAATACTTAATGCCCTGTTTGGGCCAATGAAATGGGCTGGAAAGCCGTTACTGGACAGTACGCTGTCAGCTCCAAAGCTTCGGATATAGACCAATTAACTCTGTATCTCGAAAATTTAGAAAAGGAATTAATAATTCTGCGGAGACAAGGCATAGATCTAGTAGGGTCGGTGACGAATAATAAAATATAATCTGCGTAAAGCAGAAGCTTATGCGCCACACCTCCCGCAATCACCCCTGGAAAATCATCCTCCTTTCTTATTGCGGCTGCTAATGGTTCCAGGGCAAGACAGAACAATAATGGGGAATAATCTGAAATTAATCCATTTGTTTGTACCGCTGCTACAGGGTGTCTATAAAGTAACTTAATCCATCCAATAAAAGTATTTCCGAACCCATACATTTCCAAAATCTTAAAAAGATAATCCCATTCTACCATATCAAATGCCCTTTTCGGAGTCAAGTGAGATGGCCGCAACCGGAGTCTGATCATTCGCTACTGATCACATGATATTGATGAGACGCCTAATGTTATCAGAAGAGCTACAGCCCCGAATAAACCCCACCTGATCTATATGTATAAGTGATGTCATAACTTTGCTTAATCGGTTAGCCAGAATTTTTGACAAAATATTTACATCTAGCTGGATCAGGGAAATTGGATGGTAATTTTTACATTCGCTTGGATCTTTGTCCTTTTTAAGAATCAGACTGGTCCGGGCTTGTGTCATGGTTGGCGGAAGCTTTCCATTCTTTAATGATTCTGTATAAACTTCTAACAAAAGTGGAGCCAGTTCTGTAGCATAAGATCTAAAAAATTCAGTGGCAGAGCCATCTGGCCCTGGAGACTTGCCAGTAGGTAGGGCCTTAATTACCTCGTCAAGCTCCTCCAAGTTTATCTCAGAATCAAGAGAATTTATTTGCTCAGTCGTCAGTTTAGGAAGATCTAATGGTTCCACAAAGTTTCTAATATCTTCATCAGTAGACGAAGATGTGGAATTATAAAGATCAAGATAGAACTCTTTAAAGGCATTATTAATATCAATAAAAATTTCACCACCAGCAGATTTCACTGAGGGAATGATAGAAAAAGACTCTCTCTGCTTTATATATCTAGCCAAAAGCTTCACTGCTTTGTCACCCAACTCAAAGTATGACTGTCTTGCCCTGAATAACCAAAACTCCACTTTCCATGACAAAATAGTATTATATCTATATTTCAAACGAGTCAATTCTCTGAGGCCATCAGAAGACATTCGGTGCTTCAGCTCTGCCTCTGCACTTTTAATATTTCCTTCCAGCTCCACGAGTTCTCATGCTTTGGCTTTTTTGGTGAATGACGCATACTGTATGATCCGGCCCCTAAGAACCGCCTTAAGTGCCTCCCAAGCCACACCCACAGAAGATACTGAGGACCAGTTGTCTCCATATAAACACTGATTTCATTCTTTAACATTTGTTGGAAATCATGATTTTGCAAAAGAGATACATTAAAGCACCAACTATATGATTTTGTTTTCTCTGTATATGGCAACACCTCTAAACTTACCAGGGTGTGATCCGAGACTAAGATATTTCCAACTGAGCAATCAACAACAGATGAAATGAGGGATTTGGATATCAAAAAAATATCTATTCTAGAATCAATCTTATGGACTGATGAAAAAAAATTATAGTCCCTACCAGATGGGTTCAAAAGTCTCCAAATATCTGCAAGACCAAGATTTGTACACATCCTGTGAAGCGTCAGTGTTGCTCTAGGGGGTTTACACACTTTTGCTTCACTGTGATCAAGGACTAAGTCCATCAAAAGATTAAAGTCTCCTCCCAATATTATATCATGAGGGGTGCCAGCAGCTTGCAACATCCCTTCAAGATCTATAAAAAAGCCCTGATCATCAGCATTATGTGCATAAATATTAGCCAAAATCAATCATTGCCCCTGAATGTCTGCTAAAACAATAATGACTCTTCCTATTTTATCTTTAATCAGTTTGAGACATTTGAATTGTAGATGTTTATTTATCAGTATAATGACTTCCCTGCTCTTACTTGAGCCAGCACTAAAGAAAACATGTCCACCCCATATCTTCCCAAATTTTTCAGCTTCCTGTGGGGAAAGATGTGTTTCTTGAAGAAAGACTATATCATATTTCTTATGCTTAAGAAAAGAAATAACCTTCCTTCTTTTTATGGGGTGCCCCAACCCATTCACATTCCACTTGGATAGAGACAATCCATTCATATTAACATTTGACATATTGATATAATAAAAAAAATAAAAGAAAATGACACCACTTCCCATTTTACATTTCCAAGGGCAGTTCTTCTAAAAAAGCTTCATTCATTTAATTTAGTCAAATGTTCCACTCTTGTGTGCCACCTCGAATGGATGATTTACTCTTAAGTAACTCTGTGGCAGGAAGCCTCATGCTAACTGGGGATGATGAGTGTTGCATAGTGTAGTCGCAGACAGTACTGTACTGTACTTTTTCATGTACATTTTCTTGCCATCCTTGTCTCCACACTGGAAAAGTAATGCAAGTATGCCTGTGATTATGTTAATTGTGGGCAAATGATTTCATCCCTATAGCAGCTTCATTCTTCGGTCTGTATTTCACATTTCAATTGTATGACAAATTTCCATAAAATTACATTGAGTAATCTTTAAATGGTGTACATATTTTGAATTCAGAATAAATGTTAAGTATTTAATAAAAATTAATTAGGAGTTTGAACATTTAAAACTTATTAAACAGAATAAATGTTTTAAACAATACAATTTGGTTAATGGCAAAGCAACTACATTTGAACTAATAATGAACAACTGAACTAATCTTATACTTAGGTGTAGCAAAGTGAAGCATATACATAAAGTTTTTTTTAAACCATTTGTCGATAGGGCTCTTTTTTTATTAAGTACACACTTAGAAAATAATTTCGATTAATTTTTTTCATTTTCATAATAAAATTCCATCAAACTGAATTAAGTTTTTACCTAATTAATTATTATTATGAATTATTAATGTATTATTTATTATTAATTATTGATTTATTATTAATTATTTATTTTATTTTATTTTATTTTAAAAATGACTGAATGATTTTGTTATGAAATTCAAATGCGTAAATCTTAAAAATAGGCTAAAATATTTTTTTGACTGCAGGGGAAATAATAAATAGTGTGCGTGGGAAAAGAGGTAATCCTCCTAACAGGTCTGTCATATAAATTCAGGAGGCAAAATATTTGCTGGTGGCCCCCCTCCTTCCCAGTCACTTGGACCTGGGCCAGGGCCCAGGACAATGATCTTGGTTGTTCCTCCTGCCAAAGACCCAATGTAAAAGCCAGCAGGATCAGTGTCACAGACCACTGTCACAGACCGTTAGAATGATATTCCATACTGCCAAGAACATGGTTTAATTTTTTTGTAATTCTGAATGACTCATTATTGTAAATGATTACACTTTTCCGAGTTCAGTCTATGAAAATACACAATGCAATGTATCAAGTAAATTCAAATAAATTATTTTTAAAACATGTCCTTCTAGGACAAGGGAAATATATGTGCTTTCAAAATATTTAGCAACTCTGTTGAAAATTAGATTATGTGCATTAGGCAAAAAGCTTAAAGCCAGATAACCTCTCTCCTTCGGAACTGTTTATTCAGAGAAAATAGATGGCAGATGAGATAAATGTTTGGCTAAAGCAAAGAGCATTAGAAACATCTGCTTTTTAATAGGCTTCATGACTCAAAATTAGAAAAGTCTACTATTGCCCATGAAGGGTCTCTGCTGTCATACAAATGTGTACCAAATAAACTGGTATGATAAAAGTACTGCATTTAGAAGTATTTATGAGCATTCTCAGTGAAATGATATTTTTACTGTCAACTTGCGGCCCTAATAAAAGTCTTTACGCTTTATAATAATGTGTTTCACATATTAAGCTCAGGTTAGTTGGTGGCTACAAAGATAAACTCACCACTAATGAGTTCTATAAATATCAGTGGAGGTGACCTCAATTTAAATGTTTAGAGTATTATTTTAAAGGTGCACTCAGTAACTTTTTGTTCATGTCATCTTGGACTTACAGTGACACCTAGTGGTGTGGATGCAGCATCATTCAAAATCAATAGTTTTCAGTAACAGATGCCATTGTAGAAATTCACTATTCACAATCAGCCATGATTAATTTAATCCAAGAGTGAAAGTGTCCAGTAACAAGATGGTTACTGAGATTAAGCGAGTAGTATTCAGCTGGTTGTGTGATTTTAAAATGGCAGCCCCCATGAGAGCGCCTTTTACAAGTAACCTTATAAAAACAGCTTTTATAAGGTTACTGATATGACCAGAGTCCTCATCTCAAGTGAGTGGTCATCATTCTATACATATGTTTCAAAATTACAATTCATTTCTTTAGGAGTAAAACCTTTTTAATGGGGGAAAAAATGACTGTGTGCACCTTTAAACTCCAATATCACTTTGTTTTGAGAAATGTAAAACTGCTTGAGTAATTTTGGAATTTGCTGCCTGCAATTGTTTAACTGAAATTTAAGTGGAAGTCCAGTCCTTCCCCTTGCGTGACATGTAACTTAAGATTGGTGCAACTTGTAAAGTTGCTTGTGACTTAAGTGAGACAACTACAGTGTGGTCAGACAATCTAGGGCATTACAAAGTACTTGTTTTGTAATTGTTAAACTCATTGTTTCATATTGTTAATTGAATGTCAAAACTTCAGATGAAACATTCGTAGGAGCCATTTCTTTATTTGATTGTATTTGTATCTTGTGTTGTATTTTATTTTTATTTTTTGTAATTTCATTGTTGCACACTGGGTGGTGTTTGAGGGCATAGCAGGTGCTATAGGAAGAGGAAGCTAGGTGTTGTTGAATTGACCTTATTTTCTGATCTCTTTTAAAAATAAAGATGTTAAACTTTATGCAACATAAAACATTATTGAAGGAAACTCAATGGAAACAAGCATGGACCTAAATTGGTCAGAAATACTCCAGTCCACAGACCTTATGTGACTCAAATGATTGGCGTTTGGTCAATACATCATTAGTAAGTCATATATAACTCCATTGTTTGGGGTTAAAGATGGTAAACAGGACATCACTGGTTTTAAAGATTGTAGCAAACTATATATATATATATATATATATATACACGGGCAGACAAAAGTTTGGAATAATGTACAGATTTTGCAGTTTCAGAAGGAAATTGGTACTTTAATTCACCAAAGTGGCATTCAACTGATCACAATGTATAGTCAGGACATTACTGATGTAAAAAAACAGCACCATCACTATTTGAAAAAAGTAATTTTTGATCAATTCTAGACAGGCCCCATTTCCAACAGCCATCACTCCAACACCTTATCCTTGAGTAATCATGCTAAATTGCTATTTTGGTACTAGAAAATCACTTGCCATTATATCAAACACAGTTGAAAGCTATTTGGTTCGTTAAATGAAGCTTCACATTGTCTTTGTTTTTGTTTTTGAGTTGCCACAGTATGCAATAGACTGACATATCTTAAGGTCAATATTAGGTCAAAAATGGCAAAAAAAGAAACAGCTTTCTCTAGAAACTCGTCAGTCAATCATTGTTTTGATGAATGAAATCTATACAATGCTTGAAATTGCCAAAAAAAAAAAAAAAAAAAGAACTGAAGATTTCATACAAAGGTGTGCACTACAGTCTTCAAAGACAAAGGACAACTGGCTCTAACAAGGACAGAAAGAGATGTGGGAGGCCAGATGTACAACTAACCAAGAGGATAAGTACATCAGAGTCTCTAGTTTGAGAAATAGATGCCTCACATGTCCTCAGCTGACAGCTTCATTGAATTGTACCTGCTTAACACCAGTTTCATGTACAACAGTAAAGAGAAGACTCAGGGGTACAGGCCTTATGGGAAGAATTGAAAAGAAAAAGCCACTTTTGAAACAGAAAATCAAAAAGAAAAGGTTAGAGTGGGCAAAGAAACACAGACATTGGACAACAGATAATTGGAAAAGAGTGTTATGGATCTTAACCCCATTGAGCTTTTGTGGGATCAGCTAGACTGTAAGGTGCGTGAGAAGTGCACGACAAGACAGCCACACATATGGCAAGTTCTACAGGAAGCGTGGGGTGAAATGTCACCTGAGTATCTGGACAAACTGACAGCTTGAATGCCAAGGATCTGCAAAGCTGTCATTGCTGCACATGGAGGGTTTTTTTATGAGAACTCTTTGAAGTAGTTTAAGAAGTTCTGAAAAAATCTTTTTTCAAATTGTAATAGTAATTTTTTACGTTATTAATGTTCTGACTATACATTGTGATCAGTTGAATGCCACTTTGGTGAATAAAAGTACCAATTTCTTTCCATAAGAGCAAAATCTGTACATTATTTCAAACTTTTGGCCGCCAGTGTATGTGTATATAAAGTATATCTTCATGATTATACAGTATATAGTGAAAATTCAGTGTCAAATCAATATTAGATCTTTTTTTAAAAGAATTACTCAGCTCTTCTTGGAAAGCACATGATTTATGTCTTCAGATACCAGATTTATTGCAACACACTGGCAATTAAAATAGCTTTACAATGCTCTATGTACAAACTGAGATTGTGCTGCACTGGCATTTCCCCATCATAGTAGCCAGCTGTCATCATGTAAGTTCAGCTTTCATTTTCAACAGTAAAATTATGTCACAGCAGTGACTAAAGAATACCTGATCATGTTTGTGATCAATGTCTTTATGTTTTCCCTCAGTTTATATTTGCCCCAAGAAAATCTCTTCATGATCATTAGTGAACGCTGGAAGCAGGAAGTGGTTGGTATTGCAAAGGTCCTAAGGTTCATTAAGTATTTAAGGGATAGTTCACCCAAAAATGAAAATTCTCTCATCGTTTACTCACCCTCATGCATCCCAAATGTGTATGACAAAGATTTTTAGAAGAATATTTCAGCTCTGTAGTTCCATACAATGCAAGTGAATGGTGATCAGACCTTTGTAGCACCAAACATCATGTAAAGGAAACATAAAAGTAATCTATACGACTCCACTGGTTAAATCCATAACTTCAGAAGAAATATAATAGGTGTGGGTGAGAAACAGATGAAAATGTATGTCCTTTTTTACTGTAAATCTCCACTTTCACTTTTATATCTGAAAGTCACATGTGGTGCCTGTTTAGTTTCACTTTCACATCTGAAAGTGAAAGTTAAATTGGAGATTTAGAGTAAAAAAGACTTAAATATTGTTCTGTTTCTCACCCACACCTATTTTTTGCAACTGAAGATATGGATTTAAATAGTTTGGATTACTTGTATGTTTCCTTTACATGATTTTTGGAGCTACAAATGTCTGATCATTATTCATGTGCATTGTATGGACCCACAGAGCTGAGATATTTTTCTAAAAATCTTCGTTTGTGTTCTGTAGAAGAAAGAAAGTCATACACATCTGGGATTGCATGAGGGTGAGTAAATAATAAGAGAATTTTCATTTTTGGGTGAACTATCCCTTTAAAGGTAATTTTGACAATCAGTTTCATGAACCTCTTTGAACAAACACAATATTTGTTTATAAAACAGTAAGGCAAAGATTTAGATTGTGTCCCTCTGAGCTTTCATATTTTTAGTAACATATGAATATGAGACTTGAGCTGGTTAAAATTAATAGATAATATTATTCCAGATTGTAAAATTCACAACGGAATAGATATTAGGAAACCACTGCACCAGAATGATGCAACTGTTGCCGAGGTTCAGAGGTACAAGGTTCCGTTTTAATGAAGTCCTTCACATTTTTTCGTTTATCACATGAAGAGGAAGGAACTGAAGGCAGTAATAAAATGCAAATTGATTTCAAATAACATCAAAAATAAATTGGTGACAAATTAAAAAAGTGATGATCATAGGATGACAAAACACATGTTGTTATGTGGTTGAAATGAACAACAAACTTCCTATTAGCATCGCCTTAAAGTTATAGTTCACCCAATAATGAAAATTCTCTCATGATGTGCTCACCCTCATGCCATCCCAGATGTGTATGGCTCTCTTTCTTCTGCAGAACACAAATTAAGATATTTAGAAGAATTTCTCAGCTCTTTTGGTCCATACAATGCAAGTGAATGGGTGCCGGAATTTTGAAACTACAAAATCCACATAAAGCCAGCATAAAAGTAATCCATATGACTCAATATGATGTGTTCAGACACAATATGATAGGTGTGGGTGAGAAACAAATCAATATTTAAGTCATTTTTTTGTCATAAGTTCTCCTATGCCAATATTACTTGTATAGTGCAAGTCACGGTTTAAAATTATTAAACTAAGTAAGTGGTAAGGGCCAGTGTTTAAAGGTTTTGTAAGAACTGTACGATTAATGACTAATGTCTTTGAGGTTCATCCTGAATTAACTGCAGAAGTTCACATAGATGCATTGTCCTTTGTTAGTTGGCTGATGAAAGATTGATTATTGATTATTTGTCAATGGGATTAGAACAATAAACATAAAGTTTATTTTTCTTAACCTATTGGCAAATAGTGTTTTTATTTTATTTTATTTTTTATTTTTTTAGGCATAAACCGTACAAAATTATCTTCGACTTTTCTGCAAACAAGATTTAATATCATTGTCATTTTGATTCTCAAGTAAATGAATTTTGTTTTAAGGATTTTAGAAATTTAACTAGAAAAAAGAAAAAAAAAAAAAAATAGCATTTGGGTCACTTCATGACCCTGCTAATCTGGAATACTGACTCATTTTCATAATGGCATTAGTTGAAAGATTTGATTGTGTGTTGTATTTTTAACTAATGGAATAAGATTTTACATTATTACAGTTGGTTGCAAGAAATTTCTAACCAATTTAGGTTCAACAGTACAAAAAGTCAGACATCTTTAGGATCATTCAAGCAGGCAGTCATGTGAAAACTCTGTTTATTTCATTCCTGGAGACGGAATAACGACAATGAGTGTGGCAAATGTGTGCTGTACTATTTCCATGGCTACTTCTCTCAAAGTCTGATCTCAATTAGGTCTCTAGAAGGAATAAGAATACCAGCCTTGATGGGCTGTCTGACTTCTGACTTCCATTTTTGGTCATGGGCCTTATATGGAATTCTTAAGTGTATGATGTTATGCTTCTTTGCAGCAGTGTCGACCTGTAGTTTGAAAGTAAGGCACATTAGCATAGCCACACAGGGTATAAATAGGGAGCGTTTCCACCATATTACAGTGCATAACTAACATTCCTGAAAAGTTAAAGGGATAGTTCACCCTAAATTTAATCACCATCATGTTGTTTCAACCCCATATGACTTTCTTTCTTTTGAGAGCACAAAAGGAGAGGATAGGTAGAATGTTAGGGACTGACAGCCTCAGTCATTATTCACTTGTATTAAGTGAAAAGTGTGCAATGAATGCTGACTGAGGCTAACATTATCTTTTGTGTTCAACATAGGTAAGAAAGTCATATGGGTTTGGAAGAATATGAGGGTGAGTAAATGATTAATGTATGGCTCATCTGAACATTAGCTGAACATTAACTTTTGCTCACATAATGATTTCACATTATCACATCATGATGTCACATTAGGCAACACAGTTGAAAAACACGTATATATTGTGCAGGGCCTAATTTGTTCTTTTGAATAACATACTGCAAGTTAAGTGCAATAACCCAGAAACAGCCCCAAATCCAACATTTAATTAGACCTTCACTGTTCTTCATTTAAGGCCAAAACACACAATGATTAATGATGAAATAATGTGGCTTGAATCTCAAATGACTGGTCACTGTCATTTGAGTGTCATAATCATTCGTTTCTTTGAGTGAACTTCTCTGATTAAATTTATTTGGTAATTTTTCGCAATCAGAGAAGAGCAGTCAAGTCTGTGGTAATGAAGGTCTGACTGAATGCTATATTTAGAAAACTGTAAGTTTCTCAACTCTCCAGTACTTGTTCTTCTGATGTGTCTTTAGCCTACTGCCTCAGGTCAAATGTATACTGCAAATTCAATGAGGCTAATCCTAAGCAGACCTAAAAATAAACAGATCTCAATTTCTATTGTGTCTATAGAGTTTTGCCTCAACAAAACTCTAACATGACCACTCAGAACATTCTCAGACGCCCGTGACGCTCCCCCTCCCAAATTCAACCCAGGAGACAGGCCTGCTACAACACCCCTCTATGCAGAGGAATTTAACTGTGGAAAGAGGAAATTAAATAGTTTCATATTGCTTGAAATACTTTTTATTCATCAGAGTATTGTATTATTCCAGTAACCTTAATGAAAATGAAAAATTGCTGATTTATAACTGAAATTTGGGAAAACTGGTTCTTCCATGGCACATCTGAATTACATGACTGTGGTAACATTTATGCAAAATGACAGTACGAGGTTCATTAAACCGTATCACGACAGTTTCAAGGTTAAATATACACTGTGTGGTGCTAAAAGCTAGTTAAATGTTCTCCCAAACAGATGAGGTTGTTAAGGTTGATGCTGTATCGAGTTTAAACAAAACCAACCTCTCTACCCTAAACCTTAAACCTAAACCTAACTAATAGCATCATAAAGCAAATGTGAGATGAAAAGCACAATTTCTGAAGCATCCACATCATTTTGTGGTGCTTCTATCGAGTTGCATGCTCTTTGGGACTCATACCCCAGTCCTTTGTGTAGCAAGTGCAACGCTTTTTTAGTTGAGCTACTGTGCAACTTGAAAGTCTCTGAATAAGCTTGTAAATGTAGTTGGTTATGTAATACAAATGTTCAAATGCATCGCCTTACAAGTCATGTGCTATAGTAAAAGTGTTTTGATGTCATATGATAGCATTGTGTGAGGAACAGAGCGAAACGTGTTTATGAGTTGATGATCGGCCGTTTTACATGTGATTTTTGCAAAAGTGAATAAAAGTCATTGTTGTAGCACCTCTAGAATTTCACCAGGAAACTGCCAAGATATGTTCAATGACCCACGTAAAAGTCATTTTTGCTAAAATATAGGTATAGTCACATGATTCTATGATGCCTGGTTGCAGCATAAATATAAATTCAACTATTTGGAACAGGCCAGTAGAACTGACTGTCCTGTTCAGCTTGATTAAAACATTGTAACAAAATATAGACTTATAAGAAAGTCCCTTTCTGAGGTTCCCATGCTCTCATGTGCATTGATCAGATGCCTTCAGAATGGGAATCATTCCCATTTAACTAACGCTGTGATCAGTCTACTCGAGGGACTGTGCTTTTAATAGGAAAGGAACATGTAGATCATATAAGGGTAGAGAATTTTTTTCTGCTCAGTTCATTTTTGTGTATCATTCTCTGAACCCGCTAACCGTTCTTATGGTTATCCAACAGCTCTTGTGAAGGGGAGTCACTGATAAAGATACGGTACAACCTCCACATTCCTTTGCATTCCACCCAGGCTGCTGCACTCTGCTCTCCTTCACCAAGATATATTTTTTACTGAAATGAAACCACCACTGACTGACTGATTGATAATGCACATAGTAGTGAGTATAACATACAGAGTATGCTCAGCAGTTTGCATTTTATTATACATGAATGTGTCATATTAGCATCACTTCCTTTTGACCCTAGGTGCATGACTTCTCAGACATTCCAAGTTGGTCTAGTAATGGTTTAAAACTAAAAACCTAAAGCTTCCTCATTCCTATAAATACGCAAAACATCGGAACTGAGGTAAATGTATGGATGTGTGTAATGCACATCCATTTATTCTTACATACTGGTAATATGGATTAATGGGGTTTCTTCTAATCTACTGTTCTGTGTCACCTTTTACTGGGTGAATGTCTCAAGACCTAGAAAACTCCACTCAGTTTTATTACACAAAGACATAGATTAAAGACTTGAGATGTTGAATAAAAAGTCTGGGATCTAACTTGTGAAACTTTTAATGTGTGTGTCGTCTTCTACTGCACTTGAACTAGGTTTACAGAAGATTTAATTAAAAGAAAGTTTTCTAGATTTCTAAATCCATGATCCACATGCTCTAGTTCAGTCTAGCACTTAACAGGGCAGCATAAACTGATTTGTTAGGTTTTCTCACTGTGTAGCTAGCACATAGTGATGAAAGCCCATTTTGATGGGAATATTCATGACTGGACATCTCAGGATATCAGCAGTACAGCAGTTTCATGTTGACTTTGCAGATAAGTTAATGTTTTTAGTGGCAACCTTCCCTGACCATTTGTAAATCATATTGTGAGCAAAACATGGTTTTCTTTGTTGTGCTAAATTCTTTCAAAGATCCCTTTCTAACCTTGCTTTGTGAGTGCCACCTTCTGGTTGTTAAGTACATGCTCAAGTAACAAATGTCAATAAAGAAATGCTGATAATGAAAGTTAAATATTAAATATGCTTAATAATGTTTTATGCTCTTATTTACTGAGGTGTCTTTGAAAATAATAATAATTACACTCATAAAGAAAACTTACTGTCTTTGGAATATTTGTGGTTTAAAGCAATGCTTTTGCTCACAAGTGTAGAACACTCAGGATTTACCTGCAACATGAGCTCCTCAGCAGTTTAGAAAAGGGTGCAGTTCTGCAATCAGTCAACAGATACAGTATCTCTGCAGTGGGCAGCATTCAACTCATTACTATTTGAAATCACTACTATGTGATTTCTCCATAAACATATCTTTTGCACAAACTGATTTGGATTCCCACCACCATAATTGAACAGATATCTTACCCAAATCACAAACATTATGTTTTCAACATTCTGTCTATATCACAAAGTACTTCCAACATCCTTCTGAAATGTCATAAAGGTGAACTGAAATCATCTATTTAAAGAATAATCTGAAACAAGCTGATGACAACATTCACCAGGATTTCAGCTCCCTCTTTATGGTTTTAAACAATGAGGCCCTTGTTGATATATCTGAGATATGCTCAAGGGTATGCGCATTCTCCCTAATCCGTAGGGTGACCAGATAGGTGACCAAGAAAAAAAAAAAAGAAAAAAAAAGAAATCAGGACACAGGAATTCAAGCTTTTGACAAGCTCTGTTTCTGCCATTCAAAAGTGCGTTACACACACTAAACCTCAAAGACTCAAATAACCACAAAGTAATCTTTTTCATGATGTACTTTTTTGTTTGTTTGTCATACAGTTAAATAACTATTAGGATCCATGTGCGTTTGTTAATGAGATAAATGTAATTAATAACAATTTTAGAGGCTGCCTTCACATCATCATAATGAGTCCTGATAATTCTTCATGGATGAACCGACCCTGCTCTCGTGCGCACACACTTCTGTGGCATCCACTATTATGGCGTCATAGTTGTCATGGAATTTGGAATGCCTGCCCCTTGAAACATCATAAAGCTTGAAGTTTGAGATGGAACGTCTCTCGGCTATATAAAGCCCATGTTTCTCCAGTTTGCTAGTCTTCGGGTGAGGACTCTGGGGTGAAAGTTCTGTGAGGTAAATGAGTTGGGAACAGGGCCGTGATAAACGTGCTGTAAGCGATATTCTCATGGAAAAGTATGCAAAAAATGTTCCTACTCCCTTAAATATAATAATGAAATAATTGTCTTGAGATATCTCACCGGTCTGTGTCACAGTTGTAGACTTTGTAAACAGCAAACAAAAATGTGTCTGCGAACCGCAGACATTGATGTTTTTCACCTGTCAATTACACCTGCTCATTCACACAGATTTGTATTTCAAGTGGATCATTGAGGCTATGATTCATAATATTTGTCAGTTGACGTCGCTATTGTGTCACTGTTGAATTTGACAGCCACAGGAACAAACAATGCTGCTCTTTTGCTTGAGTTTTGGTCTCAAATTTATCTTTGGAGGGTGGGGTTTTGGAATGAGGGGTGTGGCTAATTCAACGGCTCAGTCACGTGAAAGCTTCAGGATGCTAAAATCGCTTACAGCACCTTTATGGTACCGTGGGACCCGGGACTTATTGTTCTGTATGGCCTGCAGCTATACCTACTTGCTCCTGTCAGCCAGGGGGCATGGGGGATAGAAGTTCAGAGGCCGCGGACCGTTATTCTTTGGACGTTTGCTGCTACGCCATGGCTTCGTGTTTATTTCAGCATCTTTCTCCCAAAGCGCTCACATACGCTCTCCCGCAACCATCAATTTTGTATTATGTTTAGTATGAACACTGAAAATTACTTGAAAAATGATTCCCCTGCGTTGCGCCAAGGTGATTGCCATTTCATTTAGATTAGTTCCTATCTGGAGTGCAGCGTTTTATAATATCAAGACCTTTGGGGCCTTAATTATGTTTTAACCAAAAGTCATTACATTAAGACCCCTTAATAACATTTAGGATCACATTTAGGCCATTTTTACATTAGGAGAAGTTATTACATTTGTGCCCTCTACAAAGTCTGGTCACCCTAGGTCCTCCTGATGACACTATTTAGGACCAAAAATTATTACATTGTAATAGTAGATACATTGCAATCTGATTTGTTGAAAGACTAAAATGAAAGTATAGGCAAATCAACATGCAATGTAAAAGAAACAGCATTCCTTCTCTGCAACCTATACCAGAGGCGAAAGCTAGATGAACATTGAGGATTTTTAATTTCAATTTAAAAAAAAAAATAGTGAGCCTAACTGCTGAAACAATGGCATTAGGCATGTTACATTTTGTTTTAGAGAATTATCATGAAAGCAAAAAAAAAAAAAAAAAAAAATTGGCACAAATTTACTTAAAGTCAGCAAAGGTTGAAGCATAAGACATCTATTTCTGGAGAGAGAAAAAAACCTCTCCTTATGCGTGAAGGTCGCACCAGGGGGCAGTGAAAATGTTGTATTTGAACCAATTTTTATAATATAGTTATCTTTTAAATGTGTTTTACTTTTTTTTTGCAAGCCAAAATATGTAAACAAAATTGTAAACTAAATTAAATAAATAAAGCAAATTAATCCTTAAACTATTTGTAGTGAGTAACTGAACATTTCAGGTGGAAGGTGGGGACAGGAGTTACGCTGCCTGGACAATTGACTCTCTCTCTTCTTAATTAGAAAAATGTTTTCTGCCATAAAATTCAGTCAGAGCTCAGAGGCTCAAAGGCTAAAAGAAGGAAATGGATTTAAGAAAATTATTTTAAACTAGGATAAGGATGAATGAATTATGTAAATGATGTTACTAAAATGTACAAGCATAAGTGGAGAGATGTGGTCCTCAAGACAAGAGTTTTAACACCAGCACTTGGTGCGTTCAATTATTCTAATTGTGAGTACAGCGGTTTACTACCTTTTGCTGTGTTTTGTTAATGAATATACACTGGTGGCCAAAAGTTTGGAATAATGTACAGATTTTGCTCTTGTGGAAAGAAATTGGTACTTTAATTCACCAAAGTGGCATTCAACTGATCACAATGTATAGTTAGGACATTAATAATGTGAAAAATTACTATTACATTAAAAAAAATTCAGAACTTAAACTACTTCAAAGAGTTCTCATCAAAAAATCCTCCACGTGCAGCAATGACAGCTTTGCAGATCCTTGGTATTCTAGCTGTCAGTTTGTCCAGATACTCAGGTGACATTTCATCCCACGCTTCCTGTAGCACTTGCCATAGATGTGGCTGTCTTGTCGGGCACTTCTCACGCACCTTACAGTCTAGCTGATCCCACAAAAGCTCAATGGGTTTAAGATCCATAACACTCTTTTCCAATTATCCGTTGTACAGTGTCTGTGTTTCTTTGCCCATTCTAACCTTTTCTTTTTGTTTTCTCTGTTTCAAAAGTGGCTTTTTCTTTTCAATTCTTCCCATAAGGCCTGAACCCCTGAGTCTTGTGTTGAAACTGGTGTTGAGTGGGTAGAATTCAATGAAGCTGTCAGCTGAGGATATGTGAGGCATCTATTTCTCAAACTAGAGACTCTGGTGTACTTATCCTCTTGTTTAGTTGTACATCTGGCCTTCCACATCTCTTTCTGTCCTTGTTAGAGCCAGTTGTCCTTTGTCTTTGAAGACTGTAGTGTACACCTTTGTATGAAATCTTCAGGGTTTTTTGGGGCAATTTCAAGCATTGTATAGCCTTGATTCATAAAAACAATGATTGACTGATTAGTTTCTAGAAAAAGTTGTTTCTTTTTTGCCTTTTTTGACCTAATATTGACCTTAAGACATGTCAGTCTATTGCATACTGTGGCAACTCAAAAACAAACACAAAAACAATGTTAAGCTTCATTTAATGAACCAAATAGCTTTCAGCCGTGTTTGATATAATGGCAAGTGATTTTCTAGTACAAAATTAGCAATTTAGCATGATTACTGAAGGATAAGGTGTTGGAGTGATGGCTGCTGGAAATGTTGCCTGTCTAAATTTGATCAAAAATTACTTTTTTCAAATAGTGATGTTGTTTTTTTACATCAGTAATGTCCTGACTATACTTTGTGATCAGATGAATGCCACTTTGGTGAATTAAAGTACCAATTTCCTTCCAAAACAGCTAAATCTGTACATTATTCCAAACTTTTGGCTGCCAGTGTTTTCTTAAACATTATTTAGGTTAATAAATGGATAGAATTTCATTCACTCAAATAACAATTTAAATATACTGAGGTTTTATTCAATTAATTTTGTATAAGATTACTCAATTAAATTTCATGGAATTTTGTTATGAAATTGAAATGCGTAAATCTGAAATATACACTATAACAAATTTCTGTAGTTTTCACAGCATTATTACTGTATAATGAACAAATGTCTACTGTAGAACCTGTATACAACATGTTGCTGTAGATCTGCAAAGCATCTGTGTGTTTAACTTTAAGTGTGCACTGGGAGACAGAAGTAGAGAGAGGCACTCTCCTTAGCTAGTAAACTAGTGAGCATAATATTACCAAAATAAACTATTTGCATAGATTTTGTTATTTGGTGACATTTAGTTAATAACATCATAATTTACATTAACATTATTGGATAAAAGTTAAATTGGAACCTTATGTGTGTGTGTTGGTGCGCTAGCTCCATTTGGAGAATTTTGTGACTCGTTTTTCTCTTGCTAGCTACCGTGAGGTATGGGTTACCAAGTACTGAAGCGGGCCGAGGCGAAACAATGTTTCCATTTTTATCTCTCAGAGGTTCTTTTTAGTACCATTTGGCTTTTTCTTTCAAGCTGAGTAGCTGCAGCAAAGAAAACCACAACAATCATTTCAGCTACACACAGGAACTAACTAGTATGCATACGATATGTTTTTCAAGTGCAAACAATGTTGTTTCTCTGCAGACACAATCCCTAGATATATCAAGCATGTTAAAGTGCACAGAAACCGTGCAAACTTCAGGTTTCCATGTGGGATTTCCAAGTGTCCTTGTAATTAATTTCAAGACATTTTGTGCATTACAGACACAAATGTACCGAAACCACACAAAACCTAAACCAGCTAGATCTCATAAATGTGTGAATTTGAATTGTCAGTTTGAGGAATGCACTTTCAAATCTTCACATGTGGACATAATAATGCCACTATAATGAAATAGTGTGTGTATCATTGTACCATGCTACTGCCCTTTTATGTAGTGTTGTCAGTAGTAGAAATATATTGTGGTTTTTCTAATGGGAAGTAATGATTCAACAAAAATGGTCATAGAGCCATCAGTCTTGCCTATAACTTTCTACATTAGTAACTAATTCCTTCCACTGCAGGGAAGAAGACTCCAGCCCAGGAAGAAGTATCCAGTTCAGGAACAATAAAGTCAGTCTTGGATATTTTATTGTTTTAAATTCTACAGTTTTTGGTTCATTATTTAATTTGTGTTTTTATACATTTCCACTTTTAACTGAACATTTCAGTTGCTTCCAGTGCTTGGGTTTGTATGTTGAGGAAAATAAAAAATGTTTACAAAATAAAAAATGTTCACAAAATGAAATTTTTTTACAAAATGAAAATTACACAATAAAATCTATTTAGTGACTATGTATTTTCAAATTTAAAATGTTGAATGAAGTTATACAATAAATGTCATTTTTGTGACAAAAACAGTGTCTTCATTTTACAGTATGTAATTATTTTACAGTTATTAATTTGCAGTATTAAAATTAATGCAGTAATGCCAGTGACAGTAGTCTAATATTTGCTGTGATAAAAAATACAGCATCCTATTACTCCTATGACAATTACAGTACTGTGATTATCACTGTAATAATAATTACAGTATTTTATAGGTACTCTGATTACATTTACAATAAGCATACTGTGTAATGTACTACAGCAACTTACTAGCTAATTGCTGCCAGCCAGTTACTGTACATTTCACAGTGTTCTTTTTACAGTGTAGGCATGTTTTTAGAGTGTGCTCTCCAGAGGATCATTTGATTAGACATTTATTAAACAAAATTTAAATATTTGTTAATTTTGTATATTTTTGGCATATTTTAAAGTGCTGACATGTCACAATTTCAGACACATGTACAGGCAAGGGATAAAGAAGCGTCATCTGGCTGCAGCCTCTGCTTCACAACAGTTACCATATAGAACATATATCATCCACTCTACTTTAGGGTTTGTGTGGTTTGCAAGCCCAGAGACTCTTTAGCAGAGACGGGTCATTTCTATTAAAATGAATGGGAGAAATTAGAACGCCCAACGGTCAAAAGATGTAGAAAGGAATTACCGGCAGGTGGGGCCTTGCGGCGGGGTGGAGCTCGAGGTGCCACACCACGTCGTGGCCGTGCTGAGTCTAGGGACATCGAAGCACTTACCTGGCTCCTTGTGACCACCCCCGGAACAGCCTGGGACGGGGGAGGAAGAGGCCTGTCCTCGTAACCCGTGGAGACTGCCACATCGGGGGCGGCTGTGTGCCACAGCTGGGCGCTCAGGGGCGGGAAGACCACCGTTGGAGCGCCAATCCTGCAAGGAAAAACCCGTGGACGGTAGCCGTGATGACGACCGTGCACACAGTGTATGTGACCCAGGGAAGAAGGAAACCGCACTTTTGCTGAACTGTTGGGTACCGTGGCCATTTGGGCATGCGGCGAAATCAAACAAAAAGGCAACAAAAGATTCTCCACCCGGCCCTCCACTGGGGGATGGAGTGGTCTTCTTACCAGCTGAATGTGAGTGGGTTTCTTCGTCCCTGGGTCGCCCGTCTCAGGGGCGCTTTGATGACCTCCGTGGGTTCTTAGCGGCTGACTGTGAGATGGGTGGCGTCTGCTTCCTGCGGTGGGCTCCACGCCGGGGCAGGGCTGAAGGGGAGGGCTACGGCGGAGCTGGTGCAGTCACCGCAGGGGGACGCCCTTGGCGACGAGCAGATGGGGTGCGGGATCTTGAGCCGCGCCGGGGCAGGATATGCCTGACAGCCTCCGTCTGCTGCTTCACCACCGAGAACTGCTGGGCGAAGTCCTCGATGGTGTCGCCGAATAGGCCAGCCTGGGAAATGGGGGCAGCAAGGAACCATGTCTTGTCGGCCTCACCCATCTCGACCAGGTTGAGCCAAAGGTGGCGCTCCTGGACCACTAATGTGGACATCATCCGCCCGAGAGACCGTGCTGTGACCTTTGTCACTCGGAGAGCGAGGTCGGTCACCGAGCGCAGTTCCTGCATCAAATCTGGGGCAGAACTACTCTTGTGCAGTTCTTTCAACATCTTGGCTTGGTGTACCTGCAGGAGAGCCATGGTGTGCAGGGCAGAGGTGGCTTGTCCAGCAGCGCTGTAGGCTTTAGCCATCAGGGATGACGTGAGCCTACAGGGCTTGGACGGGAGCTTAGGGCATCCACGCCAGGTGGCGGCGCTCTGCGGGCATATGTGCACCGCGAGCACTTGATCCACCGGGGGAATCGCCGTATAGCCCCTGGCCATCCCGCCATCGAGGGTAGTGAGGGCGGGGGAACTACGGAATTGGGGCCGGGCAGTAAAAGGTGCCCCCCACGATTTTGTCAGCTCCTTGTGCACTTCCGGAAGAAAGGCACCGCGAGCCCAGGAACCAATCATCGAGCCGCGAGCATCAGGTTAGAGTGGAACCCTCCACTCTCCCCTGAACCCTCGCGGCTCGTTGATTGGTCGCCCGGGAAAGCATGTCCGTCATTTGTGCATCAGCCTGTGACTGGGCAATCGTCCCCGAGGGGGGGGCAGCCCAGCTGAGGCTTCTGCGTCCAACTGGACAAGCCCGCTCTTGAGCGCAGCATCGGAGCACCCACTTTGCGGGCTCCGAACAAGAGGCCAAACTCGCTGTGAGACAAGCCAGCGGACTCATCCGGAAGCCCGACTGGGGCAGACGAGCGTGCTGGGGAATGGGAGGTCCGCGGGGGGATATCCGGCGGAGGCGATCCCATTGGGGCCCCCAAATCGCCACCAGTGCTAGCCGCACTGGCCTCATACCCTTAGGTAGAAGGACCGAGGCGGGGAGCAGCTGGCAACGTTGCCATGGTCATGTTCTCGCAGTGAGAACATGAAACATCTACGAACGCTGCCTCTGTGTGGGTTGCGCCCAGACACGAAAGACAGCGATCATGACCATCCGAAGTTGAGAGATAACGACCGCAACCAGGAAGAACACACAATCAGAAAGGCATCTTTAAAAAGACACGTCTTTAAAAAGACGTTCCGTGTGTGCTGCTCTTTTAGAGAAATATACTCTTTTAGATAAATAAACTCTATCAGAAAATATGCTCTCTTTTTTTCTACCGAAGCATCCAGGGGCGTTCTCTGCAGTGCACCAGTGCAGAGGAGGGAAAAGCCGCTGAAATGCGCCGTCAGATCCAGCAGAGGTGAATGAAGAGTAGTAGTTCAGCTCAGTGAGCATGACCGTTCGGCTCCGAAGAGAAAATCTGAAAGAGTGGTTGCATACCAGCTCCTTTTATACCCGTATGTCCGGGGGAGTGGCATGCAAATACCACTCGCCAATTTTCATTGGCCTTTTATCAAAGACCAGAGGTGTCTCGGGCTCCCAAGAGTGACCCCTAGTGTCACTACATCGACACAACTTCGAGTGAGTGACAGATAGGGAACTTAGTGTATGTAAACTTCTGACCCACTGGAATAAACATTCCACTTTATTTTTCACATGAGATACCTTTATCTGTCTACTAACAAAATAAATGTCACAATCCTGCATACATTGTTCTTATTTTCTGCAATTTATGTGTGAAGACAAGGACTATTTAATACTACCCTGGGACAGTTGTAACACTCATTTGTAATGTGCTAAATTAGGCTTTAACTTTGCCAAACTTTAAATAATAGACTGTGATTGTTTTCAAATATGTCTAATGTTCGCATGTGTATAATTTCTAACACATCAGCTGAAATACCAACCCTGATACAAGGCATCCAGTGACATGCACACACATGCAAACAAACAAAAACATTTACAATCATTTTGGACTAAATCTACTTAGCAAAATTATTTCCAAAGCATAATGTTCCATCCATTTGTTCTTCAAATTTCTTTTACAGAGAGATAATGCTTATGTGAATGTGCAAACTGACAATGACAGCTCAAACTTGCATTTTAAGGGAAATATTCAGTGTTACAACTGTATTCCGTGCTATTGTAAAATGTATAATCCGAAACATCAACTCAGTCATTCTGTGAAAAGAGGAGACACAGAGGAAGCAATGAATCTCATAATGAGAAATATTTTCCAGCCTCGCTCCCTCGGCAGCTGCAGTGTCCAGCTGAACGCTGACAGGAATTCTCTTTGAGCCCTGAGTGGAAAGTATTCATCAGGAGGTAAAAATCCAATCCAGCCTCATTTATTTCAAGCCAAGCCTGCTGTAATATAAAGAATTCACATACTGTGTGTAAAGCCTTTCCTTGAAATGGCTTTAGAATGCAGAATGTTTGGCAATTCTACACTGTCCCACTTGTGTAATTGAATAGGAGAAGATAATACCACAAGCATTTATAAGTTTACAGTTACTCCAGTGTTTTCACAGACTGTTCTTGATGTTTGTGCAGCAAAATTATGGTGATTTCTGTAAGGGTGACATATTTTCAGGCATACATGAGCTCAAAGCTCTGAGGTTTCCTTATCACAATCTATCTACTAAAACATAATTAATGTAAAACTACTAATAGAAGTTATGGAATAAGTTCTAGAAATGATTGTACTCATATGCTAAGTGCTTTTCCATACAATAAAAAAAAAAAAAAAAAAAAAAAAAGATCCATTAGATTTGTTGATGTCTTCAGCAGATGCTTGCAGGATCGCTCAACATTATTCCTGAATTTCATTAACGCACACATTTAAATCTTATCATAGCTTGTTTGCATTGACTTATCTTTACCACGATTCTCTCAATTAATTAGGAGTGTAAATAGTGTACACTCACAATCTGCTTTTTAGTCCTATTCATTAAGTACGAACAGCAAAAAGCGGCCTTTGATTAGCTCTCTCTTTTTCTGAGGTATTTTATACTCATGTCTCTGAAAATGTTAGGAATTAAACTTGTGGATGGAGAAGGGCATGCGATTAAACTTTAACAAGAAGATAATCTACTACATAGCACTTGGCTTATTATCTTTTTATGTGTGGGGACCTTTTCAAGTTTATGGTATTTTTCCAGACTTTTTGTCCACCAGGCAGACGTTATTATGAAATAAGAATGTTTTATATATATCAGAATGAAGGGTTTACTGTATATCTACTGTAAAAGAGTTCTACCACTATTGATATACAGCTCTGCATTTGCAGGTGAAAATATACGTGCTTGCAATGCAACAAAATAAGTGTTAACAATTTAATCTTTTGTCCTGTGTAAATGAAATGCACAGTACATCATTTTAATTTCAGTACACGCACGCATATTAAAATCATGGTAACACCATCAGATAGATTTTGTATGGCGAACATTCTAACAAAGTCAATGGGTATGATTTTCAAACTTTAATCTTAAAAGCATAGTTTATTCATTCAACACCAAAACAGAACATAAGGCTTAAATTATCAAAAAAAGTTTGAATTGTCTGTGGCAATTCAAGCCGAATTAAGTGCATAAAATTGTGGAGAACAAAATGAAATATCAATACAGTGCTACGTTGCACTGAAATTACTCCATTCAGTACATCTTTGTAGAAACTTTCTACATCAAGCTCTAGGAAAACTAGTAACTTTCTGAAATACTGAAGCTCTCCCCAAAACAGGTATAAGCATTTAAGCTGTTTTAATGGAGTCAAATTGATACAAAAGGAACGTTGCTAGGGGAGACTGGCACCGTTTCGTCAGACTGTCTAATTGAGTGCTGCATTATCAGAGCCAAATTCCACAGGCACACAAAGCAGGGATTATTCTCCGTCAGTGTGATTGCGGGAAGAGGTTGGGGGAGACGTGCTTTTCTCACAAACTCTTTAGACTGGCTAGTCCTTTGTCCTACCGCATCGAGATCAGCCAGAACTCAGACTGGGGTGGAGGTTTTCACTCTGTAGTTTATGGATTTCCTCTCCAAAACGCCACAAGGCTGCATTCATACTCGCTCATGCCACCTTTGTCCAAATGCAAGGGCGCATCATTTCCGGGATGGTTCGGCCAGGATATAAGGATTACACTGGTGGCGCTTTCATCAGAAAATGCCTGAGAGTTCATTCTCTGACCAGAGGAACTTCTAACATCAAGAAACTAAGAGAAAACCCACTGATGTCTTCGCATACAACTCTTTCTGATGTGGCACACAAAAGGAGGAATTTTAAAGAATGTTGCAATCAGATCGATTTTTTAAAATATTTTTGTTTAAAAAAAAAAAAAAAAAAGTAGAAATTTCAGTTTGTTTCTCAGCAAAAACTATCATGTTCCTTTAGAAGACCTGGAATACGACACTAGCCACATGGACCACTTTTAAGACACTTTGGGGTGCTTTTTAAGCTTTAAAGTGAGTCAATAACAACTGATACTGTAAGGAAATCAGTGATTGCTACATTCTTTAAAATTCTACTATTGAACACAAAAGGATGTAAGTCATATGGGTTTGAAATGACATTGAGGGCGAGTAAATAATTGCAGAAATTTCATTTTTGGGTGAAATATCCCTTTAAAATTTGAAAAGCTTTTTCACTTATCCAGACATTTCAACAAACTTGATTGGAAAATTAAAAACTTTATTCATATATAAAAAAGCCATTCAACAGGACTGGGGTCTCTATTGAATATTACTGGCAATAAATACAAGACGATGGGGAAAGAGGGAGCAGGGAACAAGGTGAAAGGAAAGAGGTGGTCTAAACATATACAATGAAACTATGGCACAATTTAGGAATACATTGCTTGGTCAAATGATTTATAGGCAAGACATTTAAATTATATTTATAAAACACTTTAAAAAAAAGCCACAATGCTGCAATGCTTAGATCAACCTGGGAACCACACAATCTTTATATATGTCTTCTCCATTCTCCCTTCTGAACTTAATGAATGCTGCATACATTAAATGCTAAAATCACTGACATTCCTATGCTGAACCACATCCTTTAAGCTTCAATAAGATGCTACGCACTTAACCAGTTTAAATCTATCTCAATGAAAAATTAGGGATACTGATTGTGGATAAAGAGATAGTTCACCCAAAAATGAAAATGCTTTCATCATAAACTCCCTCATGTTGTTCCAGTTCTGTATGACTTTCCTCTGTGAAACATAAAAGATGTTATGTAGAATGTTAGCCTCAGTCACCATTCTTCACCTTTGTGTTCCACAGAAGACAGAAAGTCATACAGGTTTGGAACATCATGAGGGTGAGTAAATGAGAGAACTTAAATTTGTGGGTGAACTATCCCTTTAAGCTGCCACGATTGACATTTGAGGAATACTTGTACTGCTCCTCTAACCCATCTCAACTTTTAAAACAAAACTTAAAAATATTTGTTTTTTTTGTTTTTTTAAATCTATGGTCTATAGTCTACCTACCTAATACAATACTGTATAATCAATAGAGGAATGATGATACAGGAAATGCTCCTCTTTTAACATCTGTCTTTTAAAAAAAGGCCAGTGATGGAGAAAAAAAAAAAAAAAGAAAAAAAGAAAAGTCTCGCTCTGTTGATGCAAGGATCCAAAAATATTCATCTCTGCTATGCGCTTGATCCAGCAGTTTAATAGTCAATGCCGTGGTCATAATGGGTTCTGTACTCATCGTGGTAGTCTGCCTGGTATTCATCCCGATAATCGGCTTGGTATTCAGCCTGGTAGTCGCTGTCGCTGATTTCTGAACCGTTGGTGCCAGTGCCCTGGCTGCCATTGCTGTGGATGATGGGTTCGGTGGGGGAGGTGCAGTATTTGGGATCATACACTTGCCTGCCGAGCCCGTACACACTCATGCCCTTCTGAGAGGCCACCTTGTTGGTGCCCATCTGCAGAGAGATTGTGGAGTTGTCCAGAGGCTGGACAGCCACTTTCTGGTCGAAAATATCCCTCCTAGTGCCGGGGGCCGCCATTCCAGCCTGAGGGAAGAGATAAGATGCTAAGGTGAATGAGCTATTGTGAAGGCTTCTCTCATAGCGCTCATAAATGCTGGAAATGAGTTCAATTTCAGGTTGTTTCTCACCAAAACTGAATCATATGTGTTCAGAAGATTTGGAATATGATGCACAAGCCGCAAGGACTACATTTATGGTAATTTGGGGTCCTATTTTAAGCTTTAAAGTGAGGTATTATCCACTGCCATTGCCAACAAGAGGGTGAGTAAATTATAAAACAATGTTTATTTTTAGGGAACTGTCCCTTTAAAGATTTGTAGGGATGTGCAAAACTACATATTTTTGAAAATGACTAGTCATTGAGTTGCTTGAACGATTGTTTGACTAAGGATGCACAATATAGTTAGGCTAGTTTTGGGTTTAACTGCCCCTGATTGGACGCATTTCTTAGGGCATTTGCACATGTTCAAAAACAGCTAGATGGACCACAATGGAACGGAACAGATAGGGGTCTTAAAGGCACGGTCACATTTAATTTCGCACAGCGATATTCCACGGGCAAAATATATTAATCTCAATGGGAATCCACTAGGGGTAAGCATTTTCGAGTAAAACTTGATTACTCGATTATTCGTGCCCCTCCCTAGAATCCATGAGATCGTGAATTTCCCCTCACAGATTTCACGTGAAGTTCTAGTTTGGTGAACTTTGACAGGTAAACTTTGACAAGCGAATATGCTGCATTGACCAATAGGAAGTTGCTTAGTTTGGCAGCAACCTCTGTGTGGGCAGTGTTTCATACACAGCTAAACTGAATATTCACATTAGACAAGGACATCATTTTAGCATCAGATTTCTTTTGAACTTCACTCTCCCAGAGTATAAAGAGTTGCATTAAAAAGAGGCTACTTGGCAATTAGTTTTTTGCTTGTTTTATATGCACTCAACATTTGCCCACACCTTCTGTGTCCGCAAAATTATGCTGTGCAAAAGTGCCTTAAGACAAGTTTTTAAAAGTTGGGACATTTTTTTTGACACAGTCTAAAAATGCAACGCTTGTGGCAGGATGCATTAAACAAAAGCGAGATGCTGTGCATTGGTCAAAGACATCTGTCTGAATGTGCATGTTTGTACTGACGGTGCTTGGAAGAGGATAAAATATAGGATAAAATTAATAAGCGCAGCTTTTAAGATTTACAGTGCAAACTGTCTAAAAGCTAAAGCACAGCAGTATTCGTAGAAGTGCACACTCACCTGGCTTGCTCCTTTATTAGTGCCCATCTGTAGGCTGATTGTGGTTTGGTCAAAGGGTTTGTCTGTTTGAGTCTTTGGGTCATACAAGTGTCTCCTGGTGCCATAAGCAGTCATCCCAGCCTGACTAGCGCACTTATTTGTACCCATCTAGCAATTATGAAAAACAAAGGAAACACATGAACATGTGACATATGAAGAACAGGTTTTGTGGATACCACTCCTTCCTGAATCTACAGCAAAGGTCACATGACGATGCAGCTTACCTGCAGTCCAATCACACACTGACCAGCCTTCATTTTTTCATCATCAAAGTTGCGGGTTTGCTTGTCTGCATACTTAACACCAATGCCCACCTTTGTGTCCATACCTTTGGTTTTTGCCTTTGAATGAAAATTATTAAATGTACAAATTCAAACCGCATAAAATCTTTTAGCATTTCTATCCCAAGGCTTATGCGTAATACTCACCATGCTGGCCAGGGCAAGCAATGTGGTCTGGACTTGAGTCATATTCCCGTTCTCAAATAGATCATTAGCCTCAAAGATGTCGTTAGGCTTCAGGCCATACGCAAGAATGGCTTTGATGAAGTTGCCCAAGTTCTCAAGCTTTAATGAAAAGAATCAGAAAAGAGGCTTTGCTGGTTTATTTCTCTTTAAATAATAAAACAAACCGCCTTCTAATTGGAAAAATTATTTTTGAAAACCCAACAAAAACAGCGCTATACATAAACATTTCTTCCTCACCTTGTGCCAATTAAGTTTGGAGTTGTTGATTTTCTTAACAGAGCCTGGCTGGAGTTTATTAATCAGCCTATGAGACAAAGAGAAATATTACAGATTCTGGGAGAGACAACTTCTACAGACTGATTTTGCATTGTATGCATATGTTCTTCTCACATTGAAAGGGAACATACTGAAAAGTTTTCTTAAGGGTAACTAGCAACCAAAGGAAGGTGTGGAAGCAAGACTTGGTAGTTATAACTAGAGCAACAAAATGGTTTGGGCTAGAAGGACTGTCTTCAGTCCAACATGCCCTGGTATTTTAGGACTCAAGTCTAGATTATACAACGGTACCTTAATTCAGGCTGTTGTAAGTAACAAAGAAACAAAAGGTGACATGTGGGTTGAAAGTCATGGTTCCACTTTATATTAGGTGTCTTTAACAACAGTGTACTAACATTAAAATACATCCAATAAAATGTATTTATTGGGTATCTACATGTTGTTCAGCAAAATTCTCATAGGATTCACATTGGCTGCTAATGAGGTTGAGGTATGAGTAGGTATACAAGTAGGGTTTGGGTTTAGGGTAAGGGTTGGGGTAGGTTTAGGGGTAAGGTTAACAGTGTAATTACAGATGTAATTAAACACATGTACTTTAAATGTGCATTAGCACATTGTATAAAATTCTTACATACATTTGCAAAATGGGTTCAAAGTCATAATTTAGAGAGACAAACAAACACTATCCTAATGAGCGCTGTGGTATAAAAAAAAAAGGAAGTTTATGTAGCAGCATTAAGCTAGCAAGAAAGGAAAACCATGCACAGGTAGTTTGTCAAATCTAGCTTAAACACAACATTAGCTTTATTATGCTTTATTGTGCACATCATTATACACAATGGACTCACTCGCACAGTATGACGCCATCTTTCAAGCCCATCTGGAAGTTTTCTCTGATTGGCATGCCAGTTACATCCTCGATCCAGTACCTCAACTCCTCCTCCTTCAGCAGGTCATACTTCTGAGCGATCTACAGGGTCCAAAACAGAGAGATTGAGAATGCTTGCTTCCTTTAACAGTGTCATGAGGGTGATTTTCACGAAACCTGTCAAGAAAATGCCCCGGTCCTATTTTACTCCAAAATCAAAAACAAACAAATAAGAAAATATATTTACACATATAGAAAATGAAGCCTATTTTTAGGGCCATTAAGATTTTTCACGTTGTGACCATTTCATGAGTTACACACAATTTATCCCTCAATTCTCATTACTGCAATGCCAAAAAAAAAAAAAAAAAAAAATTATGATATTTTCATTACAGCAATGTGAAAAAATATATAAATGTAAAAATAAAGTATTTATATCTTATTGTAATACTGCTTTGATACTGCCTTTAATTTTTGTAGATTTTAATAAAAATAAAAAATAAATTGTACAACAGCATCTTTTCACTCTAATGCAGTAAAAAAAAAAAAATGATTTGTAAGTTAGAGCTGCACGCTTATGACAAAATCATAATCGTTGATTATTTCCATTGATATTGTAATCGTATCGAATTTTTATTAATGGAATTTACAATAGTAATAATAATAATAATAATAATAATAATTTGGTTTAGGGCAACTACATGCAATATTTTTTATTTCAGTTACACACTGAAAACAAGCTAAGAACTGTTCATGTGAAACAAAACATGCATGATCAGACACCTCTAAACTCACTGTTTAGGACTGTTACTGATAGCCATGATTTCCGCAGAAATGGGACACGCATCATATCACAAATGTTCACACATTCCTTCCCTGTCCCTTGTATGTTTGTTTGTTTATTACATTTTTTCCCCCCATTAATTTGATAAAACCTTCAACAACCACTAAGACTGTAATTAGGGCTGGGTGATATGACCAAAATCTTTATGAATAATGTTATATCGCGATAAAGTGCAAAAGCAATGTAAAGTTGGGGGATGCTGGGGGATCACAGTAGAAAATGTTGTGTCAGTTTCAGAAGCAATTCCAGTTGCACTTGAAAAACTATTTTTCTACTTGTGATAAGCAGCAATGAAAATTCATGTATTAAAGACTTTTCCAGTTCCACTAAAACAGAGAACACATGGCATGACATTTCCCCCATTGGCTTTTTTATGGTTCTAATATATGTTACTTATTCATTCATAAATTTCTGCAACAATGGGTTCGATCTTAACAGTACAGGTGTGGTCATGTTTTATGATTTTTTATTTATTTATTTATTTTTTGTGAGAACCAGATCATCTTCATCTTGGTCTAGTTTGAGCAGGACTGGTGCCAAGGGCAGTAAAATAGACAGGAAATTGCATGGTGCACTGCCCCATGTGTGAACTCTGGCTTTAGGACCCGTTCCAGACGCCTGTCAGTCCCAATTACTGCTATTTAGCAAACAAAAACAAAAAAATATTGCAAGAGCTTATCTTGCCTGCAAAAGAGAACATTATAATTTTTCTCATAAACCTGAAAGTGTATATTTGAAGTGCTCTGACTAGTAACCATTTTAAGTTGATGACTATTTTTAATCACCTTTTTGTCATCACTAGTTAATTTTTAATGGTCATGCTGTGTGACAAATGAATTTTAACAAGTACAAATATATTCAATGTAGTTTGTTGATTAATATGAGGTCATAAACAAGTTTTAAATGGGAGTAGAGCATGCCACAGAATGGGATATGTCTACTACCCAGATGCATAGATAGAATAATGCACAATTTTCACATCCTAAATAAATCCTCAATTCATGGTTGAAAAAAAGTCCTTTCTTTCATTGAGCGTGTTTACATGCACAATCTTACACCGATTTTCCTTTATCAGGGCAAAACCGTGAACAACTTAAGCATAAATCGATCAACGCACAGATTTTGCCCATTATCCAGATTTATTAACTGCCATTCTTACCGGCTTATCCAGCACAAGTGTGTGCATGCCTGTTTACATTTTTACATAAAGCTTTTTTTTGAAAAAGCAGAAATTGATTATTTCAAGGCGCAGGTGTCTTGTGTTGCCGGTTTGTTTTAAATAATCAGATTTTTGATAGTTATCGTTGTACTGCTGTTCATTTAAACACCCTCAGTTTCACATCAAGGCTTTTTAATTACCTTCAACAGGTCTGACCTTAAAATAATGCACAACTTTCACATCATAAATAAATCATGTCAATTCATGTTTGAATTAAAAAAAAGGGATAGTCCATCCTTTCATTGTCACACTGAGGCTTTTTAATTTCCTTGAACAGGTCTGATCTTGAAACCAATAGTAACATTTCAAAATGATCTGTAAAACATCCCATACAACAACAGAAAACATCAGGGTTAGCTCCTGTCTTGAATGAAAAATTACCTGAATGTCTGAGCCTTCTTAAGATGTAACAGGTTTGAGCATGTCTTGTTTTATTGGCAATTCAACCGTCCCCTCTTAGAATATTTATAGCACTACCACCCCTGGAGTTCGCTAGTTCGAATCCCAGGGTGTGCTGAGTGACTCCAGCCAGGTCTCCTAAGCAACCAAATTGGCCCGGCTGCTAGGGAGGGTGGAGTCACATGGGGTAACCTCCTTGTGATCGCTATAACGTGGTTTGTTCTCGATGGGGTGCGTGGTGAGTGGAGCGTGGTTGCCGTGGTGGATGGCGTGAAGCCTCCACACGTGCCATGTCTCCGTGGCAGCGCGCTCAACAAGCCACGTGATAAGATGCGCGGGTTGACAATCTCAGACGCGGAGGCAACTGGGATTCGTCCTCCGCCACCTGGACTGAGGCGAATCACTATGCGACCATGAGGACTTAAAAGCACATTGGGAATTGGGCATTCCAAACTGGGAGAAAAAGGGGAAAAATCCGCCCTTAACATTTATCCAAAAAAAGCCTCGACTTTTCAGACCTTTCAATGAAACAAATTTTATCTGGCCCTTAACAGTTCTGCATTATAAGCGGACAATTATCCTGTTGTGATCTCTTCTGCTCCAGCTGTGAGTCAGAATTAGGACAACAGGAAATGGCTCTGTGGCAAAAGCAAACAGCAGAGCAAACAAAGCTTTACATGTGACCCCATGAGTACAGCTCATCACTCCTCAAGGTCTCCAGGTTGATGTGAATGAACGACAGATGAATGGAGAGTAGAACTTTAATTTAGACCATAACACTTATTTATTAAAGTGACTATTGTATAGTGACTTTAAGCACACAAAAAGAGAAACATGTATCACTTGTCACAAAATGTCTCCAGTGTTTTCATGTTTAACAAATTGGATATCCCATAACGCCAGAACATAAACACATAAGGCATAACTGTTGAAAAATCCCTCGTTAGAGTGGGACAAAGGTGAAAGAAAACCATGAACATATATCTATCTTTCGCCATGCCTATTCAGACATCTCACTTTGATGACATGTTGCACTTCACACACCTACACTAGAAGGACAGCTTTAAGTAAATGTGACCATACAGAATCAGAGATAAATGACACTGTTCGCATTCACAACCTAATTTAGTTCAGTGTATTATTTGTCCCTTGGGAAATTTCATTTGCACAAGTGTCACATTAAAACATGCAAACACACAAGTCAACACAACACAAAGCAAAAAGAGATCAATATTTAGGTCAAGAGCAATATGGATTCGTCAGGATATACACAAATGAAATTCATAATTTCTACCCAATAAAACTTATTAGAATAACTGAGTCACAAACTCAAATGAGTTTAACCTACTGACTGCTACAGGGATGAAGGAGTTTCTAAATCTTTTAGTTCTTCCCCCCTTTGTAATGTAGGCTACATCATAGTATTTCTGAGTGAAACAGCATATTCAGTGAGGGGGAAACAAAAATGAACGACAAGAATTGATTTAATCAATAGGGAAATTATTGGATTGTGAAAAGTGGTCTCTATATAACAGAAATATAAGAGGACTTAGTAACGTCAGATTAAAAGGAAAAATGTTTCAGAGGTAGAGCAACTTATTACATTCTGGTCCTGTTTACACCTGGTATTAAGATGGGTTTTGGCTGATCTGATCACATGGATAGGAGTACATAACCTGGTTGTAATATGGGTTTCTTTTGACCTCTTGTGTTTGTATTTCGAGGGAAGGATCTCTGAATTTCATGATGACATACAATGACTGCTTCAGTGTTTAACTGCATTATGATAAAGCACAAAGTAGCAGGAAACGAAAAAAGTTTTTAAAAGAGACTTTTGTTTAATAGAGGCGCAAACAATACCTTTCAAGCAGAATTCAGAGTTATTTTAGTGGACTACCTGTACTGACCTGTATGTGTTTTTCATTCATCACAGCATGTTGGTATCAGACACACTGCATTATTTTTCCTTTAAAACCGCATGTAACTGGCAAAGTTTAAACTCTTGTTTTAGGGCAGCGGTTGATTGCCGAGTAGGTGGCCCTTTGCCGCAGTTCAAACAGATTTGAATGGATGCGTTTACACTAAGTGCCCAGTGTACTCACATGTGTTTTCAACTACCTTCGAATGTGGTTGAAGTGGACAAATCTTAAAACGTTTTACACCCATCTTTAGCATCTTCCTGTTTCAAATAGATCACCCAAAACGCATCTTAACACCAGGTGTAAACTGGGACTTTGATAAAAGTTTATGTATTAAAGGTCCGAGATTTACTTATTAAATGAAAAAAAAAAAAAAATGACCAGCCATCAGATTTCTTACCAGGCTGTTTTATTATTATTATTATTATTATTTTTCATTTTATAAGCGAATTTAACAGACATGAGAGACAAATAAACATGTTTAAGTTTTTTTTTTTTTTAAAGAACTGTATTTTATTATTTAAGAAATATTTAATTGCCAGATTGTCCATTTAGAATTATTTTTAGATTATTCACTTATATAATTCATATAAACAACCAGTAAGTCTCATGAGCCTTAAAATTGTGAAGATGGTTCACCCAAAAATAAAAATTCTCTCATCATTTACTCACACTCATGCCATCCCAGATGTGTAAGACTTTCTTTCTTCTGCAGAACACAAACAATGATTTTTAGAAGAATATTTCAGCTCTGTAGGTCAACTCAGTGAAAGTGAATGGTGGCCAAGTCTTTGAAGCTCCAAAAAGGAGATAAAGTCAGCATAAAAGTATTCTATATAAAGTCTTCTGAAGCAATCCAGTTGGTTTTGGGTGAGAAACAGACCAAAATATATAACTTCTTTTTCACTTTACATCTTGCCATTGCAGTCTTTAGACTAGGGATGTAACGGTATGAAACCCATCACAAAAAATACCTCGGTATCACGGTATTATGGTGCTTATCTTATAAACCTTTAATTTTAGGTTTGGCACATGTCTGATAAACACACAGACAAGTTCTTTAACTTTATTATTTTTTTTCTTCTTTAGAACACTTTCTTAAATCACATGACATAAACATAAGATAATCATAAAACAAGTTTGAAAAAAGTAAAAAAAAAAAAAAAAGTTTGCAATAAGTCAAATGGTTTTTAATATAATTGAAAAATGTAAAATATATGTCAAATCAGATTCATACTCTATCAAGTCAGGGTAGGTTATGATGTAAAAAAGTAAGCATATTTATGTTATCTGTGCTGAGGCAAAAGCATTGTTTTAAGCATAAATCTGGTTGAATTTGGATAAATTACCCTGAAAACACAACATTATATTGTGTAAATGAAATCAAGTTAATCTATCTTGAGAAAAATATTTTTTTGCAGTGTAATGAATGGATGTAATTTTAAAAAGTTTATGAAATCAAATTGAGCCAAACAAGATACATTTGTGACCTGCTCCAACAAAATGAGACAAGGATTTTCATTTTTTTTAAATCATGAAATTCACAAAATAAATGTTATTTTGACAGTCTTTGCCATGACCACCAATCACTGTTTTTGCCTCAAGTTCGAGCAGCGTCACTGAGCAACACTCACGGCCCGCGGGTGTATCATTGTATGTACGTTATTACAAGTAGCACAAAATGGAAAATATCAGAGATTTTAAAAGATACAGAATACATTACTAAAATGTTTAATCTACATGCCAAATCTTTTTCAATCGCGGGGAGTCGGCTTGTCATCTAACACGTGACATTTACCTCATCTAATACCCGTAGTTCATTATTTGACTAGAACAATAAATTCGAGAGAAGTATATTGCCAAAATTTTATTACATTTGTGCATTAATTTGTATATGTGAATTATATATTTTTATCTGTTATTGATGGTGGAGACTTTTCTCGTTCATTAAAAATGCGTTTTGGGGACAAAATGACACAAAATGATGGATCAGGTCACATTTGTAGGTAATGTATTAATGTTTTACCACAGTAAATTTGACATTCTGTGGGTTTTATTATTTTGCAAATACATCATTGCCTTAGTCTTTCAGAAAGTTACAGATGCGCTCAGAAAGCAGAAGCACTACACAACGTAAGCTTATAAACCAATTCCAAATAATGGGTAACTAGTCTTGTAAACGTGTATTGCATCTGCTTATGTATTCTATGAAAGGGGATCTATATTTTTTAATTGATTACCAGACAGTTCACAGGGATTTTTGCTTACATTTATGTCCACAAATTCTGTGGTATGGTGCTCTCTGAGACGGTGCTTCATGTTTGAAGTGTTTCCTGACTGAGCAGACACTTTTCTCCAACACATTTTGCAAATAGGGTGTCCGTCAACACTGATGTTGCCTCGTGTCTTTTAAATAACCGAAATACTCCCACACAGCGGACTTTGACCGCTTAGGCGTGGGAAAAGAGGCTCCTCCGAGTCCGACATTTCGTTCTACACAGCGCTCATGTGCTGCTGTCCGTTGGTCTGACAGAGTGACATGACGTGATGAATACGACTTTCTCATCTCTCATTTAAAAAAAGTTTATTGATTTTTTATTATTATTAAATGAACCATTAGTAAATGGAAATATAATTTACTTGTTTTTATATTATATTTTTTTTTTTTTCACACAATACCGTCATTAAGGAAAAGTCAATGATATGGAAACAGTCTGTTTTTAATACCATGGTATACCATCATACCGTTACATCCCTACTTTAGACATGATCATGATTTCAAGCTCGATTACATTTCCTAGTGCTTGACGCATGCGCAGAGCACTAGATGGCGCTATAGGAAGTGTAATCAAACTCTAATCGAGCATGAAATCGTGATCGCCAAGGAGACTGCTGTCAAGATGTTCAGTGAAAAAAGAAAATATTGTTACATTGCTTCAGTAGACTAATAACTGAAGTCTGATGGATTATGTTTATGCTGACTTTGTGATTTTTGGAGCTTTAAAGTTCTGGCCACCATTCACTTGCATTGTATGGACCAACAGACCTGAGCTATTCTTCTAAAAATCTTTGTGTTCTGCAGAAGAAAGAAAGTTATACACATCTGGGATGGCATAAGGGTGAGTAAAAGATGAGAGAATTTTCATTTTTGGGTAAACTAACCCTTTAAGTACACATAACACAGTAACAGTTCTTGGTTTATTTGTAGTGAGTCAATTAATTCAGTCACCTCCACCTGATTCCTAAGTCTTCTATTCACTATAAAGAGCCGGTTCATAGAGTCGATCTTTTGGGAATCAGACAACACTGGTAGCGCTAAAGCCCATTTTTGGTATTTTTCCCTGGGACTAGTAATTTTCTCTGTTTTTGCACCTGAGGAACTATAGTTCCTTGAAGCTGTTTTCTCGTTTTAGGGGACACTTTTAGCTCCTACTCCAAATTAGGTACTTTTGGGGCATATAGGAACTGTGTGAGGTGCTGCAGCCTGTGATTGGACAACAAAGCATTGAGAAAGGAGAGGGGCTCCATAGCCGCCACAGTAAACAAACTAGCAGCTAGCCTGCTATTCAGAGGATTGCGCTAATTTTACAATTCCCTTAACAGAAATAACATATTACAAAGAAAATCACCCATTTCACATGTGTATGACTCCATCGGAAGATCCGCTTCGAGTTTGCATCGCATCTGCGCTGTTTTTACTGTGTGACAAGAGAGAAAATAAACTGATTTCTGGATTACTACATCAAATTTTTCATGGGATGATGGATATCAATAATCAGATGTTTATCGAGAGTGCGTAATTTAACTTTATTATACACTAAACCATCATTAAATCTAGTTTACATGAGGGAAGTATTGCGTGCCTGTCACTGTTTGGTTAACTTGCATCAAGACTCTTTGTCAATGAGTGAGTATTTCCATACAGTAATTTGTGTCGAATCATAAAAGCATTTATCATAAAAGACTATGTAGATAAATAGGTTTATAAAGGGTGAATTTTCAACATGTCCAGTGAGTTCAGCACGTGCTCCGTGCTTAAACAGCGCTTTCCCCGCCTCGTCTCTCCTCTTACTCTGGCTGCAGCATGGAGCACCGCAGGCTCATGAGCCCAGTTTAAACTGTATCCTGAAGACACAGGCTACGTCCGAAAACTGGAAAATGCTGCCTTTGGAGGCTGTATAAGGATGGATGAAGGTTTGATGAAACATGGTGCTCTTTAAACTGTTCAGAGTGTTCTGTTCAAACAAACCTCTGTTGTTTAAACCATTAACTGATTAGGCAGCTGCCTACGTTTTCCGACGCAGCCAAAGTTCGTATAAAACAGCCCTAACAAGTATAACTCCAATACTGGCGTCCTCCGTCGGTGATGTTGATTTTGTTGTTGTTATTGCTGCTAAGGAATCGCGCGTGCAAACAAGGTCACAAGAAAATGGTTGATACTACATGTCACTATGGTGGCTACTTTGGAGTGTGTCATTTGTTTGGGAATCAGACTACACTGGTCCACATCCCACACTGAAACTAGGAAGTAATCACATTCGCATAATCAGTGACCAGCGCGATTTGGAGGTTGCATTTTCCCCCTTACATTAAATTATTACACCACTGTAAAAGGTTTATGGTTTTGGTTGGGGGGTAGTTTATAAAATATGCATTTCTCTTCACATTATTACATCCTGTACAGCTGAAAAACAACTCACTTTACAACTCACATTTGGCACCCCACTGTGGACATTACACTCGGAAAATGGAGCTCACACAATTGCCCATTGCCAACAACACTTACCGCTTTGGCCACTGGAGGCAGTGTTTTGCATTTTGCTAGGCACAAACTGATTTTAGCTTAAGAAAAGGTCAACCTACTGTTTTAGATTTCAGTGCGAGATCAGTGTTTATAGTGAGGAAAACAAATTACAGAGTGCACCTTTAAGAAACTAAATATGGTTAATTTTGACTTCATGCTGTTGACTTCAAGAAACAGTAAGCAAATGTTTGGCCTCGCAGAAAGCCTTCACCTAAAAAGAAAGGGTTCTTTCAATTCAGCTATACACCTTCAAGTCCAATATAGAAGTCTGACAATAATGGAGGCCCAAAACAGGGTTTAAATCCCACACACAGCATCTAAAGTCTAATGAGAAGACAAGACTGTCCTCCACAATCCATCCCAACATCTCAGACTCTTTCATCATGTAAGGGTGTTATATACTGCTCTGCAACTAGGACACCGGTACTAGTGTCTTCACATCCAGCTGTATACTTGCCATTTTCTACACAATAGAGCTTGTGTTCCTGGGCCTGATACCAGAGCATTTAATGAAAAGGGAAGGGGGGGGGGAACCATGTAGGAGTCTATTGATTCATTTTCTGACTTCCAGACAGAGACCCTCATTCCACAGCGCAGAGTGAAACTTCCTGCAGACAGAGAATACAGGGAACACATCTGTATTCTGTACTGTGTGAACAACATGTTGGCGTTCTGGCTGCCTCACACACAAAAACTCATCATATGGGGTGCAAAAACTGTGTATAATGAAAAAAGGAACACCTGTAGGAAGTGCTTGAACTAAGTCAGGGCTTTTTAAGTAGCTACACAAGGGAAAGAACGTTAATAGTCTAAAATGTAGTTAGGCTATTTATTTGTTGAAGTGAAGAGCACTAAGATATTTTTGCTACTCAATTATTCACCCTGTTTCTCTGGAAATGTCTAACACAGCGTTTCTCAACCGGGGGTCCATGGCATATTGCAGGGGGTCTGTAGAATCATTTAAAAATATTTGAAAATCACGTTGTGACAAAAAAAAAAAAAAAAAAAAGCTTACACACACACACAGATAAATCACATGTGTATAAGTCGCACTGACAGAAGTTGTATCCGGTAGGCATTAGGACCCGGGAGCAGCAGTCCTTCAGCCGCTCAATCAGATGTCAAGACATGCTTCGTGAAGATTACCTACACATTGCTTTTTTTATTATTTATTTTTTTATTTGGAATGCCCAATTCCCAATGCGCTATAAGTCCTCGTGGTGGCTTAGTGACTCGCCTCAATCCGGGTGGCAGAGGATGAATCTCAGTTGCCTCCGCATTTGAGACAGTCAATCCGGGCATCTCATCACGTGGCTTGTTGAGCGTGTTACCACGGAGACATAGCGCGTGTGGAGGCTCCATGCTATTCTCCGCAGCATCCACACACACACACACACAACTCGCCACGTGCCCCACCGAGAGCGAGAACCACATTATAGTTACCACGAGGAGGTTACCCCATGTGACTCTACCCTCCCTAGCAACCGGGCCAATTTGGTTGCTTAGGAGACCTGGCTGGAGTCACTCAGCACGCCCTGGATTCGAACTCGTGACTCCAGTGTTGGTGAACATCTGGGTTTATTACATTTTAATTTATTTTACATTTACACTGTTGAGAACTTCCCCCTGTGGTGCATTTGTAAATTTTACTTGCACACCTATGTTTCCTATAATGAAAAAAAAAAAAAAAACTTGGATAAAGAACATACAATTTGAATCATGTTGGAGTACATTTAAGAGTTGAAAAAAAATCTAATAGTAAACCGTCCATAAGTTTGATAATCATCAAGATTGTATTTTTATTTTTTTTTTGTCATATCAACCACTCCTAATTCTATTCAATCTTTAATGTTAACAGCTATCTATCTATGGATATTTCTAATACTTGCAACCCTCTTTGCTATGCATTAATTATCCAGTTCACTGACTGAATGTTTTACTACAATGAAACAACATTTTGTGGGCATGTGAGGAGTTGTGTTTGTCAGCACAAAAATGTTATGACAGACAGAATATTTAAACTGATTGCATAAAATACTTTATGTAAAGGCAAAACACTCTGAATAGGCTACTTTAAAACACTACCATCTCTGTGTTATCGTGTGTAGCATGTTTGCAGCTGACAATCAATTACAGTACATATCAAGTAGAGGTCGACCGATAGTGGGTTTTGCCGATATGATAACTAAGGTGGGAAAATGGACCGATAGCAGATTAATAGCCGATTAAAAGCCGATAGTTTTTAGAATTTATAATAAGAACGAAAACTTCCCAATCAATGTAAAATAGTGCTGAACTTTTGTTAGAATTACTTTCAATGGCATTACTTTAATACATTTCTCCCACACTGGTACCTTCTTCAGCTTTTGCCATCTTAAGTTAATTAAAATATTAATTAAAATATTACAGGTCAAATGTGTTTGTTGTTCAGCAGTAACAAAACACTGCCTTACAAAGCCAAATAGTGACTATGCTTCATCACTACTGACAATATCTGTTAAGATTATTTTATTGTCATATTAAATCTATAAATGATGTACAAGAAAGGGAGAGAGTCTTGCCATTTAAAGGTAATTTTAGAATGGCATTGTCTATATTACATATCCATTTGCCCTCAAATGAACACATTGTATTATATTACAACGTGCCCACTCATGAATATCAAATTAATTTCAGATGGATATATTTTACCATGCTCTTAATTTTTTTGTACGTAAATACATCATAAAATTAGGAAGTTTGTACAGAAGTTCACTTTATCAGAATGGAGAAATGTTTGGGAAACTTTATAGTCAAACATTTTTTTTTTTTACATAACCTAATTTTCTGTTTGATCACATCCTGGTAATGACCCTTCCACATTCTCTCCTCAGATATCTGCATGATTCCATTTAAGTGCTAATGAAAGTCAGCTGGGGGTAAGTGTTCTTACACCACTGCATATAACACAGGAATCAAGAAAACATCACCTCACTGTGGTTTACATTGTTTTCCCACCCTCCCACTCATTCTGACTAAACATATACACTCACATGCATACACATGCTGTTAATCATTTGGTGTGACGGAAAAATTGCTGAACACACATAAATAACCAACCACAGACACTAAAGAGGAGTTTTCAGTGTGATCTTCAAAATGATAAGCAATTAGAAAATAGGGGGAGATTGTAGCCTAATGGTTAAAGGTCTTGGCCTCTAGAACATTAGAATCAGAATGAGCTTTATTGCCAAGTATGCTTACACACACAAGAAATTTGTCATGGTGACAGAAGCTTCCAGTGCAAAGAGAATACAAAAATATATACATACACTGGCGGCCAAAAGTTTGGAATTATGTACAGATTTTGCTGTTTCGGAAGGAAATTGGTACTTTAATTCACCAAAGTGGCATTCAGTTGATCATAATGTATAGTCAGGACATTACTGATGTAAAAAAACAGCACCATCACTATTTGGAAAATAGTAATTTTTGATCAATTCTAGACAGGCCCCATTTCCAGCAGCCATCACGCCAACACCTTATCCTTGAGTAATCATGCTAAATTGCTAATTTGGTACTAGAAAATCACTTACCATTATATCAAACACAGTTGAAAGCTATTTGGTTCATTAAAAATGAAGCTTAACATTGTCTTTGGCGGTCACGTGACGCCATGCAAGAAGCAGACGTGTGAGCGACGAGCTCTGAACACTTTGCTAAATTTTTAATTACTTTCATGTTATAATCTAGTGAAATTTGATACACCCAGTTACACATTTACTCTGAGGCAAAACATGGCAAAGAAGTCAAAATCCTCGGGCTCTGGAGACATTAAAAGACACTTATGTGTTCAGGATGAAAACCCCGACAGGCCTACAGACCGGGGACTTGATTTGGATGGCGCAGCGGAGAGGTGATCCAGCATCAGTTTTCCAACATGTCTGTGATGTTGACGAAGGTTCTTGCTGACTTGGAGGATCTCACTATAATATGTCGATGGAAATAAAATTCTCTGATTTAGTTACAAGAGTGTCTGATGTTGAGAGACGAATCGATTGTCTGGAATCTTCGGAGAGGGAATTAACCGCTAATCCGCCCACGACCAAAGTTGATTTGGAACATCTCCTTGAAAAGCTTGAAGATCTTGAGAATAGAAGCAGCAGGAATAACGTTCGAATTGTTGGAATTCCTGAGCATGAGGAGGGCAGAGATATGGTGAAATTCCTAGATGAGCTTTTCCCGAGTCTGCTCGATATAACAGGCCACAAGCTGGAAATCGAGCGAGCTCACAGAGTCCCAGCTCACAGATTTGCTGAGGGAGACAGGCCCCGATCGATTCTGGACAGATTTCTGAGATCATTCGATAAAGACCTTGTGTTGCGCCAGGCGAGGAGCAAAGGGAAGCTTTCTCGGAAGAACCATAATATTTTCTTGTTCCCGGACTTTGCGAGTTCGACAAGAGAGAAACGTGATCGGTTCAAGGAATGAAAGAAACTCTTACATCAGCGAAAGATCACTTTTGCTCTGATGTTTCCGGCCAAACTGAGAATAGAAACAAAGGACGGTCGCAAAGTATTTACATGTCCCAATCTGGCAATGTCTTTTATTGAATCAATGGGTGAGTAAACATTGGGTGTTTCTCATGTGAATGGGTCGACTCGCTGTACTTACTCTGGCTTTTGAGGAAGACTGGGCGTAATTTTGGTTTATTTTTTCTTTTTGCGTTGGCTCCGCCAAGCGGCTGGAGCCTGTTTTGTGAATAACACTTTTCCTTAAAGAAACTTTTGCACTGACGAAAGATTACTTTTGCATTGAAGTTCCCAGCCAGTTTGAGAGTGGACACTACGGATGACCACAAAATATCAACATGATCACACAAAGGATGTCTTTTACAAAAAGTTGACGGACTGTGTAAGTCACGGTATATACTTTTATATGGCCTCCGAGTGAATTGACTCGACCATCCGGGGAACCGGGATGCCCGTTTTGTTTCTTTTTGTATTGGTTCCGCCTTGCGACTGGAGCTTGTTCTATTGAATAACACTCCTTTGGAACAGCTGTAGATTAATCTGTTCGTTCTTCGTGCTTATTCCCCCTGCTGGCTGGAGTTTGTTTTGTTGAGTATATTTACGGGACATTGGAATGATCACGTCATCCACTGAACTCATAATAGCTGGCTCACTGAACATTAGTTTGTCTGTCCGAGGAATCTGAACGGTTTTATATCAGCTGGAATATATTTTGTGGAAGATCACACCTTTAAAACAATTCTGTGAATGAATCTACACATTCTTTGTGTTCATTCTTCCTATTTGCTGGGTTTATTTTACAAAGTATTTTCTGTTATGTAATTTTGCCTCACAAATTTGTGAGGCAAAATTGAGCAATCTGATGGCAAAGTTGTCATGGGGGCTCGTGGGCGTTCATGGACCTTTTGAGTTTAGAGGGATTGTCGCCGGTTGGCGCTTTCATGCGCGGGGTTAATGCGCACGTTTTTCTTTTTTCTGTTTGTTTTGTTCGGGGGGAAGTTCGGGGTTTGATTGTTTCACTAATGGGGAATGTGGTCTGTATAATTTTGTTTTTGACACACAATTAATTTTTTCTACTATATCAAAATGTAAAATGTTAATATGAGTGGATTGTCTCTATCCACATAGAATGTAAATGGGTTGGGGCACCCCATAAAAAGAAGGAAGGTTATTACTTTTCTTAAATGTAAGAAATATGATATAGTGTTTCTTCAAGAAACACATCTCTTCCTGCAGGAAGCTGAAAAAATTGGGAAGATATGGGGTGGATATGTTTTTTTTTTTTTTGTGCTGGCTCAAGTAAGAGCAAGGGAGTCCTTTTATTGATTAATAAACATCTACAATTCAAATGTCTCAAACAGACTAAAGATAAATTAGGGAGAGTCATTATTGTTTTAGCTGAAATTCAGGGGCAAAGGTTGATTTTGGCTAATATTTACGCACCTAACGCTGATGATTAGGGCATTTTTTATAGATCTTGAAGGGATGCTGCAAACCGCTGGCACCCCTCATGATATAATATTGGGAGGAGACTTTAATCTTTTGATGGACTCAGTCCTTGATCACAGTGAAGCAAAAGTGTGCAAGCCCCCCTACAGCAACATTGACGCTTCACAGAATGTGTAAAAATCTTGGTCTTATGGATATTTGTAGACTTTTGAATCCATCTGGTACAGACTATAAATTTTTTCATCAGTCCATAAGATTTATTCTAGAATAGATTTTTTTTTTATATATCCAAATCCCTCATTTCATCTGTTGTTGATTGCTCAATTGGAAACATTTTAGTCTCAGATCATGCCCTGGTGAGTTTAGAGGTGTTGCCATATACAGAGAAAAAGAAATCATATAGTTGGCGCCTTAATGTGTCCCTTTTGCAAAATCCTGATTTCCAACAAATGTTAAAGACTGAAATCAATGTTTATATGGAGACCAACTGGTCCTCAGTATCCTCTGTGGGCATGGCTTGGGAGGCACTTAAGGCGGTTCTTAGGGGTCGGATCATACAGTATGCCTCATTCACCAAAAAATCCAAAGCACAAGAGCTTGGGAGTTGGAAGGAAATATTAAAAGTGCCGAGGCAGAGCTGAAGCGCTGTATGTCATCTGATGGCCTCAGAGAATTGACCCGATTGAAATATAGATATAATACTATTTTGTCAGAGTTTTGGTTATTCAGGGCAAGACAGTCATACTTTGAGTTGGGGGACAAAGCAGGAAAACTTTTGGCTAGATATATAAAGCAGAGAGAGTGTTTTTCCACCATTCCCTCAGTGAAATCTGCTGGTGGTGAAATATTTACCTTGGCCACTGATAATAATGCTTTTAAAGAACTCTATTTTGATCTCTCTAGTTCCACATCTTCATCTACTGATGAAGATATTAGGAACTTTGTGGAACCATTAGATCTCCCTAAACTGACGACTGAGTAAAAAAATTCTCTTGATTCTAAGATTACCTTATCAAGCTCCTCCAAGGTTATTAAGGCCTTGCCTACAGGCAAGGCTCCGAGGCCTGATGGCTTTTCCTCTGAATTTTTCAAATCTTATGCTACAGAACTGGCTCCACTTTTGTTAGAAGTTTATACGGAATCATTAAAGAACGGAAAGCTTCCTCCAACCATGACGCAAGCCCGGATCAGTCTGATTCTTAAAAAGGACAAAGATCCAAGCGAGTGTAAAAGTTACCGCCCAATTTCCCTGATCCAGTTAGATGTAAAAATGTTGTCCAAAATTCTGGCTAATTGATTAAGTAAAGTTATGACATCACTTATACATATAGATAAGGTGGGGTTTATTTGAGGCCGTAGCTCTTCTGATAATATTAGGCGTCTCATCAATATCATGTGGTCAGTAGCGAATGATCAATCTCCGATCACTGCCATATCACTTGATGCCGAAAAGCCATTTGATATGGTAGAATGGGATTATCTTTTTAAGATTTTGGATATGTATGGGTTTGGGAGTACCTTTATTGGTTGGATTAAGTTACTTTATAGACACCCTGTAGCAGCGGTGCAAACAAACGGGTTAACTTCAGATGATTTTACTCTGGATAGGGGTATCCGGCAGGGTTGCCCTCTTTCCACATTATTGTTCTGTCTTGCCCTGGAACCATTAGCAGCCACGATAAGGAGGATGATTTTCCAGGGGTGATTGCGGGAGGAGTGGCGCATAAGCTTATGCAGATGATATTTTATTATTCATCTCCGACCCTACTAGATCTTTGCCTTGCCTCCACAGAATTATTAACTCCTTTTCCAAATTATCAGGATACAAAGTCAACTGGTCTAAATCCGATGCTTTAGCTTTGACAGTGTACTGTCCAGTAACGGCCTTCCAGCCGGGTGCCTTCCAGTGGCCCAAACAGGGAATTAAGTATTTGGGAATTTTATTCCCAGAAAATTTGTCTGATTTACTTAGTGTTAATTTTGATCCCTTAATAAAAAGTTTTTCGAATGATGTGGACAGGTGGGCTTCATTACACTTATTGATGATTGGGAAGGTTAATGTTATTAAAATGAATTGTATTCCAAAATTCAACTACCTGCTACAGTCTCTCCCTGTAGATGTCCCCCTGTCTTATTTCAAGCAATTTGATAGCATAGCGAAGTCCTTCATTTGGAATGGTACGCGTCTCAGGTTAAATTTCAATAAGTTACATAGGCCGATTGACAAAGGTGGGTTAGGCCTACCCAAGATTTTATTATTATGCATTCAGTCTTAGACATTTGGCTCATTGGTCGCTTCCACCTGAGAAAGCCCCTCCCTGGTTTTGTATTGAAAAGGAAGTTCTTGACCCTATCTCGCCACTGCAAAGCCTTTTGATTAAACTAGCCGGAGAGGTTAAGTCGCACCCCGCTATTTTACATTTGCATTCAATATGGACAAAAGTGTCCAGAGTGTTTAATTCTGATATTTATTTAAATGTAGCCTCGAGCATATGGCTGAACCCTAAACTATGTATTAATAAGTCCCCTTTCTGTTGGTCAGATTGGATTGTGAGGGGGGTTAATACACTTGGTGACCTATTTGAGAGTGGAGTATTGAGATTTAGAAAATTTGATTCAACATTTTGGGATTCCCAGATCTCAATTTTATAAGTATTTACAGCTGCGCCACCTGCTCTGTTTCTGGGAGTAGCATACACGCCCCCTAGAGCGGAAGATACTCTGGGAGTGGTGATTATTGCTTTTGGGAAGGGTCATGAGGCATCAGTGTATTACTCGCTGCTAATTCAGAGTCTGGGGAACGGAGCTTTAAATTCTCTCAAGATTATGGGATGAAGATTTAAATTTGTTATTGGAGGAGGGAGTGTCGGCTAGGATTCTAAAATCATTAAGTCTGCATCTAGAGATGCAAAAAAGATTTTATTGGAACCCCTCTAGATTGTATATGCTTGGTCTTAAGGACGCACTTATCTGCTGGCGATGCCATTCTGAAGATGGAGACACCACCCAAGTTTTTTGGGGGGTGTCGTAAGATCGAAGAATTTTGGCTGAAGGTGCAAAGTTTTGTGTGTGATGTGTTGGGCACTCAGGTCTCATTCTGCCCCAGACTCTATTTTGGGAGATGGGGAGATCATGGATTTGGAGGATAAGTACATGAAGGACTGGGTTTTGACCGGTGTGATGATTGGTAGGCAGGTTATTTTGAGGAGTTGGAAGTCGGATGGAGCACCCTCGTTCACGGAGTGGCGCGCGGAGATGGGGAGGGTGGCTGCCTTCGAGGAGGGGTCGAGCATAAGGATGGGGGTTAGGGATTCTTACAATAAGAAATGGGGTAATTACTTAGCATTTTTGGGGGAATCTCGAGGGGCGGTGGGAGTAATTTAGAGTTTAGGTTTTTTTTTATTATACTTGATTATTGTATTTTATTTTATTTTTTGTTGTTTTAGTTTTGTGTTTTTTTCTGTGTGTATGTCTATATTCTATGGACCACAGGGGTGTTCGTGGGGGGGTCAGGGTCTGGTGGGAGTTTGGTAGGGGGAGGGGATATAGTGGGGGTTTAATGTTTAAAGTGTTTGATTCAATATATGTGTGTTGTATTTTTTGTGTTCATTTATGAATCAATAAAAATGTTAATAACAAAAAAACATTGTCTTTGTGTTTGTTTATGAGTTGCCACAGTATGCAATAGACTGGCATGTCTTAAGGTCAATATTAAGTCAAAAATGGCAAAAAAGAAACAGCTTTCTCTAGAAACTTGTCAGTCAATCATTGTTTTGAGGAATGAAAGCGATACAATGCTTGAAATTGCCAAAACAACTGAAGACTTCATACAAAGGTGTACACTACAGTCTTCAAAGACAAAGGACAACCGGCTCTAACAAGGATAGAAAGAGATGTGGAAGGCCAGATGTACAACTAAAGAAGAGGATAAGTACATCAGAGTCTCTAGTTTGAGAAATAGATGCCTCACATATCCTCAGCTGACAGCTTCATTGAATTCTACCTGCTCAACACCAGTTTAATATACAACAGTAAAGAGAAGACTTAGGGGTGCAGGCCTTATGGGAAGAATTGCAAAGAAAAAGCCTCTTTTGAAACAGAAAAACAAAAAGAAAAGGTTAGCGTGGGCAAAGAAACAGACATTGGACAACAGATAATTAGAAAAGAGTGTTATGGATCTTAACCCCATTGAGCTTTTGTGGGATCAGCTAGACTGTAAAGTGCGTCAGAAGTGCCCGACAAGACAGCCACATCTATGGCAAGTGCTACAGGAAGCGTGGGGTGAAATGTCACCTGATATCTTGACAAACTGACAGCTAGAATGCCAAGGATCTGCAAAGCTGAGAACTCTGTGAAGTAGTTTAAGAAAAATTACAAATTGTAATAGTAATTTTTCACGTTATTAATGTCCTGACTATACATTGTGATCAGTTGAATGCCACTTTGGTGAATAGAAGTACCAATTTCTTTCCATAAGAGCAACATCTGTACATTATTCCAAACTTTTGGCTGCCAGTGTATACAACAAATACATACAAACATTTGAAATATACATATAAACATATATACAGTTATGTGCAAGGTGATTTAATATATTGTGCAGAAAAGGTAGGATGTGTCAAATAAATATAAATGGAATACAAATATGAATGAATAGTTGAATATGCACACGATTGTATTGCCACAATGGAGAGAAGTGGGGGAAGTTTTAACTGTTCATAAGGTGAATGGCCTGAGGGAAGAAACTGTTCTTGTGCCTGACTGTTCTGGTGTTCAGTAGCGCCGGCCAGAGGGCAACAGTTCAAAAAGTCAGTGTGCTGGGTGAATGGGATCCAAAGCAATTTTTCCAGCCCTTTTCCGCACTCTGGAGGTGTACAGTTCTTGGAGGGTGGGAAGTTGAGAACCAATAATCCATTAAGCTGTCCGGACTATCCTTTGAAATCTTCTGATGTCTGACTTGGTAGCTGAATCAAACCAGACCTGAATGACTCCAGTGCTGTTTAGAATGGTGAGAGGGGTCTATGTTGGGGCATTCCTCCTGAAGTCCACAATCATCTCCACTGTTTTGAGCGTGTTCAGCTCCAGGTTGTTTTGATGCACCAGACAGTTAGCTGTTCATCCTTCCTTTGGTATGCAGACTCATCGAACATGAACGTGTTGCAGGTTCAAACTCATGTAGGTAAACAGAGGATTGAAGACGTATAACTTTGCTCTATTAACACAATGCCCTTGAGCATGGCAATTAATCCCAGGTGCACCAGATCGACTGTCATTAGTGGAGGTCACTTTGAATGCATAAAAAGCATGTGGCAAGTAAAATAACCATAACAACAACAAACAATTGCAGTAAGTCATGGCATCCACTCAGGTTATTGCTTCCTGCATTGCATGCCACATGTTTACTATAGCTTCTTCCATCAGCAGTGAGGGATTTACATGTGATAAATGTAAGGAATCAGTCAGGCTGACGGAGAAGGTTAATGAGTTAGAGACACACATCCGAACGCTAGTGTAGGTCAGTAAAAAAAAAAAAGAGAAGCCGGTAGATACTGTTTTGGATGCGGGTTGAACAGCGAGCAACACACACACTTTGGTTCTGGCTGTAGAGCCCCCGCAGTAGGGCATTTGGGTGATGTCTCGGCAGCATACTCGCTCAGCAAAGCAACACCACTCTCCCATTCCTATTAGGGTTTCCAATCGATTGTACCCACTCACTGAGAATCATGTTGAAAGCACCCTAGTTATAAGAGATTCTATTGTAAGGAACGTGGAATTAGAGACTCCAGCCACTATTGTTAAATGCTTTTCGGGGGCTAGGGCGTCTGACATCAGATCAAATTTACAAGTGCTGTCTAATGCTAAACTTAGATTTTCTAAAATTGTTATTTATGTCGGCACTAACGATGTCCGGCTTCACCAGTCAGAGATTGTTAAAGAGGTGTATGAATGTCAGACACAGTAATATGCTCTGGCCCCCTCCCTGCTCGTCGTGGTGACGAGGTTTATAGTAGATTAGTGTCACTGAATGGCTGGATGAGTGGTGTCCAGAGTATAGCATAGGATTGATAGATTATATAGAATTGGAAGAGTTTTGGGGTAGACCTGACCTACTAAAGAGAGACGGACTCCATCCCTCTAAGTAAGGTGCCACTCTCCTCTCTAGTAATTTGGCTCATAGTCTTAATACTGATAGTATTTGACTAACTGGGGTCCAGGTCAGGAAGCAGACAAACTGGCAAATCCGAAAGTCTGCTAGCTGCTTTGAGACATCACACAGGTCACATAAACTGCAACACAGAGACTGTATCACCTAGATATCACAGAGACTAGGGTTGTGCCGACAGATGATGACCTCGGGGATCGACAATGGTCAGAGTGATCTCCAATAGCTGATGCCTTTGATGATGTCAAGACGATATTTGGCTCGTTTTCCTATTAATGTATTAAATTATTATTAGGCTATTATTATTATCAAATTAATATTTCAAATAATTTGCCCCGCGGCACACAGACACGCGCTTGAAGAAACACACTTTATTATATTATCAAGCACAGATGACAGAAAAGGCGTCTATGCGCGTGCATGACATGCTGTTTGTACGGAGGCGTGCAGTCTCGTGGAACACGCGCATGTAAAAGGTTCTCACTCTTTCTTTGTTTCTGTCTTCTGAATTTTTGTTGTTGCAAGAACAGCATCGTCTGTGAGTGCTGCAAATGACCTCAGACATCTCAGCTCAGGAGGTGCTTTGAGTTCAGTTCGCTTTATTCCCACAGAGCAGTTCATTGTGACCACAACTCTGCAGCCTATACACCTGTGATTAAAACATAAAATAATACAAAAACACGTTCACCTCGAACCATGATTTATACTTCAGTGATTATCATCATTATAATTATTATTTTTACATTTATATTGTTTTTATGTCTTCATTTAAGTAATTTTCCGCCTGCATGTTTAGACGGATACAGTAAATGGAAAGGTGGTTTCTATATATATATTTAATTTTATATATAAAATTATATATATATATATATATATATATATATATATATATATATATATATATATATATATATATATATATATATAATTTTTTTTGATCACTTCATTATTTTAATTGCTTTTTTGTTTCATTTAGAGTGCAATTTGAATTTAGAAATTTATTTGATTTAAGTTTTTTGTTTTTTAAATAATTAAATTTTCAATGCAAAATTCACTAAAGCAAGAAAATTCACCGATCCCTCAGCCCGGGGGTTGCCGATGTAATTGGATATCGTGAAGGAGGGAACAAAACACATGATATATTTTCAGACAACAGACAACGAAATACCCAACCGGTAGAGAATGCATAGATGAAGTAGATCCTTTGCCAAAGAGATGTTGCCCTTCACAACTGTTTAAAAGCCATCTTTCAAAAATATGAACACACATTTTAACTGCACTTAATTTTTACCAGTTTCATTTGAATTTTTAGTTAAAATAAAAAGTTCAAAGTTTTAAATCAAGGTGCTTAATGAAAATTACCCCACAGTACCACCTAGCGTCCAACCAGCGGTAATACCGGTGTTCATCAGTTTGAACATGGTGACTTCAACATTCACATAGATAATGAAAATGACACATTGGGATTAGCGTTTATCGATATTCTCAACTCTCTTGGAGTCAGACTAAATGTGACTGGACCAACTCATCGCCATAATCATACGCTAGATTTAATTCTGTCATATGGATTTGATGTTGATTCTATAGAAATTCTGCCACAGAGCAATGCCATCTCAGATCATTACCTCGTCTCTTGTATGTTGTGATCAAATAATGTTACTCAATCTACACCACACTATCATTCAGGTAGAACAATTCTTTCAACCACTAATGATAGCTTCACTAATAATCTTCCAGATTTATCTCATATACTAAGTATGCCAAAAAGTCTAGAAGAAATTGAGAACTGTCTTCTTTAGCACTCTTGATAGTGTTAAAGAAAACTAAAGAAAAAAAGCCCTGCATCATTGTAAAATAAATCACACTCATGCTCTCAAGAGAGCAGCACGGAAAATGGAGAGCAAGCGGAAGAATAAAAAATTAGAGGTATTTCACGGTGCATGGAAGGATAGTGTCTGTAGCTACAGACAGGCACTAAAAGCTGCCAGGTCAGCATATTTTAGCAAACTCATAGAAAATAACCACAATAATCCTAGGTGTTTATTCAGTACTGTGGCTAAATCGGTTAGGAATAAAGCCTCAACTGAACCAGAAATTCCATCGCAGCACAATAGTAATGACTTCATGAATTTATTTACTGATAAAACTGAAATCATCAGAAATAAAATTGGAATTATGCAATCGTCTGTCACAGTACCTCAAAAAACAGTGTCTCATAATTTTCCTTACAAACAATTTCAGTCCTTCGCTATCATAGGTCATGAAGAGCTAACAAAACTTATCGAAACATCAAAAGCCACATCATGTATGTTAGATCCGATACTAACTAAGCTCTTAAAAGAAGTATTCCCTGCAATCTCTGAACCTCTTAATATTATTAACTCAAACCACTTATAAAAGAAGCCACAGCTTGATCCTGGAGAATTGGCTAATTATAAACCTATTTCCCATTTATGTTGAAAAGGACTGTGTATGTATGCATGTGTATGTGTGTGTACATATATATATTAGTCTTATTGTGTATTCTGTATATACTTTATTTTCTATTCAATTCAATTTTTATTTATTTATTTTATTATTATCTGTCTTGTTGCTGTTTTATATTGTTGTGCACTGGAAGCTCCTGTCACCAAAACAAATTCCTTGTATGTGTATATATATACTTGGCAATAAAGCGGATTCTGAAAATACTAAAAAAGTTAGTGTCCTCCCAATTATGTTCATTTCTACAGAGAAATAGTATACATGAACAATTTCAGTCAGGATTTAGGCCCAATTAAAGAGACTGCACTTATCAGAGTTACAAATGACTTACTCTTATCATCTGATCGCGGCTGCATTTCTCTTCTAGTGCTTTTAGATCTTAGTGCTGCCTTCGACACCTTAGATCACGACATTCTCTTGAATAGGCTGGAGAATTATGTTGGCATTTGTGGACTTGCATTAGCATGGTTTAGGTCCTATTTAGCAGACCGCTACCACTTTGTCTGTGTAAATGAGGAATTGTCAAATCACACAAAAGTTAAATATGGAGTGCCACAGGGATCAGTTTTAGGGCCTCTGCTTTTCTCCTTATATATGCTTCTCCTGGGAGATATTATCAGAAACCATGGAATAAGTTTCCACTGTTATGCTGATAATACCCAACTTTATATTTCTTCTAAACCCTACAAAACTTCACAATTCTCCAAATTAACAGTGTATCAATGAAATCAAAGATTGAATGGCCAGAAATTTCCTTCTACTCAACTCCGACAAAACAGAGTTACTAAAAACCTCTAAAAAATAAGATTATTGTAATTCATTACTGGGAGGATGTCCAGCAAGTTCAATAAATAATCTTCAATTGGTCCAAAATGCAGCAGCCAGAGTGCTGACTAGAACCAAGAAATAAGATCATATTAGCCCCATTTTATCATCGTTACATTGGCTACCTGTTAAATGTCGTATTCATTTTAAAATTTTGTTAACTACGTACAAAGCTTTGAATGGTCTAGCTTCGCAGTGCTTAAGTGACCTTCTACCACGCTACACACTGATCAGCCACAACATTAAAACCACCTGCCTAATATTGTGTAGTTCCCCCTCATGCTGCCAAAACAGCGCCAACCCGCTATTCTTCTGACCACAATTGTACAGAGTGGTTGAGTTACCATAGACTTTGTCAGTTCGAACCAATCTGGCCATTCTCCGTTGACCTCTCTCATCAACAGAGCGTTTCCATCTGCAGAACTGCCACTCACAGGATGTTTTTGGTTTTTGGCACTATTCTGAGTAAATTCTAGAGACTGCTGTGTGTGAAAATCCCGGAGATCAGCAGATACAGAAATACTCAAACCAGCCCATCTGGCAGCAATAATCATGCCATGGTCCAAATCACTGAGATCACATTTTTTCCCCATTCTGATGGTTAATGTGAACATTAACTGAAGCTCCTGACCCGTATCTGCATGCTTTTATGCACAGACATCACTTCTGTCTATTACGATGGACTTCAGGGGATGAACTAATGCCAACTCCAACCATCAGACATGGGGTACTTCATATGCCACTGCCTGAACCTTGGACTTAGAATAGACCTCACCAAAATGATCTGACGGTTGAACTGCAATGCACCTCACTGAGGGTCAGATTGTTCCTTTCGCCGTCAGTCAGAGCAGGTGCATCAGAAGCTTCTAGGGTACTCGAGGCAAATCTAAGGGGACAATGATCTCCCTAGATCACTCTACTCAGTTTTCAGATATAAAACCTTCAGGCTGAAAATCGTGCACTGACTACAATGATAGTGTGTGGTTACATGCACATCACAGAATCAAATAACAGGAAAAAGAAATGCGCAAACAGTGCTCAGAAAATACATGAACTCCCCAATCTGCAGAGAGAACTTGTACAGTTAGATAATGTGTAAAGTTAACGTTTCTGTACACAACACTTAAAACAGGCTTCTTGCTACACAACTTGAGGGACAACATGTGGTTCAATGAGGGACTGTAGACATTTGTTTGTTGAATGGAAACACAAAAGTACTTGTACCCACAGTAGTGCAATTACCAAGTTATTTCATAAACGAAAGAAAAAGGGTTTTTAAAAACCCTGAAGGTGCACAAAGCTTAGTTTCCAAAACACATTTCCACACAAAACATTCAAGATATTACGGCGCTAAATTGTTTAAAACCTTATGTTAACATTTTCGTGTATATATATGCTCAAATTTCTATTTATTTTAATTGACTGCATTAAGTTTCTCTGTACAGATATCGACAGACTTGGTCTTTCTCTCAACGGAGCTCCACCCAGACAAACAACAAAAGACCCACTAACCAACGCCACATCAGACTGCAGGAAAGATTTACAAACCATTTAAAAATTTTTAGAAAATTAAATTACATTTGCAATGATTAAATCTAAAATTTTGGATCTTGAAAATGGCAAGCATCACCTCAACATTGACCTTCTGATCATTCATGATCAGAAGGTCAATGCAACCTGACGTGATTTTCTATTTATAAGAGTAAAAGTATTAGAATGCAGGTTTTAAATGCGGACAAACAAATAAGTAGAACAAAGGATGCATGGACCCATAATCTCCAACCCCCCACAAGTAGTGACCCCACTAGAGTTTGAAGCACAGACACTCTCCCTGATACTTGGAGAAAAAAAAAAATTCTTGCAAGCAGAGAAACATTAATAGCTGAATCGATCAGCTAAAATGTACAAACTTGTGCAAAATCAATCTTACCTTGCTTCTCACTTCAGCAGATAAACCATATGCAGGGCCCTTGTTGAACTGAGTCATTGTCTTTTATTTCACGTGGATTTGCACGAAAGAATCGATCAGAAATTTTCCAAATCCTTGTTTTCTCACAATCTGTGAAAAAAATAAAAATAAAAAATCCTTGGCACAATTTAAGATGAAGACAACAAATCCGTAAATTTAGGCTAGTCAAATATGACTGCCACTTTCCCCAGATAAGCGGATGCACTAAACTCTTGCAGCAGTAAAGACTAAAGAGCGCAGCAGCAACGCTGCCCAAGTCCAATAATTGTGTCTGTCTGCGTCCTGCAAGACTACAAGGAACACCCACTTCACGACACGCCCACTACACATAACACCCCCTTGGATCATCAAGCGATTCTGTTGGCTACAAGAACTTTCAAAATCCAATGCAATCGCTTTATGATTCTCTCTTAACTCTTTCAATAAGACAAAGAATAACTTTTAAATTGATGTCACATACCATATTAATAAAATTGTCACATATCGTATTAATAAACAGAAGATATAAATGGTAAAGTGAACTTATTTGTTTAAAGTGAAAGTGCTCTTTACTGTTTTACTGATGGTGTTTGTACCATTTTTACTTGTTCAATAATATATATATATATATAAATGGTAAAATATTTTTTTTTCTTTTCTGTTTTCTTCAGTTACCTTACAAGCTAATCGGTTAGCCTATTAGCTTAGCATACAGCTAACGTCTTCTCCTCTCTATATTCATTACATTTCCCCTCACTGTCGCCACCTAGTGATATGGCGGTATGATTGTTTTCAAAATAACTTTTTATTTGCAGTATATTTAATGATTTTACAAACTTTTCATTTTTTTAAATCTTTATGGTTAGGTTTAGAGTCATGGATAGGTGTATGTATAAGCTTGCTGCGAGACTCCAAATAAACAAACAAACATAGTGAATGAATGTGGCATCCAACTGTTCCAAGACTTCATGATTTCGCTGTTTTTTTGGTTGTTGTTGTTGTTGTTTTTGAGGGGGCGTGCCTTGTAGTGGGCATGTCTTTATAGTAGTCTTGCAGGATGCAGACAGACCCTTCTCACTCTACCAAGCAGGAATACATTTACAAATTCTACTATGGTGAAGTCTTCGCTCATGAATATCAATTAGCTCAGGTGACGTTATCCCAGTGGGCCTTGCTGAATGGCTAAAAGGCAGACTTTCATTTGTGGATGCTAGGAAACTCAAGAATGTTTAACAAATCAGACTGAATGTTTAATTATATTAAAGCATTAATTTAATACTAATGCATTTACAAGCTTTTAGTCACTTGTATACACTCAGATACCAGCCTCTGCGGCTCTACCGTAGGAGAGTCCGTTCCAGAGACTATTTAGCAGAGACGGGCCACTTCTATTTAAATGAACTGTCCTTTGTGGTCTTCTGATGTCTGATTTCGTAGCTGAACCAAACCAGACAGTTATTGAAGTGCAGAGGACAGACTCAATAACTGCTGAGTAGAACTGTATCAGCAGCGCCTGTGGCAGGTTGAAGTTCCTCAGCTGGCGAAGGAAGTACAACCTCTGCTGGGCCTTTTTCACAATGGAGTCAATGTGGGTCTCCCACTTCAGGTCCTGTAAGATGGTAGTGCCCAGGATCCTGAATGACTCCACTGCTGCCACAGTGCTGTTTAGAATGGTGAGGGGGGACAGTGTTGGGGTGTTCCACTAAAGTCCACAATCATCTCCACTCTTTTGAGCAGAGTGTCTGCTAACTAGAATGTTGTCTGCTAACTTCAAGAGCTTTACAGAGAGGTCCTTGGCGATGCAATCATTGGTATACAGAGAGAAGAATAGTGGGGAGAGCACACATCCCTGGGGGGCACCAATGCTGATTGTACACATGCTGGAAGTGAATTTCCCCTGTCTCACAAGCTGCTGCCAGAAAGCTGGTGATCCACTGACAGATAGACATGGGAACAGAGAGTTGGTGTAATTTAGTCCAGAGAATAGCTGGGATGATGGTATTGAAAGCTGAACTGAAGTTGACAAAAAGGATCCTTGCATATGTCCCTGGTCTGTCCAGATTTTGCAGGATATGAAGCAATCCCATGTTGACTGCATCATCCACAGACCTGTTTGCTTGATAAGCAAATTGAAGGGGATCTATAAAGGGTCCAGTGATGTCCTTCAGGTGGGAAAACACCAGTATCTCAAATTATTTAATGACCACAGATGTCAGAGCAACAGGTCTGTTGTCATTAAGTCCTGTGATTTTGGGGTTCTTTGGGACAGGAATGATGATGGAGCATTTGAAGCAGCATGGAACTTCACACTGCTCCAGTGATCTATTGAAGATCAGTGTGAAGATGGGGGCCAGCTGGTTAGCACAGGATTTTAGACAAGTGGGTGAAACACCGTATGGGCCCTGTGCTTTCCTTGTCTTTTGTTTCCAGAAGACACGGCACACCTTCTCTTCACAGATCTTAAGTGCAGGTTGAGTAGCAGGAGGGGGAGGAGTGGGGTTGCAGGAGGTATTGATGTTTGTGTGAACTGAATGTCAGAGCGGGTGTGGGTTGAGACTGGGCCTTTCAAATCTACAGTAAAACACATTCAAGTCTTCAGCCATTTGTTGGCTCCCTACAATATTGGGGGATGGTGTCTTGAAGTTAGTAAAGACGTTTAGGCCTCTCCACACTGATGCAGGGTCATTAGCTGAAAACTTGTTTTTCAAAGTAGCTTCTTTTAGCCACTCTGATTTCCTTATTCAGTGTGTTCCTGACCTGATTGTATAAGATTTTATCCCCACTTCTGTAAGCATCCTCTTTTGCCTGTTGAAGTTACCAAAGTTTTGCTGTAAACCATGGTTTGTCATTGTTGTATGTTATATAAGTCCTAGTAGGAATGCACATGTCCTCACAGAAACTGATATATGATGTCACAGTATCTGTGAGCTCGTCCAGATTTGTGTCTTCAGCCTCAAATCCAATCCAATCAGTGCAGTCAAAGCAGCCTTGTAGTTCCAGCTCTGCTTCATTGTCCATCTCCTACAGTTTTTACTACAGGTTTAGCTGATTTTATTTCTGCCTGTAGGTTGGAAGAAGATGAACCAGACAGTGATCAGATAGTCCCAAAGCTGCTCTAGGGACAGAGCGATATGCATCCTTTATTGTTGTGTAGCAATGATCCAGTATATTTCCATCTCTGGTGGGGCATGGAATGTGCTGCCTCTATTTTGGCAGTTCACGGGTGAGGTTAGCTTTATTAAAATCTCCCAGAATAATAATAAGTGAGTCCGGTATTGTTGTTCTGTGTCTGTGATGTGATCAGCTAGCTGTTGCAGCACGGCATTCAAACATGTGTGTGGAGGAATATAAACACTCACCAGAATAAATGAGGAAAACTCCCACGGTGAGTAGAAAGGCTTACAGTTGATAAAGAGCCATTCCAGATTTGGACAGCACTTCTTTAACGTTGTTACATCTGTACACCAACTTTCACTGATGTAAAAGCATGTTCCACCGCCTCTCGTTTTCCCCATTAACTCCGCAATGCGATCCGCTCTGAACAGCTGAAAGCCTGGCAGATGTAACGCACTGTCCGGAATGGCTTCACTCAGCCAGTTTCTGTGAAGCACAAGGCAGAGTTTGTAAAGTCCTTGTTTGTACGGGTGAGGAGATGTAGTTCATCCGTTTTGTTAGGGAGATTCGCTAGATGAATACTCGGCAGCATTGTTCGAAAGCCGCGCTGACGAAGCTTGACCAACACAGCTGCCCCTCAGACAAAAATGTCCAGTAAAGCGTCCGAATAGTCCAAAACTGGGCATAGATTGTCTGTTATGTGCTGCCGAATGTTCAGCAGTTCTTCCCTGATAAAACTGATTGGAAAAAATTTGTAAACACAGGACAAACAAACAAAAACAACAAAAGAACTGGAGAGCTCCACACCGAGGCTGCCCTCCGCAGCGCCATCTTGATATCTTGAAAACATCTTAAAAAGATAAAATTTAGAAACATTCTAAATCAGACATCTGCTGAATTTCTTATTGACATCCTAGATGAAACATCTTATAGACATATCGCAGATAAGAAAACAACCAAAAATATATATCTTCCAGATGTAAACACACATCAAATAGAAGACTGGGTGATGGTCAACTTGGTTCACTCCAAAAAGATTGTAAAGTGTAAAACATGTTGATTAATGGACAGGCGGTTTAATCATTAAGTGACAAGCTGTTTCCTCACAAAAGCAATTTATTCAGGGTACTGAAGCATCTTGTCCCCTGACATGCATTTAAAAATAGCTTCTGGTCTTGCCAGTGTACCGCGGCGTTCCGGGGAGGGGCGCTGGCTGAACGCTCCAAGATGGTTACCAAGCAAAGTCAGATGACTTAAATATTATTCATAATCTGAAGCCTTTGCCATAGTAGGACTAGTAATTTTTGCATATATTATGCAATAAATCTCTATGGGAAGGCAGATCCGACTGTGCATTATTAAAGCAGAGTTACAACAGACAAATTGCTAATATGTAAATATGAATGAAGAAAATAGACAAACTTCTTCCCTATGTTTTTTATTTAATTTTTTAATAATAGCCTACATTTGTTTCAAGAACTGTCCACTAAAGCCTTTTTATGGATTTTTTGAGAGCAAACACATTAGGGGATTTCCTTTCTTAATATAGCCTAAGGTTAGTAATAATAATAATAACAATAATAATAATAATAATAATAATAATAATAATTATTATTATTATTATTATTATTATTATTATAAAATCAGGCAAAGAATGTAAGGAAATATGTTGAATACTATTGACTATTTAATTGCATCTTTAAGCTGATATGCGAAAAAATAGATAGTGGTCGAAGCCATGATTTCATTTAAATTTTTTCTCTGGGATATCCTTAATGTGCAGCTGACAGAAAATCTCAGCCCACATTTACCATGTGTCTCCTGAGCCTCTGTTATCAGGAGACACTACTATCCATTTACAGGAAACTCAACAATAAAGACTCATTGCCTGGCAGAATTCATTCCAAATATTAAGCATATGGCATATTTCTGGACGAGGGATTTCAATGTCATCTCTTACCTTTGAATTCCTCCTTGATAACAACTTTTATGGGTTCAGCATTCAATGCCATGTCATGTAATGCTGTAATTAATTATATCAACACTTTTTATAGCATGTTTACCAGTTCCGAATGATGTTGTGTTAATAAGATGTCATGTCATTTTGCACATAAAGTGTTTCCAGACCCTCTGATTTATATTCAAAATGGAAAGTACCATCATGCCTCTAGACATGCAATTAATTAAGGGCAAGCCAAAACATGCATTCTAATGATATAGCGGGCTCGTGTTTAGTTCATCACTATAGTGATGAAACAAAGAAAGTGTGAAAAAACAAGGTGTGTTTGCCATTGCAAGAGATTGTTTCCAGACATTGAGATTAAGACAAGAATGTCTTTCATTTACAAGCACAAGACCCATCTCCACTAGATAAGAGTGTTTTGGTTAAACCTAAATAATATTGTATATGCATATGGATTAGTGTTGAATTTCCATAAAAAATAGCACAGTGTCCATGTGATGTGCAAAACCAACTGTTATGATTCAATTACTAAGATGTTGCACTCAGTAATTATTTTGTTTTTGTCGTCTTGGACTTACACTGACACCTAGGGGTGTGGATACAGCATCATTCAAATGCAATAGTTACTGATGGCATTGTAAAAATTCCCTATCCACCATTTTCTTGAATGCGGAAGTGTTTCACGATTCACCTGTTTTCAATTTCCGGTCTCCAGTGTTTTCACTCACATCGGCGTATATTCTTAGCAGCATCTGTGATGCAGTATTTCATTTGTAAAAATTGTCAAAAAGCATGTGGCTCTACAGTATAGTGCCTATACTTCACAGAGTCGAGATGACCGTTTATGACAGTGCCTCAACTGAGTGTATAGAAGTCGTAAAGCAATGGTCCGAGGTTAGTTACGTTGATATCATTAACTATTTTGAGTTGTAATGACACCCAACAACTGCACAAGTTTAGCCTGAAATTAATTTTTACTCCAAATAACACTTAAATGGTTGTTGTTCTCCGCCTGGATTGCTCGTTTTGGTAGTTTTTACATTGCGTCTGGAGACCAGAAACAGAAAACAAGCAGTTAGAATCATCATAGCGCCATCTAGAGATTGCTCAGGAAAACTGTGGATAGAAAGTTATCCATAATTAATTTAATTCATGAATGAAAGTGTCCAGTAACAGGGCGGTTACTGCGATTAAGCGAGTAGTTTTCGAATGGTCATATGATCCTAACATGGCACCCCCATAAAGGGACCCTCTCCATGTACAATAAAACAGCTTTTATAGCATTAATGATATTACTGGAGTCTTCATCTCATGTGAGCTCTCATGATTTTATACATATGTTTCAAAATTACTATTAATTTCATTAGGAGTAAAACTTTAAAGAGGAAAAAGTACTGAGTACACCTTTAAGATAAAATGTTTTTTTTTTAAAGAGATTTTATATTGAATATATGTGTATTTTGTCCTGTGGTACGGGCTGATTTTTATCCAGTTTCAAGCATAAACAAGTGGGAAAACAAAAATACAAAAATCTGCCAGTATGAGCAAGACAAAATACACTAAGATTTGAAAAAAAGCCTTATTTTCTTATTTCATGTTGCTTGAAGATATTTGGATATGTATACTGAGAAAACAATTTTAGGAACTGTTTTAGGTTCTATTGTACAAAATGAGACTCTCTTTAAGGTTTGTCTCTTAATATACAGTATTTAGGAATGACATCTCTTACTTTCAAACGCAAAGAGCAAAACTCTACTGGGGTGAGGGTTCATCAAAAAGGAATGCCTTGTTGTTCTATCCTTCCATAGTCCTTAAGGCATACAGCATGCTGATGGACTCAGCAACAAACAATGCTGTGTAGTAAAGGATTACATGTAATCTTGATTACATAATCAGACTGCTAAAATCAAGTACTTGTAATTGGATTAAATTACATTGTAAATGTTTTTTTATAGATTGCATGATTGCATATTAACAAATTGTTAATAATTTATTGATCATCCTAATCATTCTCTTTTTCAACTTTTTACATTTTTCATTCTAAATCTTAACACACCATTGGTATACATTTGGTAAATCATTGAGTGTTTTCGGAAGAGAGGGGGAGGGTTGTGTGTTTTGCACTCAGAACTGATACTGGCTACTAGCTAGTTTCTTAAATTGTTTCTGTAGTTATGTGATAGGGACCGGAGCAGTCACATGGAGAGATCACACCAGCAGAAGGAATGGCGTTCCAAAAAGATGTTTTAATATGTAGAGGTGGAAAATGTGCGAATAAATAAGTGTTAACATATTAACACTTGCTAAAAAAAAAAAAAAAAAGACTAAAAACTAGAGCTGTTTTAGGTACTAAAGCAATACTAACTTCCCTAACTATGGAGGCCGGAGTTTCTTTGCACTCAAGCAGTGCTAACATAACTTTGTCCATGTGCTCAAACACTCATCGTCCATCTTGACTGTGGCAGCTGGGTTAAATAGGGAAATGTTCCCACCTTTTCCAATTAGAACATACCATTATTTACAGTGCAGTGAAAAAGTATTTGCCCCCCCTTCCTGATTTTTCATACCAAGTTTTTTTTAGATCTTCAAACGAGACAAAACAAAGGCAGCCAGAGTAAACACAAAATACAGTTTTCAAATATATATATTTTTTATTGAAGCAAAAAAGTTATCCAACACCAGTATCACCGATGTGAAAAACTAACTGCCCCCTTAAACTTAATAGCTGGTTGGCAGCAACAACTGCAACCAAACACTTCCGATAACTGAAGATCAGTCTTTCACAACGCTGTGGTGGAATTTTGGCCAACTCTTCTTTGCAGAACTGCTTTAGTTCAGCCACATTGGAGGGTTTGAGCATGAACTGCTGTTTAAGGTACTGCCACACCTTTAAGGATGCCAAGCATCCCCACACCATCACACTACCACCACCATGCTTGACTCATCAGTTCATGCAACATTCTCCAAAAAGGTTTGAGGATCATCAAGGTGTGTTTTGGCAAAATTCAGATGAGCCTTAATATTCTTCTGGGTTAGCAGTGGTTTTCACCTCACCACTCTTCAATGGATGGCATTTTTGGCCAGTGTTTTTCTAATAGTGGAGTCACGAACAGAGACCTTTATTGATGCGAGAGAGGCCTGCAGTTCCTTGGATGTTGTCCTTGGCTTTTTTGTGACTTCCTGGATGAGTCGTTGCTGTGCCCTTGGAGGAATTTTGGAATGTCAGCCACTTCTGGGAAGGTTCACTACTGTGCAACGTTTTCTCCATTTGGAGATAATGGCTCTCACTGTGTTCTTTGGAGTCCCAGAACATTTGAAATAGCTTTGAAACTTTTTCCTCATCATTTCTGGAATTTCTTTCGACCTTGGCATAGTGTGCTACTCGGTGAGACCTTTTAGCCAACCTCATGCTGCTGAAAAAGTTATATTTAGGTGTTGATTTGATTGAACAGGGCTGGCAGTAATCAGGCCTGGGTGTGTCTAGTCCAGCTGAACCCCATTATGAATGCAGTTTCATAGATTTTGGGATTTAGTAACTAAGGGCAAATACTTTATCACACAGGCCCAGTTGGTATTGGATAATTTTTTGCTTCAGTAAATAACATTATCATTTAAAAACGGTATTTTATTTTTATTTATTTATTTATTTATTTTTTGTAAACTGCCTTTGTTTTATGTTAGATTTTGTTTGAATTAAAGTTAAACAATTTAGTATGAGAAATACACAAAACAGAAGAAATCAGGATGGGGGCAAATACTTTTCCACAGCACTGTAAATAAAATTAACCATCACATCCCCATTCTTAAATACAAAATCTTTGAATTAATACATGAGAATGAGTTAAAATGAGAGTTAAAACACCAACAGATACAATCAATAGGACATATAAAAACATTTGCACAATAAAACACCAATAAATATTGAAAATGTCTGAGTAAAAGAAGAAATAAGTCCTCTGAACACAGTAAAATCCAGTGATGGGAGATTGCTCCACAGGCTCACCATCACAAGTTGGCTTCACAAATGTATATGAATGTACTTTTGGTGTAGTGATAACTTAGAGATGTTTTTGTGATGCTGATTCACAAATATAACTGATCTGATCTCTTACCACACGTGGATGCCGTTTGTAAAATGGCAAAATTGCATGACCACATTTGTGTTCATGTGCCCAGGGAACCTGTCCATAATTTTAGAAACTCCAATAAGAAATACCTGTTAAACTCAAACAATGAGTCTGCCATTGATGGAGGGCTTAGACCTCTATCAGCATCACTGGAGATAACATGAAAATATGAATACTTCCTTCATAGTTTTACATTTGTGATCATTTTTCTGAATTTGTGGACATAAGCACCACTCAAACAATTAAACCATGCAGAATTAGGTTGAAAGTAATCCAAAAGTAATTGGATTAGATTACCCCAAAAATTTAATCCACGAGATTGCATTACTGATTGCATTTGTTGTCATGTAATTTGTAATCAGTACCTGATTACAATTCACAAGTAATCTGCCCAGCACTGGCCACAAAACAACAGTGCAGTAGATGGGGATGGGACATTATTACCTGAGGCTGCAGGGCAAGACTGCTTTGCCCTAAATTTAAGCATGACATCAACCGATAAAACACTCATTGGTGAGATTTTTAAACCAGGTTATACAGGTATTTTCATTTGTTTGTTTGGGTTAGATTTAGGTCTGGTTAATATTTGGGAAGGGCTCAGGCTAAAGTTCAGGGTTGGGATTCAGGGGGCTGCCCATGCCAAATATACAATGTTCATCAATAGGGTCCTTGTTCTGCCATAACAACCACCCCCACCCAGCCTAACCCATTTGCCTCTGTAAAGACTGGAATTAACTGGTTACCTTAGAGAAAAACAACTTGCTTTAAAAAACAACATGCTTGCTGTTGGACTTCACATTTGCTAAATTGGATGTCTCACCCCATCTAGTGGTTCATCTATGCAATGAAGTTCATTTAGGATTCAAAGATATAAAATTACATTAAACAACCGCATACAGGAGAAAGCACTTACTGAGTGAATATGAAGAGTGGAGAGAAAGCGGGTTTGGATTAGCATTATGAAGCTCATTCTCCACTATGCATGCCTAAGGGGATTTCCTGAGCTTCACAGACCACTTGTATTCTCATAAACGTTGCATTAATTCGTTGTGTTCAGCTGTTCATACACACTCTCCATGGCCAGTTCAACATGGGTTTTTCATAATGGAAAGGGTAAGTCTAATCTTTAGAGTAAGTACATATATTACTGTATTTTGTTGTTCTTAAGGATACATGCAATGATTTCTGTATCACCAAGATTCAGGGCAGGTTTCTGTGTCAGTTTAGTCCAGGTAAAAGGTAACTGTTGAAAGAGCAATTGTGTATTTAAAAAAGAAAGTACTGATGATTGACCTGAAAGAGTTCCTGTGTATCAAAATGTATCAAATTTATTTACAACGTGAAGGATAAAGATATGTGATAATGATGGCTTGTTCCTGATTATTTGTCCATTTTTTGGTTCTACACCGCCTTCACTTCCTACTACTATCAGTTACCAAAAGCATTGAAGCTTGATGCCTTTTTCAAGGGTATGAGGGCAAAGTAGGGGAGTGGTCCTGTCCTAGTGGAACTGGAGGACAATGCTACATTGATCACATACATTGATTTTTCTGCCATTTCAATTCGATTGGAATCCATACTGCAGAAATGTGTAGATGCAAGAAACAATGCTCCCCCATTATAAACCGTTATTTGCTCAGCAAAGGGAAATTTTTATATCCAATGCAAACCCACTCAACTGCTGCTTTTTTACTTGACACCAAGATCTTTTAGACTCAGACTGCACAAAATCCTTTCACTTCTAATTGAATCCATACTGCAGAAATGTGTAGATGCAAGTAAAAATGCTCCCCCCTTTTAAACTGTTATTTGCTCAGCATAGGGATTTTTTTTTATTTTTTATATCCAATGCAAACCCACTCAACTGCTGTTTTTTACGACCAAGATCTCTTAGACTCAGGCTGCACAAAAGCCATGCCTGGCTCTATAAATCACAGAGGGAGCAATCTGAGAGGTATTTGAGTCGGCTGACCGCTGGATGGCTGTGCAGCTGTGTCAGCGCTTATGCAAATGTTTCTGTATATGGAGGGGATTTGGCAGCAGATAGGTACTGCGGCAGCACAGGTGATGACTGGGGCTCTTGTGCTCACAACTTGTTTTAAGTAAAAAACATGCGTAATTTTGTTAAAGTCTGCTGCAGAGTGGATTTTTGGGGGGAATTTTAAATAGAAGGGCTTGTTACTGAATCTTGGTGCCATATTACTCTCTGTCGCTCTTTCTTTCTCCAGGGCTCAGTAGGCATGGAGCCTTTCAGCCTGCAGGTGCCGGTGGTTGTAACAGGGAGCTTCCTGGGCTTCCAGTGGCTGTTCCACAGAGGTAGCCCTTGGGTGTCTCAACACCTCTGCAAAGGCTTCCTCAAGCTCAGCCCCACAAAGAGGACAGAGTGGAACTCCAGGTGTCAGTCTCTCATCTACTAAAAGGATGTAGATTTTACTATGCTCTATTTAATAGGTTTGACTAAAGTTGGCTCAGTGGTCTGATCAAATAAATGTTTCTAAAGTAACTGATACTGACTTGTCAATATCTCAAATTCTCTCTCTCTCTCTCTCTCTCTCTCTCTCTCTCTCTCTCTCTCTCTCTTTCTCTCTCATTTTTTAAGGGCTGTCTCAACAGTACATGCCATGGTTGTGGGACTGTTTTGTCTCTACATATATATCACTGATGAACCTATCCAGAAAGACCCAGTCTGGTGAGGATTTTTAGATGTTATAATTTAAACAGTTTGCACTTGATTCCAAGAGTCCAAGATACCAGATATAGATGTATAGGGGATTTCTTTAAAGCTAAAGTGTTAAAGGTGCACTCCATAATGTTTTCCTCAATAAAAAAAAAAATTTACTCTAAGAGAACTGATTAGTAATTTTGAAATGTATGAATAAAATCATATGCACTCACATGAGATGAAGACAGCTTTTAAAAGCTGTTTTATTGTACATGATGAGGGTCCTCTTCATGGGGCGGCCATGTTTGGATCACATCACCAGCCAAATACTACTAGTTTAATCTCAGTAACTGCCTTATTATTGTATACTTTCACTCATGGATTAAATTAATTATGGCAGACTGTGACTAGAGCATTTCTACTATGGCATCGGCAACTGAAAACTATTGCGTTTGAATGATGCTGCATCCACGCCACTAGATGTCAATGTAAGATCAGGACAACTGCAATATTGGCCAGCACAAACTAAAAATTACTGAGTGCACCTTAAAATACTTTCTGCTATTCCAGTTTATCATGCAAAGACTGTATGTAAGCCATTTGTAGACTCATATTCCCGAAATGTGTAAACACTGTGGAGCTATCAAAACATTGCTCTGTTTGCATTAGCATCCCAACTAGCCTGACATAGCAATCTGTTTGCAGATCAATGGAAACCTTCAGCTTTAAGGCCTTTTCATTACCAGCAATCTAATCTGTTGGAAACGGCACAGAAATGCTAAAACTGTGAAATACAGTATATTTCTAATTTGTGATTTCAGGGGAGATGCCACACTGGTGAAGCTAAATGTGGCCATTACCACAGGCTACCTCATCTCAGGTGAGTGGTGCCATATGTCAGACTTCTGCATTTTGACTGAGCTCTGTTTATAATGCCAGTTCTGCCCAAAGAAAGTGCTGTGTTATTCTTTCAGATCTCCTGCTCATGTTTACCTCATGGGAGTCAATTGGAGAGAAATACTTTGTCATACACCACTTTGCTGCTCTTTATGCATACTACTATGTGCTGGTGAGTTCTAAAATGAGTTGTCTAGTGCACGATTTCTTTATCAAGGTTTGCAAGGTAATTTTGTGGTCTTTTTTTTCTTGTGTAGACTCAAGGGATATTGCCTTACTTTGCTAATTTTCGCCTGCTCTCAGAATTTTCCACCCCCTTTGTGAACCAGCGGTAAGTAATATCTAAAAGTATATGTAAAATCGTACAGTGTGATTGTTACAAGAGCTGATTTTCTAAATGTATTCTTTTTTATATCTTGCAGTTGGTTTTTTCAAATGTTGGGTTACCACAAGCTTTCCAAACCATGTCTGGTTAATGGTGTTGCTATGACCTCTATGTTCTTCTTGGTGAGGATTGCAGTCATTCCAGCTTACTACAGCCATATGTACTCGGTCTTCGGCACGGATGACTTTTCCAAGCTACCTCTGGGGGCCCGCAGTGCCTGGGTTATTTCCAGCGTGTCATTGGATGTCATGAACTTCATGTGGATGCGCAGAATCATTCGCGGATGTCTCAAAGTCCTTCAGTCTGCATGGTTGAGAAAAGCAGGAACTGAGATGGAAAACAGAAAGACAGAGTGACATGGAGAAGACATGGACAGAAATGTAAACAGAATTAAACACATTAGCACACAAACCTTCTCTCTTGCGTCATGCCCAACCTGATGCTGTTGTTCAATTGTGAAATATAAGTGAATGTTACGCCTGCTGCTGTAATCAATATCTGCAGGTAGTTTTAAACTAACAAATAACAGGTAGTTAAAGAAGTCTTTAATCAAATGACTTACTTGATGTCATCTTCAAATATGGGCTCAACTGAAGGAATTATAACTCTTCCTCACAAACACTTTCAGTTCGAAGAAATCAGGTGATAAAGATGATTTTATATACATTCAGGACAAAAGGTGTGGTTGCACTACTTGTTTTAAAGCTGCTATTAAGATCAACCAACTTGCCTTTTTATTAATGCAATCAACAAAGCAACAGTACAATTAAACTTCTAAAGATACAGTGTGTGCCTCTAGCCCGTGATGCACAACTTTTCAGATTGATAACCAGTGCTGACAACAATATGCATAGGGTTTGTCAAACAGAGTGATGTCATTAGAAGAAATATAGTGGTATACATATTGGTGAAATATCCTATCTGATCATCCTGAAAAGTTTGACAGTGTTTTGCAGCTCAGCAGTGCAGGAAACCATGCATGATTAAATATGGAGAATATTATGTACTGTATGTCTGGAATGGAAAATATATCAGGTTACACAATGTTATATAATATATAATACAGTATGTGTTTGTCAAAACCTATAACTTGATGTCAAGAAGCCATGAATAAGCTGTTTGCCTGTAGTATGATGTTAGATGGTTGGAATTGAAGTAATGACAATTTTTATAATATGTAAGCTTCAATAAAGTAAAGCTTTTCAGGTTATCTATGATTATTAACTTATCTTTATGTATGCAGTTATAAAACAGCAATTACTGATATGCCATGATTTATTAAAAGGGTGTATGAACTTAATATAAAGAATTAAAATGAAATGAAAATCATTTCTACAAACACTGTTATGATATAGATGCTACGTGAATGGGGATGTTTGTTTCTGAGGTGTAACAAAATTATTAATCTGAATAAACAGCACCGTTATAACCCTTGTTTCCCATTTTGTAGTGTCTGAACTTAAAGCTACACTATGTAACTTTTGGCCCTCTAGCGGTTAAAAAATAAAACTGCATACGTCTTGCGGAAGAACATTGTTTTGTAATGCCGCAAGTTATGCTTCGGTTCTGCTCCTCTGCACGGTTGAATGTGGTTCGAGGCATCGGTGTACACATGGATACAGGACATCTTATCAGAGCGAATGGACAAATAATGAAAGAAAGGAAAAGACGGATATCCAAAAATATGTCATCTGAGTAGGTAAGTGCCATATCTTATTCTGTTGTTTTGACTTATTTGAAACATTGATGTTTTGAAATAAATGAGATTACAAAATTTAGGCAACTTTCGCTAGTCTGATGAGGTCAAAAGTTGTAAAGATTTTATAACTGCAGGATATTCTGGCCAAATAGACCACGGTAGTAACTAATTTATTGATTGTCATTGTTACCAACCAGTGGTCAACATAATTTCAAGACTCACATATCCTTGGCAAGCCTAGGACTAAAGGATTTATTTATATAAATTATTGCCGTTATAAAGAAAAATACACACGTGTGCTAGCAAGTGTGGTAGCACCGATTACAGTATAATTATTGTATTTCACTACACACACAGACATGTGTGTGTGTGATTACACAACTCTACATAAACCATAACAATAAAATATCTTACCTGTTGAGTAAGAAAAAAGCCATCTCTAGGTCACTTTTAAATCCTTTCAGATCTCGGAGTTGTCGCCACCTCTGAAAATCCAAGCCGATGTTGATTCGGGTTTTAAATACGGACTTTGACGCTTTCCCTTTTTGCTTGTAGACTCTGCTCTGTTCGGGCTTTCTTTGTTTTTACAGCCGGTGATTCCCCAGAGGTTTGCCATTTTGAATGATCTATGGTACATTTTTCTCGTTCGTTGTGACAACAAACATTCAGCTTCACACTACTCCCCCACCATACACGTGATACAGTAGCTGGAGCTTATTTTCTCTGTGTATTTTATTTTGAAGTGCTGTTCCTCCAAAGAACGGGAGAGTGAACGGAAGGGGAGAGAGCTATCAACAGGCACCTAAAAGTTAATGAGCCTACAGTATTGTAAAGTAACATTTAGGGTTTTTCTGTTTTGATATAGCACCTGGTTGATAAGGGCACAAAGATGTTTATATTTTTGTGTCTCTTGTCTATGTGTCAGTTTAGTTTGGTTTAAAGACTGATATGTGTTGTTTATGTTTAGATGTTATGTTTTTCATGTAATTATGTTGTAAAATAACTAATTGTATTGTCTCATTGTTTTGTTTAAATTGATTTACCCCCTGCAAAATACCCAAGCTATTTTATTTGCTTATTTTAGCTCTTACGGCATGTTGTGAAGTCTAAATATGTGAAAAGAACTAATTAAAGGAAGACAATCACAAACAGCAGTGAAAGAGCAATTGTTTTATTCAACCGGGCTGCTACAATCCGTCCAGACAGCTCTAAAATATAAATAATTATTATAGTTTTATCAAAGTGTATTTGGGTAAAGACATGGTTTGGAAGATAGATTATTGTTGCACTCTCTCATTAATAACATTTTGTTATTTTTTAACAAAAAGAAGTTACATAGTGTAGCTTTAAGTTATACATATGTGCAAATATAAAGCTGGGTCTTTCACTTGGGTCATTCATTTAAAGGAAAATTAACTTAAGCAATACATTTCCAAATTTTCCAAAGGAGGGGGAAAAAAAACTAGATAGGTAAAGTTTAAGACAAGCTTTGATGTTGGCTTGACAATGTGCCTTTTTACATGCACACCAATATGCTGATAACTTCCAAAATCTGCTTATTTTAAAAAATCAGTCAAAGCAAGAAATCTGTGTTTACATGACATATAATTGTGTTTTTGAAGTCAAACCGTGAAAAGGCATGATACACAGACCCAGATAAATATAAGCCATTTAATGCATTTACATGACCACACATGTTGTCGGCTTATTATGCATAATCTTTGTAAGAATGTGCATGTAAACGCACTCAGTGCCTTGTCTGTAAGTTTAAGTTTTAAAAGTTTGAAGTTTGAGGGATATAGGCTACAGACAGTAAGACAAACAGCCAGTTAGCTAGATAGACTGATAGTCAGACAAATTGTCACATAGTTTGTCAGATTAGCCATAAGAGAGAGAGAGAGAGAGAGAGAGAGAGAGAGAGAGAGAGAGAGAGAGAGAGAGAGATCAATTTAAAGCAGATTAAAGGCCTTGTGTGGGTTTGTTTACATTAAAAAAAATTTGAACAGAGTCTGAATTAATGAGCATTTGCCGGTTGACAAGTCTATGGGATTTTCCCGATATTTGTTCATCCACTGTACAAAAACCTTAAGTCAGATTAGTTAGAAAAGGCACAACACTAAGTGAGAACAGTCTAATGGTCTGTACCAAGTTTGGTGGATGTAGCTTAAAAAAACTAGGAGTTAGTGTTAGAAATTTTGAGGTGTGTCACAAACCGCACACTTCTGCACTATTCTACGTCATTTTGTAGTGCAAGTAGTACGGGTAGTATGTTTACACTGAAAATGCAGCATAAAGAAGTGTACTATAAGTACCCGGATGATGCACTTTTTCAGCCGCCAAAATGGAGTGTGGAATGTTGGACACTTCATGCACTCATTGCACGCGGCTTGCCATACATAGCAGAAGGGGCGGAGTTACCTGGCTGCATTGCTGGTCTAACAAAACAGTTGTAAATAATGAAAAATGTAACAGCTAGTGAAACTTCTGTGAAGACAGCACCTTGCATATGTAAGTTGAATGCTTTACCATCACACCACACCGTGTGAATATGTACATTGTTTGAGATACAAGTGTTGAACTGAGGTCCGCTAATGTGCTAAAGCTAGCGGCAACACATCACATGCGCTTGAAACCTCACTTCTGTCAGCTGTTAAATGGCAAATGCTTCCGTGTAGTAACAAACCTTTAAGAGTTCCATTTGGGACGATACTTCACTTTGAAAATTCATACACTACACGGTTAAGTGCATAGTGTATAGTGTGTTATTCAGCTTTGGTCTCGTTTTATCAAGCCAACACAATACAGCTCTCCGATTCTATAGGGGGCAGTATTTACTGTACTGTCCGAACTACCACAAACATGGTGTGATGTAAGGCACCCCGACTGCACCAGATCACCGTGGGATATGAGGCGTGTTTCTAGTGAACGACATTGACAGTAGAGGTGGCACGTACCTGTAAGTAAGTGTGCTTTACTGTCATATAGAGATTAGACTTGCATATATAGCGTTAACATAGAGCAGTTTGAATTGTCTGAGCAATTAGTTGTGCTACATTTGCTTCTCATTAAATGCTTGTGTCCAAGTTGTTCAGTAAGCTAGGAGCCTTGTGTAACATTTGTTGCTCAACTATTTGAAAGCATCATTCTGTAGTACATCCTGCAGGAATAAAACATTTTGATATCAAGACTCTCCGGGTTAAAGAAAAACGTTACTGACAGGTCTTCACTTTATATTTTACCGTAAAAAATGGGGGAAAATACAGCACCTAAAGTCACCTTAGCTCGCAAAATACTGCATTTGGAAATGTATCAATACAGTACTTGTGAGGCTTAAAGCAGTTTATGCTTATGGCATGTCTTTTCAAGAGATGGTTTGATGGTTATGCTTTAAATATCTATTTATCTATATATATATATATATATATATATATATATATATATATATATAATAATAATGATATGCAAAATGTAAAGTCACTCAAATATGTGTCCTTTCATTGCTCTTTCTTTACAAATAGGTCTGATCCTCTTCGTCTGGGAAGCTGTTGGGAGACACGATGTCCAGCCCTACTGGGACTGTGAAGGCAGAGGGCATCATGGTGCCTGACTCTGGCAGCACACCACCACAGGGCTGTCCGATGCACAGTGATGTTAAAAAAAGTAAGACTTCACTTCAGTAATTGCAATAATCAACCAACCAGCTGTGGAAAATCCACCACAGTTTCTTTTTTTTTTTTTCATATGCAGCAACTTACTGATGGAATATCTTGGTCTTTACCTTGTCACAACATCAGAAATAAAGTTCACAATCCCTCTGCTGAGAGTTTCTGACTAACTAGTCGTTAACATGCGTGCCTCCTTCAGAATGCCCAGTGCTTCAGGGGTCTGTACCTAGCAAAGATGAGCTGAAGACAGTGACGGATATACCTGCACATCAGGACCGGGCTTATGAATTTGTAGAGTGTCCGATGAGAGCTGCCAATGGAGTCAAAACTGCAATTTCTGACATCAATCCAGCAAATATGGTATGTATCTGCTGATTTATCTTGTTGTATATTAAAGGGACTCACCAGATGTGTATGACTTTCTTTCTTCTGCTGAACACAAATGAAGATTTTAAGAAGAATATTTCAGCTCTGTAGGTCTATATATTGCAAGTGAATGGGTACCAACATTTTTAAGCACATAAAAGCAGCGTAAAAGTAAACCATAAGGGTCCAGTGGTTTAATCCATGTCTTCTGGAGCGATATGATAGGTGTGGGTGAGAAACAGATCAATATTTAAGTCCTTTTTTTTTACTATAAATTGTTCTCCCTACCCAGTAGGTGGCGATATGCATGAAGAATACAAATCGCCAAAAACAAAAGAAGAATGTGAAAGTGGAGGTTTATGGTCTCTTAATTTTTAGATTTATATAGATGTGTAATATTTGCAAATGAAAGGTATTTCATATCAATGATTGATCATTTTCTGTTTTGATTTTGAACTTGATAGATGGAAACTAAAAGTAAGATTATCTTAAATTAGATAGGATCTCTTCATCATCCAGCCTCATTTTACTGTTTCCAAATAGATGCCACCACCTAACCAGCAGCCGTCACCTAGTCAACCATTTCTCCTGTCTGTTGCAAGAGAAGAGTCTATCATCCCCCGTGCTGGATCTGAGCAGAACTGGGTTTATCCCTCAGAACAGATGTTCTGGAATGCCATGCTGAGGAAAGGGTGAGTTTTTCTTGTGTCCTGATGGAGAATATAGCAGATGGAGCAATATAGCTTTGTGCGATAGACATTGATTGTCCAAGAATGGCATCATGAACTGTAATGGGAACTCACGACTCCTTAATCCTCACCAGATGGCGCTGGAACAATGATGATGTCAACCAAAAAGATATGTCAAACATCATCAGGATTCACAACCAGAATAATGAGCAAGCCTGGCAGGAAATCCTCAGATGGGAGAAGCTCCATTCCAAGTAAGTTACTCATCAAATGCAATCTGTGTCCTCAGTTGCCGTGTAGATCAGTCCTGATTTTCTGCTGCTGTCCTCCACAGAGACTGCCCATGTGGACCTTCTCTTTTAAGGTTTGGTGGCAAAGCAAAAGACCTCTCACCCAGAGCTAGGTTTCATCACTGGATGGGGTAAGTGATGGTATTCCTTATATAAAATCACTTTACTCTAACTGATGCCTTTGTTGTTTTTTTGTGACTAGTGTCTAGTCTGTCTTGTGTCTGCCACTTCCTCTCAAAAATTGTTGCAGTCGGTGATCAATTCAGATATCAAAAGGTGTGTTTTTTGGGCTTTCTTGTTGTAGGCATGAACTACCGTTTGACAGGCATGACTGGATTATTGACCGGTGTGGAAAAGAGGTCAGATATGTAATAGACTACTACGATGGAGGCCAGGTGTCCAAGCACACCATCCTAGACGTACGTCCTGCCTTTGATTCTTTAGAGGCTGTTTGGGACCGTATGAAAGTGGCCTGGTGGCGCTGGACCTCCACGTGAATCTCTCCCATGAGTCTTTCATGATCAATAGGATATACAGGAACTGACCTTCAGTGACAACTGTTAAGAATAATATAGTGGCACTGTGTGATCTAACAGATGAATAATACATTTTACTTTGTGTTAAACAAGAAGCAAACATACGGTATACAGATGCGTTAACTACTATGTTTTATGCAGTGGATTGTCAGAATTATTAGGGTGTCCTGGCATGCAATAATGAAATGTACAGTATGATTTTTAGATCAGTTATTAGCCAATGTTGATACATCAACGCACATTTGCTTTTCTGCTTTATTTGAAAATATTCAGTGTTAACCATCCACATTGATGGTGTGATTAATTATAATGAGCCTCAGCTATTCAGTTTTGGTTATAACAGAGAATCCAATGATGGTGTGAATAGTCTGTTGCAAACATTTTCAGTTTCTCTTCATTTACTGTTATTTTATTGCATAGATGTTTATTTCTGCCATAAAGTAATTTGACAAAATGTGTTTAATATTCATAATATATCAGCAAATGAAGTTCCAAACAGAAGTTTGGGAGGAGCTTGATCTGCTAGGCCTGCCAATCATATTCCAAGGATATACATGTATAAGCGGCTGCTTCCCTAACACCAGTTACGATTCTTCAGGCACCCCTCCAACTCCCCATCTCTACCTTTATATTTCATAATATCTATACCAATTATTTTACAGTTGTCTTTCTATTACTTGCTTTAGTCAGATAGTCCAGGGGGAGGGGGTGGATCTCAGAGCTCAAGCCCCTCTGATAAAATAACAGATATTGTCAAACAGAGACAAATAATCTTAACAAAAACAAAAGCGTGACCACTTATGGACCCATTTTACAGAGTAATATTTTTATTTTTTTACTTTGTATACATAGTATTTGAGGCTTTGTGTTCCAATAAGTGAAGGCCAAATATTTGCTATCTTTTATTTTGTATTATTATTTTTTGTTTAATTTTTTTTTTTTTTTTGCTTCATTTAATTTTTTCTGCCATAATGTAATTTTAACAGAATGTAAGTAATAGCAAATATTTGCAAGTTGTGGTGTTGAATTTACGACGGAAGACTTTCAACAAAATAAGACAAAAATTTGAAAGGTTTGAATTTCTAGCAGATTGCAAATTATGTTCAGTGATGCAATACAATAAAATGATGCAGTGACGAGTATTACTTGTAATCATAACAAAACAATGCATCATTTTCAAATTAGTTTATGTACAACATTTTATAGGTTATAGATTAGGATTGGAACTGTTTTTGCAATAGTGTTTCTACCCGGAAGTCTATCTTCTTGTACAACAGCGAACCCGTCACAGCTCACTCTATAATGTCACGTTTCGTGTCTCTCGGCTTACAAAAATGGCAAAGGAAGCGACTGATGAAATGTCCGTTTTATCCGCCATATACTGCGAACAGGATGAGTTTAAGTTGCTCGAAGAGTCAGGTGAGTTTGCTGGCTTCAAAGAATATACTATGGTAACCATAGTTTCTTTATCTACCTTTAAATGTACAATTAATATGGGTATACGAATACACACATGTATGTTAATTTCACTACAGTATAAATCTACACTTGTATAAATTGAAAATATAAGAATATGTCATGTATTGGGGGCAGATTGCTGCCATCTTGTGCAATGAAAAAGAGCAATTACATTTGAAAGTGATGTCATGGTAAAAATAACCAGTAGATCAGAGGTACTCAAAGTTCCAAGAGGTCCGGTCTCTACATTTCCTTCCCAGGAAAGGTCCGGATAATAATAGGCATCGTAGCTTACACGTCATATGGCTATGAAACGATATAATATATATATTTTTTAACAGTTTTTATAAATTTGGCAGCATAGTACTTTGTAAAAAAAAAAAAAAAAAAAAAAGACAGGGCCCAGAGACAGCTAAAGTAGTGGGATCTTGGATCTTCTACCAAAAGATTAAAAATGTTAATCAAGACTTTATCAGTTGAGGGCACTTGGATATGACAATTAAAAGATAAGATCAACAGTTCATTTTGAAGCTGAATGACAGCAGTCCAGCTTTTGTGTTCAAATATTTTTACATTCAGAATATATGGTTGGGACAGTCAGGTGGACCACATGTTGAGGAAGCTATTTGCTCTGCGTCACCTGAAGAAATTTGGTTCCGAGACGTAGAATTGGTTTCCATCTATACAAGCTAAGTACGTCCGGTACTGCAGTACGCAGTCCCTGTATGGCAATGTTCTTTGACTGTAGACCAGGCCAAAAGACTGGAAGTTGCGCAGAAACAGGCTTGTAAAATCATTCTTGGTCAGAGGTATTCGGGGTACCCAGAGGCTGTGTGCACCCTCGGATTGTGCACTCTGGAAGAGTAGGGACGGGCATTTTGGTCATTTACATAACTGTATATATAGTACCATGTCTGACAAAGGTCTTTGGCTGCTGCATTAAATCTTGTTGTTCCAGTGTATCGTCTATTCATTATTATAGATTGTTATAAAATAATCTATTACAAAATGTACAAAAGATTGCATAATCAAAATATAATGCATCCTATTTTGATTCGCTGCAACTCAATTAAAGAATTACTGTAGTAATCTTAGTAAGCGCACCAGTTTTTTTTTTTTTAGTGACTGTCTGAACTGTCTATTTTCAAATTGCAGTTGGCTTAACAGGAGATGCCATAACCATCACATTTTTAATATGCGTGTTAAGTTGAAGTTCAGTTTTGAAGACGCTGCATTCTGTTCCATTTAGCTGCACTCTGTCTAGCTGTATATGCGCTGCTTCAACCCGTTGAGTCCACTGCCACACGCCTGGTGTGTGTGTGTTTCCCCAAGTGTTCGCTCCTGTGGGGAAAGCCGCAATGCTCCGTATTGTTGTTGCTGTGTTGATTCATGAAGCGTTCAACTCCGTTCAATTTCCACCTTTCAGCTGGGGAAAGTGCAACGGAATTACACATTATGTTGGACTTTTAACTTGGAAACTCGTGCGGAAATCTTCAACTCCCATTTCGTCAAGATGCAGGCGTGTGTTAAATCACTAGAGCTGCAACTAATAATTATTTTGATAATCGATTAATCGAACAATTATTAGAACGATTATTCAACTATTCCACGATTATTGCAATGATTAATTATTCTCTTAACCGATTATTCAGCTTGTGCCTGACTTAAAAGTTTGTATTAAATGTGCTTACTAACAGTTATGCCAGTTTCAGGGTTTGTAGTTATTTACATGACCTGTTTCCTTATTATTTGAACTTTAATAAAGCTATAATGCATTAAATATAACTGCATTTAAGATGTAACGCCAGGGTGTTTCCTTTAAAGATGCTCGAAGCACAAATTTTACTTCAGCGGAGCGGCAGCTCCAGCTCCACTTATTCCACAACGAGAGTACTTCTGTATTTACTTTGTATTTTTGCATTATAATTCCATCATGGCGATTTACATCACCTGAAGCTGTTTGGAAAGTTTAGAGTGCATCTGGACTGTGAGCTGTTTTCAGGCACGAACTGCAGTGCTGCTCTCGCGCATCACCAATAGAGTTTAATGTGATCTCATGTTACGTTAAATGAGATCAAATGACTATTCGATAATGAATATTTTGATCAATTTTTTATTGTCGACAATTGTCGATAACATCGACTGACAGTTTCAGCCCTATAAATCAAGTAAACATTTCGGCACCCAGGGTAGGGAGATTTACAGTCAGTGACAAACATTCACTTTTATTAAATAATATCCATTAACGAGTAAAAAGTTCTTACATTAAATGATAATAAAATGTGTTTAGTGAACGTTTTGCAGAGACAGGTGTTCCAAACACAGTTAATTACACTCTCTTTTGTTGATCGTTAGATTAGCATTGCAGCATCGTATATCAGTTTGGTTTCTTAAATTAAAAATCTTCTTTGACACCGTAACAAGATCATTAGCTCCAGGGAATGAGGAAGCTGGAGATGGCGTTTCCAACACAGGAAAGTATTATTTATTTAAACAAAACACATTCGCTTAATAGCGACAACAAATGAGCTCACACACAAATAAATCAAAGTACTGTATAAGTGCAATGGCCAACACACAGACAGCTTGTCAGCTGGGCTCTCTCTGATGGATGGAGGTGGGAGCTGGGCAAACATCCAAATGTACGACTTTCATTAAAAACACTTTTCAGGGGGGCCTGGGTAGCTCAGCGAGTATTGACGCTGACTACCACCCCTGGAGTTCATGAGTTTGGTTCCCAGGGTGTGCTGAGTGACTCCAGCCAGGTCTCTTAAGCATCCAAATTGGCCCAGTTGCTAGGGAGGGTAGAGTCACATGGGGTAACCTCCTTGTGGTCGCTATAATGTGGTTCTCACTCTCGGTGGGGCGCGTGGTGAGTTGCGTGTGGATACCGCGGTGGATGGCGTGAAGCTCCAAGTCTCTGCGGTAACATGCTCAACAAGCCACGTGATAAGATGTGCGGATTGATGGTCTCCGATGTGGAGGCAACTGAGATTCGTCCTCCGCCACCCGGATTGAGGCGCGTCACTACGCCACCACGAGGACTTATAAGTGCATTGGGAATTGGGCATTCCAAAAAGGGGAGAAAAATCAGAAGAAAAAAAAACACTTTTCAGTGTGACACAAAATAAAATTGCTTGTCAGCACACAATATCTTCGACACACCCACACACAGCTCCGTGGGTCTCTCTCACAGTTGACTGTTCAGCCCAACGTGGAATGCACACGTCAACTTGGCTGCGTGCATCTCTCTCTCCGTGTGTCTCCCCTTTTTGGCTCTGGCTGGGTCTTTATCCCTCGCCCACTAACTCCGTAATCATGCAAAGCTGCAAGGGATAGTTCTCCCCGGGTGTCCATCCCGACCTCGCTCCACACCATCTCCACTCGGCCACACCCTGCTCGCCACAGACACTTTTGTGTTCAGTTATCAGGTAATTGACACTGAATTTCGAATTAAGTGAAAAGTCACATCATGCACGATCACCATCGATCATCGTTTTCATGATCGATCATTGCTGCCACGTCCGAGTACCCGAGTACTCGTGCCCATCCCTAGTAGAGAGATGCACTCAACTGTGTCTTGGCTTTACAAGAAAGCTGTTTAAGTCCAACTTCAGTGACTGGCTGGAAATTTTGAACAAAAATCTGTTTAATTATGAAAGGCTTGTAAGATGCTGATTAATAAAGCTAAATTTAAACAGAAAAAAACGTTATTGTCTAAAGGCGCCACGTTAATTTGTCCTGACACAGACCTGGCTAAGCTGAACCACATATCATCTGAATCACATATGTGACAGATGAAGATAGTTTCACTTTGCTTCATTTTTGTTTTCTGCAGTGTGTTTAAGCAAAAGATGCCAGTATCTGTAGCGTTGTCTCCGCTAATGTTAAAATAACCTTGCCTGTGACTACGTACAGTAAATTAGGCTTTATGCGGCGCCTCTATAGCAGGGAGAGAGGCAACACGTGGAGAGCAGGAATAAAAGCGTGTTCAGCTCTAGGGAATAATCACGTAGCACTGGACGTGAATATTCCTGCTCTAGAGAGAAATATTTCTCTCTAGCGCTGAATGCTATTTATTCCCACTCCACGCAGGTATACACATATCTTACACAATCACTTAGCCAGGTGTCAGATAACAGATATAAGATTTAGATCTCAGTCCGGATTGAATTTTCTGCCTATTGAGTACCCCTGCAGTAGATGGCTGCAGAGATCCACAAATTAATTCCTGGTTGAATGAAGGGGGTGTGTGTGTGTGTGTGTGTGTGTGTGTGTGTGTGTGTGTGTGTGTGTGTGTGTGTGTGTGTGTGTGTGTGTGTGTGTGTGTGTGTGTTCTGCATTGTAGGGATGGGCAAATGAAGCCTCCTGAAGCTCTGAATCTTTTCCCTGATTGCTCCAGGAAAGGATTCAAAGCCTCGGGCGTGCAAAAAAACAGTGCCATCTGTTGGTTGGTCAATTTAAAGCAGCCATAATCCCGGGTATGCAGCTCCATTTTTTGAAGCGCCTAATGTAGTTTTGATCCAGTGTGCACAAATAAGCCTAACAATGATAAGTGTGTTGATTTTCACCTTCTGATAATTGTATTCACTTATTAAATTGTGGCAATAAATGCCAATATCAGTCAATAAGATTCAATGTGATAATAATATTGATTAATATAAATACGACTAACAGAGTTGTATGAGGCAAGTATCTGGTGCTCTAATTATTTTTAATAATACTTGTATTACAGGATACATCATAATGTAATTTGAAATATGTTTGCAAATGGACTTAAACTTCCATAAACCCGAAGAGTAGACATCTGGATTCGTACATTCCGACACGCAGCGTGAACGTGACTGGACAGAAAGTGAGGCTTTGTTTTTCATTGATCACGTGATTCTGTGAAAACAATACAAGTACTCGATACATGCTTTGAAGCTTCAGTGTCATACGCAACATCACTACTGAATTGTGGATGTGCTATGGTTTCACCCATTCATTCCTGTGTGTGTGTCTGCATTGTGGCATAACTATTGAATTTATTTGAAAATCCCAAAACAATTATTCTATGTTATAGTCTCACCAATTCATTCCTTTGTTTGTGTGTGTGTGAGTGTGTAAGCACATGTTCAGCATTGTGGATGTGTTATAATCTCACTCATTCATTCCTGTGTGGATATGTTATAGTCTCACCCATTCATTCCTCTGTATGTGTGTGTGTGAGTGTGTAAGCACATGTTCAGCATTGTGGATGTGTTATGGTCTCACCCCTTATCTGTATCTTATTTCTATCTGTGTGTTCTGCATTTTGGCTGAATTATTTTTTTTATTTGACAAATTCCCAAAAATTGCTCAGTCTTGCCTATTCATTCCTGTGTGTGTCTGTGTGTAAGTGCATGTGTTCTGCTTTGTGGATGTGTCAAGTCTCACCCCTTCATTTCATTCTGTGTGTGTTCTGCGTTGTGGCTGAATTATTGATTTAATTTGACAAATTCCCCCCAAAATTGCTCTGTGTTTTAGTCTCACCCATTCATTTCCTATGGTCAGTCAAATTGTACTGCTAAACTCATTGAATCCAGTCTAAATTCTTTTTTTGTGTTTGTTCAGATGGCAAATGTAGTAAAAGTAACCAAGCCTCGAGTCACTCAAATGAAGTATACCGCTTTTATTAAAGAAACAAAATTGATTTCGGTCAAAAATGACCAAACAGCCCACAATGGTTCAATTTTAGCAACAGTAACTGTAGCGCCTGCTAAAGAAAACAAAAACAAACCAGCTTAGGTGTTTTTGATGATTTTAGAGGGGTTCTGGGCACTTGTCAGCTGGTCATGCTGGGAGACCAGCAAACCACTTTAGACTGTTTTAAGACTTTTTGTTTCCCGGCTGGGGTATCGATCATATTTTAGCGAAAACTATGGATATTAAGGTAAATCTTTGTAAGTAGACAAAGTGGCTGGACTTTGTTGATGTCCAAAGGGAATGTCAGGATTTTTCTGCATTCTCAAGTTTGTATTTTACATAAGCAAATATGTTACATAATGTTGAATTAATTCAATCACTTTTACTCTGATCTGTTTAAATCTCATGTCATGTTATGTTTAAATGCAGCTGATAGGGGAATTGTGTACCGCATACATACGCTGGCAGAGAGGAACAACGAGAAAACTCCTCTAAGCCTTATTTTCCACATCTCTCCTGATTACCCCCACACACCTCCAGACATCAGCATCAGTTCCAGCCACTTATCGAGGAAACAGTGCCAGCACCTGAGAAACAGTTTACTGGACAGAGCACGATCACTTCCACCAGAGCCTATGGTCCATGGCTTAATTCTGTGGCTTCAGGAAAACTTCTCTGACTTGAACAAAACATCAAGCTGCCATTTAGCAGAGATCAGACCGGAATTTAAAGAAGAAACCTGGACAGCATTACTACATATAGATCATATGAGATCCAAAGCAAAATACATTAAACTAATTGAAAAATGGACTTCAGAGTTGTGTCTCACTGGGAGACTCTTTACAGGGAAGCTGATATTGATTCTGCTGCAAGGAACAAAAGAAAATATTAAAGTATGATTACAAGTTAATACAGAATTTATTTGTAAAAGTGAAAATCTTCATGGTCTCAGTTAATTTGCTTTTCAAATCTTGTTTTATGTCTCTAACACCATAAAATGCTTCTGTAATGTAACAATAATGTAACTTTTCTAACACTAAATCACATACTTGCTAAACACATGTTTTACTTTTAATTCATAGCTACTGTAACTGAAGAGTGTTTATTGTTTCATTCATCACTGTTTCATGTGTTCATACATTTTTATAGCACATACATGCTAAATCGGTCTTTCTATAGGAATACCTACATCTTCAGAAGACTGTGAAAGTTGATGTTGATTCCTCAGGGAAACGCTGCAAAGAAAAGATGATGAGTGTCCTGTGTGAGATCCCACAATCAGAGGAGAAGATAATGTAAGGCCCAGAACACTTTTAAACATCTGCATTCTACATGCACTTTCAATAGTCCTTTTGACATTGTTAATTTGTGTGATATATTGTGTATATACAGCAATGCCTCATCATTGCTGTCTGTCACTCCCCGTTTGTCTTGCTTTCTTTGCACATACATCAGGGCTCCAGACTGAAAAAATGACTTGGGAGCCACTGGCTCCTAAACTGAAATATTAAGGAGCCAAATGGCTGTTTTTAGTCGCCAAATCACAGAATTGCTCGATTTAGATTGCTGTTCAGAAACAAGATAGAAAGCCAAAGAAAAGGAAGACAGCTGATAACCCATTCATCGAAGGTTTAATAAACAGTATATATAAGTTTGCATTCTCTTTTGCCTCAAATGTTCACACCCCTTTCATAATTTATACAAATATAAGAGATAAAAGATTTATTTATTACTGCCCTTCAGAATCTATATAAGCAGATATTTACATATAGTATGCATATAGTAGTGTGTTGTCTTCTTGAGCATCAATGAATGTTGCACCTTGTGTAATAGTTGTGTACAAGTCCCTCAATTGTCCTAAGTGTCAAAAGCTTGATATATAATTTATTGTTTTATAATATTGCCTTTCTTTACTGTTACCGGATGGCCCAGACACAGAGACTACAAGAGTGCAATTTGAATGAAATCCCAGATGCAGTTTACTGTGCTACTCCAATCCCAATCAATAATTACCAGAAGAAGAAAAAAGTGGTACACAATACAGGACTTTTAATTGTAAAGAAGCCCGAAATACACATGGGACTCTTATTTTGAAATGTCTGCGCTCCCCGTTGTGAGCTCACTGATGGCTGATTCTCTGAGAAACTGAATCTGATTCAAACTGCTAACCTGATCTCCTGAGATCAAACCCTCAGTTCTTTTCAAATGATTCATGAAAAAGATCTGGTCCAAAAGAGTCATTTGTTCACGACTCTCTCGCGCTGGGTTTATTGTTGTGTGTGATGCAGTGAGCTCGTCATCACAACAGAACGGGTGAAAAGCGGCACGAGACACATTGGTGGTGCGCGCTAAAAAGATGTATTCAATAACTCGCAAGATTATCTGATGAAACCGCATATGAAGGCACACAGCCTGACTAGATTTTAAATTATAGTTGCAGTCTGGAGCCCTGTAGGCCTACATGTTGTCTCAGTTTTGCGAGAAGCACACAAGTAACAATTTCATTGTACTTGGTACTCTGTACACATGACAATAAAAAAAGCTTTGAGCTTTGATACACATGTACTCCTCTGTCCAAATGTCCGATTGTTCATTTGATTTTTTTCCTGTTTCCCTGCTCCCTTTTTTTCAGGATGTCAACATTTGAAGTGAAAGACATTTTATCACTCGATGAGCTCAAAAGGGAGTTTGATCTTGTCGGGCTAACTGAGGTTTACCACCAGTTTGTGTGCGCACTCATCTGAAGAGCACATAGCTAATGTGTAACAAACTCTCTCCACTAGGTGGAGTCTGACTCTATGTCTTCAGCTCTTTGCTGCCTCAAAATGCAATTTTCTAAAAAAAAAAAAAAATGTATAATGCAATGTATACTTTCTGACTGTACTCTCAGTTACATATGAGTCCCAGGTCATACAGGACATGTCTCCTTAAAAGGACCAGTGATAACACTCAGACATTGCATGAAATTGTATACAAAATATCCAGACAACATCAAGATAAACTGCACATGATAGAAACTGTTTCCTGTTGTTCTCTATAGCATATTTGAAATAACAAGGATTCTCTCAGCTTAAAAAGATATCAGATATTCTCACTTTGCTTTTAGTGTTATATCTGGATAGTCCATTTTTGTTCTTTTTTTTATTAGTACCAGCAAGCTATAAATCTGTGAAGGTGGTATGACAGTACTCCTGTTGGCTATAGGCCAGGGCTCTTCAACAACTTTCTTGCAGGGGCAAGATTATCCAGAAAGTTTTTCCATATTCATCTTAGCTAGCACTTTCATTACAAGTAACGTTACTTAAAAACACCCTTAACAGTGTGCATTTATTCATATTAAAATAGTCAAAGGGTATAGTGTATATTGCCCTATCACTATATCAACCCACACATGAAAACAATGGTCATATAGAAATATCATGTTTACTAAAGAATGCGTTATTTTTTTTTTTTTTTAATAAAATACAAAGATAAAATGTCTATTCTTCCATTTTCTCTATAAAGTATCATCCTCTTCAGTGAAGAAAAAAAATTAGTCCTTCAAGTATTGTGAATTTGCACGCAATAGCCAGTGCAGGAGCCAGATTTTTGTGCAGATAATTACTGGTAAAAGAAGAACAAACTGAGTTGATGCTGTTGGTGATTGAGTTGGCTGACTCACAGCTGTATATACAACCAAATATTATCAGGATATTTGCAGATTCAGTTTCACGTTATCACTTTTTTACGAGCCCTACAGACCCTAAACAGATAATAGTGAATAAACCGTTCAGCGCATTTTCTTTGGACGTTTGGTTTTCATAACTGATTTCTTGTTGCATAAGATGTGCATATGTGTTGACAACACTTCTGTAACAAACGCGGTGATAATCTGTAGATTTGACCGCATTCCACACAACTAAGCAATTTATATAAATAAATTTGATTGAAAAAGACACAGTGCACAAATGCTCACCTAAACGATGCGATCCCTTTCGCCAGAAAAGTATAAACATGCGCTCCGGTCTGATGACTGCTGAATGCTTTTGCATGCGCCATTGAGCGTTGCTATACCGGAGCCATTCTAAAGGGTAGTCTACAAGCTTAGCTTAAAATAGCATAACGCGGCGCTCCCATTGACGCTCTATGATGGTACACTGGCGAGGAGACAAGAGGCCGTACTTTTTGAATGGATGTCTATGGAGGAGATGCTTCAGTAAGCTGAGTAAACTACTTTTGTGAGGAAACAGCTCATCACTTTATGAACTGACCGCCTGTCCGCTAATCTTCAATATGTTATACATTAAACAATGCTTTTGTTATTAAATATTTGTGGAGTTTACTACGATAAATGTATATTTTATATGAGAAGTCACTGACGATTTTGCGACAGGTAGGTGTCATTTTACGGCTCCCCCATTCATTAAAATGGTATCTGCAAATGGTGACTTACTGTCGTAACACGCTAGTCGACCGTTACGCTCTCTCCTATGATAGACCGCGGAGGTTGTTATTTATTCAAAGAAAATAATCTCTGTTTAAACTCACGATTGATTGCTGAGACTCGCGCATATAAAGGCTGAGTTTTGCGTAGAGAGCACTCTGGTATTTTAGATGGAGAGGCAGTTTGATCAAAAACCAGTCGGAGGGCCAGACAAAGATGATTGGCGGGCCGCCAGTTGACTAGCCATGCTATGCTATAACCTACTTTAGAATTAGAATCAGCTTTATTGCCAAGTAGGCTTACACATACAAGGAATGTGTCTTGGTGACCCTAGCTTCCAGTGCACAAACAATACAACAGCAAGACAGAGATAATAATAATAATAATAAAAAAATAAGTGAATAGCAAAGTATATATAAGTATATATAGAAATACACAATAAGACTATATATATATATATATATATATATATATATATATATATATATATATATATATATATATACACACCTATGTATGTACAATATACAAATACAAATCTGTTATATACAGATGCAAGGGAATGTATGGCAGAAGAGGTAGGGTATGTTGGATAAATATAAATAGACTAAGCTGTGAATTGCACATAATTATTGCTCAATGGGCAGTTTTAACTGTTCATGAGATGGATAGCCTGGGGAAAAAACTGTTCCTGACGGTTCTGGTGCTCAGTGCTCTGTAGCGCTGTCTAGACGGCAACTGTTCAAAAAGGTAATGGGCAGGGTGAAGGGGTCCAGAGTGATTTATTCAGACTTTTTCCTTACTCTGGAAGTGTATAGTTCTTGAAGGGAGGGCATCCTTAATTATATTGCATACTTATATTTAGTATACTGTAAATGTGAGCACATAGATCATATTTATTCAAGTGCTTTTGTCCAAATATGCACAAATCCAATCTGTATTTATAGTAGGGGAGGTACCAGGTACATTCTCACAGAGATCAAGTCATGTAGGGACATGGTTGAGATTTCTTTCCACAAAGGCGTCACTAACCGCAATGACAGCCACCCAGTTACAGCCTCAGTTCATTTAAGGCAAATCAATTATCTGCTCTTCAATATAAGAACAAGCACTAAGTATAAAGTTTTTCTCAGTACTTAATGTTGAGTATAGAGTGCATTTTTTACAATTCAATTAAGATATATATATATATATATATATATATATATATATATATTATTTTATTTTTTTAAGTAGTGTGATAGGTGTGAACATGCTTTTAATAAAACCTGTAAATTGAATTTGACCTGAAATGCAGCTTTTATAGTTCAAACCAATTAAGAATAAACTTTTAATTTATAGTTATATTTTAAAAGTTAATAAGGCTTAGTTTTATACAATCTCAAATGAGAGTTTTAAAAAATCAACTTTTATTAGGCAATGTATCTAGCAACTCTGTTTTTAGCTCCACACGCCCACATCTTATACACACTGTGCAAGCAGCTCCTGTCTATGAGGTTCCAGAAGCAATTGACATGAAATTACTTTTTTTTAAAAAACATAATTAACAAGGCTTAATGAAAATCACCTCCTCGCCCTTTACAATGATCCACTCTGAACTATAAATTCACCTTGCCTGACCTTTTCCCTGGCATGTTCTAACAAAACAACACTGCTTGTTAAATGTCATCCACTCAATGGCATTTACTTGTATAAAACAGGGCTTTGATCCACAGGAGAAGCACACTCTCCTACCTTTCCTAGGCCATAAGGCCAAGCTCAGCAACACTGTGCGCCTGTTACTTGCTGAATATTTTAATTATGGCCAATTAAATTGAACAAAGGGTACATTGAACTTAAATCTTATTGGCCAAATGGTATTTTAATTGCACAAATTAACATCAAATTTATGACTCGTATGCTTTGCTTTTCCTGATCTCGGTACAAGCACAATTTGGAATTCTGTACAACTTCTGAAGATTCGCCAAATCAATGCAGAAACATGACTGAAATGAAGCGCCGAAGCTAAACGTGTCAAACTCAATCTAGGTTGATGCAGAACAAACTGTCACATGGAGGCCCTTGACAGCATCATCTGATGTCACTTACACCCAGTCTTGGGTAGTAATAGACCACATATAAAAATCAAGTACTTGTATTTAGATTGCATTGCATTTTTAAATGTGATTGATACTTTTTTATAGATTACATAATTACATAAGGATTACATCTATCAGTCTGGACAATTAAAAGGGGAGATACAGGTAATGGCAAAGCAAATTGCTGTTTGATTACATGTTTATGAATATTTGATGAAAGGAGTGCAAATTTATTCTTAAAGGTGCAATCAGTAATTTTTGTGTTTATGTTGTCTTGGATTTACACTGACACCTAGGGACATGGATGCAGCATCATTCAAATGCAGTAGTTTTCATTTACAGTTGCTGTTGTAGAAATGATTAACAGTAAGCCATGATTCAATTAATCAATGAGTGAAATTGTCCAATAACCGGGCAGTTACTGAGCTTCAGCGATTAGTATTCGGCTGGTCATGTGATTCTAACATGGCAGCTACCATGAGGGGACCCTCTCCATGTAGAATAAAACAGCTTTAAGGTTACTTATATATAGGCTAATTGGAGTCTTAATCTCATGTGAGTCGCCATGATTTTATACATATGTTTCAAAATTACAATTCATTTCTTTAGAAGTAAAACTTATAAAATGAGGAAAAAATTACTGAATGCACATTTAATAGACTTAAAATTAGATTTCCATCAAAACATTAAATAAGTAATCTAAAAGTAATAACATTTTAAGGGACTAAGACAAAAAACAAAAACAAAAAAAATCAGCTAGTGATTTTATTCCACCTTGCGGTTCAGGGCTTCCGTAATGATTAGATTAACTAAAAGATTAGGTCACTGATTACTATTTAAGTTGTGTAACCTAATTTGTACTCAGTACCACATTACATTTCAGAAGTAATCTTCTCAACAATGCCTACATGAATATCCTCAATTTTAATAATCGTGCGACTTTAGTTGCAATAAAAACACATTCCACACCATTTTTACAAGACAAAAAATGTGTGAAGTTTAATAAAAATGGATTGTGCTGCATCAGGACTCTCGATGATAATATTTTTGACTGGTGTTAATGCTCTGATCCCATCTGGTTCCAGAGGTGCACACCTGCCTTTATCTGGTATTAGCTATGGATTCTCCATTATTGAGCTCATATTCCCAATTATCATAATAGCTGAGATGCACAGGCTTGTTTGCATGCAGGCACATACTCCTGAATAATGTGGCGCGTGAATGCAAGCCCCCATTTTAATTAAACTGGAGTACCGAGGATGTTTTTAGGTGAGAGATAAACCTGCTGTTAATTAAGTTAACTGGAAAAAAAAAGAAAAGAAATGAGAGAGTGTCAGTTCTGGAGCAAACACACAGACAGGGAGGCTAAACTTTGGGCTGGGTTAAGAGTTTTAGGTAAATATTTGGGAGTAGGATGTATCAGGACTTCGTGAGAAATCATTTTATTTCATAACATGTAATTTCTGATAGCTCATACTGATATACCATTTGGGATAAAACAGGAAAAACATATTAGGACTTCCTTGTTAAACATGACGCTTCAAATAAACTTGTGTGAGGCGTAATTGGACAGCAGAGGCTGCTGTTGTACTATTGAACACTCACATGCACAGATTTCCATCATTCATGATTTGTTTCAGGTATTCCTCAGAGTAGCATACATTTTACATTGTGACAGACAGCTGGGTTTATTTTAATTCTGCTGAAGTTGAAGTGAAATTAAATGAAATTACTGTGACACTTTGTAACGTGTGCTATCAGTCAAATCAGTTAAACAGCACTTTTCACAATACATACTGTCTCAAAGCAGCTTTACAGAAAATAGCGAGCAAGCTAAAAGTGACCCTGGCAAAGAAAAGACTCTACCACATACACAAGGGTCATGAAAAAGTCAGTGCGGTGAACACACTGAGCTCTGAGATCACCATTCAAGTCCATTCAAGATACATGAGTAGAATCCTAAAGGTATACATGCCAAGTTATCTGATTTTTGTGTTTCTGTCTGCCCCTCCTTCTCTCTCGCCCTGCTCTTGTGATTCACTGCTAACCCTCTCACAGTGGACTAAAGAGCCATGCAGTGGAGAACCCAACATGTGCCCCTACGAATGTCTCCTTTGGGCTGTGGTGGAACGCCTTCGTCCGCATGTAAGGAATTAAATAAATTCTTTAAATCTCTCAATCTTACTGTCAGGCAAACTTGAGGACAAGTTACCTGACAAGGTTAATATCAAAGGTGGTGATATAACACCAGAACCGCTTGCTGGTAAAATCTAATTTAAATTTTGATTGAAAGGCCTCTCCTCTTTACTTGTCTTTTAGAGATTTGTTTCTAAGCAAAGCTACTTTCAGTGCTCTAATTGCATGGCCCCCCTCCAACATGATCACACGGGAAGTTGTCATGCTGTTTCTGAAAGTTCCGTTACCCTAGGTCTGACCAACACATTTACATATTTTCATGTTTTACATTTATTCATGTAGCAGATGCTTTTATCCAACGCAACATTTGGATTACAAATGAGAATATTTTACAATATATTACAAGCAGAAGCAAGTAAGTAAGGAATAATTGACGACGGACCATTGAATTATTGAAAAATAATGCACACCCGAGGTGGTAATACGGCCATGATACGCATCGGATTGCGAAGCTTGCACTGCTTTACTGGAGCACTTACTGGAGTAATAAGGTAGTGCTTTGTGTGTGTGTGAGTTTGTGTGAGTGAGCGAGAGAGAAACCCAGAAACTGAAAGAGATTGCTTGTGGGATTACCTTATATGTTGCAGCTCTCTTCAGAAGTAACATCACTTCAAAATCGGCAAGATGTAAGTTTAAGCACACTTCTCAGCAGTAGCGAGTGTCGCCATTTTTGTATATAGCGTTTCTATTATAAGCCTTAACAACTGTTTTCAACCCCACTGAGATGCAGGTGTGCACTGACATGATGGCTCTGTTTTTAGCTCGCAAGTAAGTGTGTGCGTAATGCGTATATATATGTGTGTCCATGTGTGTGAGAGTGATAGAGAGGGGGAGGGGGAGTGCAAGGGTGCTTTCTACAGATAAATCAGATAATATATAAACTGTTATATTGATCAAGTCCCAGGGGATGCGTTTACGTGTGTGTGTGTGTCAGCATGTGTGAGTGTGGGTGATTGCGAAAGAGAGAGAGGGAGCGCGAGGGCACTTCTCAACCAAAATGTAAATAAATTTAGGATATTACAGACATTGTTTGTCATATCCGATGTACTTAGCCATTGTCTTTGTATTAACTGGTTATTTTGCTGTGGTAGCCTGTACTATGCTTTGAAATAACTGAAATAATTTGGTGAAGTGATAGGGAACCGTTATGCAGTCAAGACCTGGAACTACTTCATAGCCATGCATTTACTGGAAAATAACTGCACACCTTAGAACGTCTGTCAACTAATCAGAATCAAGCATTCAACAGACCCATGGTATAATACAACATAATACATAATAAAAGTAGTGCTGCTACCACACCAAATTTATTAAGTAATAGAGTAGCACAAAAAGCACAAAATGCAATTTTATGAAGATTGCATTGGATGTAAAGCTACCAATGTTTGTTTGCTTATTTTGATGTGCTGTTTAGGGGCTGGTTATTCTAAAATACTTGATACTACAACAATAAACCGGCATAGAAATAGACCTGCTATTGGTCTGCGGCCAGCTGAATAGAAAACACTGATGAAAAATATTCAAAAGCGGAATATGCAGTAAAAATGAAACTGTGGGTTAAACAACACGTAGTAAACAACGTTTTTAAACAACTCTGAATATCTTTCAAATACTAAGCTAACTTTGACAAATCCAGTGATTAGTTCATCCTCAAAAACACTTATTGTATTAAACCTGGTACCTTTGACATAGTGCACCCTGACCTCTGGAAATTTCATAGAAGCCAGCCAATCAGATTCAAACTACTGATTTTCAGATAGTTCTGTGTACAATATATATCAGAGGGTCAGTGAACAGGCTGTAGGCATTCTGAGGCTGAGACTATGATATACCTGAAATAATCACTATTTACCCTCAATCTGTCCAGGGGCGCATTAATGCACGGGCCTGCACGGGCTAAAGCCCAGGGGCCCACAACTCCCATGGGGACCAGCTTGCGGCATCCGCCACCAATTTTCCCCTATCCATGTGTTTGCGGGATGAGTGCGTCTAAACGCTTTCAGTGGGAGATGCAGTTGTTGGCACGGAAACGGTGCACAACCTTGAAAGGTGTCCGTGTATCGCATGTTGAACGCACAGCAGTTCTACCCCCCAACCAAAACCCCTATCCCTGGCTCAACAACTAGAAGGGAGCGTCTGCGGAACAGCGAGCCCATGGGCCCAGAGGTACCTTGAAGCGCCCCTGAATCTCTCCTATTGTGCTATACTGCAAGATTTGCCCATTCTGAGGAATGTCCTGCATCTAACACTGATGAGGATCTGGATGCTCTGCTGGACAGTGCAGATGGTCAGATCTGATGCCTGTGGCTCACTACACATCAAGCCTGTTGGGTAATTATTGCCATTACGACGGAGGTCAAAGCCAGGATGAGCTGCTGAGAAGGCCCATGTTATAAAGTCTCCAGCATACTCAGTACTCACTTTATCAAATTCTTGCCTTATATTTAGTGGCACAATTTCTGTATGTGTAAATCTCTAGAGGGGCTTTCGTTTATTTCTGCGAGGGTCCAAATGTGCTGCAACAGCAGCTCTCTTCACTTAAGAGCTTAGAGTGTTTTGTTTGGAGCACTCAATAGCATATAGCAGTCTGCATTTCCTGCTCGCGAGCACCGATGACTGTATGTGACCTTCTCTCCACATTCTGATAAGACAGATCATCATTGTGGATCCCAGACAGCAATTGTAGAATAAGCACAGTAGAGCTTTTTCCTCTGCGTCTCCGGGACACCTCTCAGGTTGGCGTACGCATCTCACAATAACACATCATTAAATCAGACAGGAAAAATGAGCCTTAGTTTACAAGGGCAGCATTCTCCTAAACTGCTGTTTGCTAGATCTGCATGGTTTGCGGGGGATGGTGTGAACATTTTCCTTCTGCCAAGTGCAAATAGGCAGTTTTGTCTGATATTTGCTGTTGTCAGGGTGAAAACAAAAAGCCTATCCACGCTCCACAAGTAGTTAGGGGCGAGCGCCGGAAGTTTGTAGTTTTATGAAATGTCATCCTCGGGGTTTGAAACAATTGGGGGGAAATTATGCTGGTTGCGGCTGACTCATCCTACTGGAAAACAAGTGAGAAAACATATTTGCCAGTGCCCTTGAAGATGACGATGTGTGCTGCCTAATTGCTGGGAAGAGGATAATTGAGCCACCTGCCAGCTTAATGGCACATTTTCACATGTGTCACCACGTCTTATTGAGATGCTCAAATACACACAAATTTGTCAGAATGCTGATATCACATAGGGCAGAACATAAATAACTGCATATTTCGATCAGACTCAATTACTTTTGATTTCTGTGCCAGGGTCATTGTTGGAATGTAGTGACTTTGATTTCTTGAGATCTATCTGGCAGGAGTTTGTGGGCTGGATTAGATGCGCCGCTAAATCGGGATAGGCCCTGCCCGGACCTCACAAATGATAAACAATAACGAAAATTTTCAAATAATCTTGTTATTTTTTCATGATCATATGAACACATTTCACTCCATTTGAGACTTTATAAGATAGAAATCGGGTTTCTTTAATCATGACATCAATGTAACAATAGCTATGTTTCCATCCAAGTTTCTAATTTAATTTATGCGAAAAACCATAATATCGCACAAATTATTTTTGCATCCCATGTGTTCAAAAGAACAAAATCGTCACTTCCAAAGAAATTGCAGCCACTGTGACTCTATTATTAAATTAATAGTTCACCCAAAAATGAACAATATCTCATCATTTACTCATTCTCAAGCCATCCCACACTTTCTTTCTTCTGTAGAACACAAACAAAGATTTTTAGAAGAATATTTCAGCTCTGTAAGTCCTCACAATGCAAGTGAATGGTGGCAAGCCTTTGAAGCTCCAAAAAGCAGATCAAGTCAGCATAAAGGTGATCCATTAGACTCCAGTAGTTTAACCAGTGTCTTCTGAAGCAATCCAGTTGGTTTTGGGTGAGAATAGACCAAGATATTACTTCTTTTTTCACTGGTCATCTTGCCATTGCAGTTTCTAGACACGATCATGATTTCAAGCTCGAATACACTTCCTAGTCACTAGTGCTTGACGCATGTGCACAGGGCTAGATAGCACTACAGGAAGTGTAATAGACCTTGAAACATGATCACCAAGGAGAATGCTGTCAAGATGTACAGTGAAAAAGGAGTTACATTTTTGTCTTGTATTCCTAATAAACTCAATAGAAGTTTATTCGGTAAATGAGTTTCCATCATAGTTTGTGTGTATTTCTTCTTATTGAATAAAAATGTATCCACCCCAAGCAAGCGTATACGTTTTTATGCGCATTTTGGAGATTTTGTTCGCATCTTGGTCTTTCCACCCAGCAGTTTTAATGCGACATCACAAAATGTGCACAAAACAATATATTGGATAGAAACCCAGCTATTAATAGAATAAAACACACACAAACAAAACATCTTCTGTATGGTTTGTAGAAAGAAGTAAGATTATATTTTTTTAGAGTCCTGAACTGTAGTTCATTATGATTTGAGATGTGAACCTTTAGGGATAAGAAACTGTTGACTTTATGAATAAGACCACTCTCTCAGTAGAGACGTTTAATATATGAAATGCAAATACCACAAAAAGGTGACTCATTGTAAGTAAATTTCACAGGTGGCAAATAAAAAAGCCCATCATTTTTAATATATATATATACACTACCGGTCAAAAGTTTTGAAACACTTACTCATTCTTTATAATATATTTTTATAATAATAGTAAAGTCATCAAAATTATGGAATAACATAAATGGAACTATGGGAATTATGTTGTGACTAAACAAAATCCAAAATAAATCAAAACTGTGTTATATTTTAGCATCTTCAAAGTAGTCACCCTTTGCCTAGAATTTGCAGACATGTACTCTTGACATTTTCTCAACCAATTTCTTGAGGTATCACCCTGGGATGCTTTTTAAACAGTATTGAAGGAGTTCCCATCTATGTTGGGCACTTAGTGGCTGCTTTTCTTTATTATTTGGTCCAAGTCATCAATTTCAAAAACATTTTTTTTATTTTTATTAAATTTTTGTTTTATAATGAAATAAATGAATATGGTGGCACAATTATATTTTTGCCTACAAAACTAATTTCAAACATTTAAGCATATGCCTTCAGATCAAAAGATATTTAAGATCATGAGAAACATTTCGGTCAAGTGTTTCAAAACTTTTGACCAGTAGTGTGTATATATATATATAAAATTTGTCTTTTTTTTTTGTTTTTACAAGAATGCGAATATGAAATATTCCTTTAAAACTTTTCTTTTCAAAGTTGCCTTAAGGTCTTTATTTTCCTGGTTGTGAACTAGCCTTCCATAATTTAATTATGGGATATCACTGCAATTATGGCAACAATGCAATTACAGACATACCTGGCAGCTGTTTATTATGCCCTGCCCTTTTTGGACAGGCCGAAAATGCATTGCTTTCAGTGACAGCAACACATTGTATACACGCCATGCAAATGTGATTTTCTCATTACTAATAATGAGTTGAGCCCTATGACCTCCGTATCATTTGAATATTGAATATTCCACAACAGACTACCATGTCCATTAATGCCTGAGTCTCTGGCTTGTACTGTGGGTGATGAAGCACATGTAGATTTGAACTACAGATGATCTAAGTGAGGAACAGATGATGATCTTTCACTTTGGTGTGCTCAGGAGTTTTTTGGCTGACTGGGAAAGATGAGTTTGAATGTGGTAACAGGTAGCACAGACATCTGGAGGCATTAACCACATGTTTGACTAAAGTGCTGATGCATACCTAAATTTTAATCATCATCTACAAACAGCCCCCTTGATTTAATTCTGTTTAAAAAAAAAAAAGAAAGTCTAAGTGATTGACTGGCTTATTCAAGGACCAAATAAACCAGATAAATTATGCCAGCAATGGTCTCAAATAAGACTCATTTTACACATTATAAGGTACCAAATTCTTGATGTTTGATTGTTTAATAGTTTTGCCATCATTTAAAGCTGGAGAACAAGTAAAAGGACTGATAGGAGGATCATCTGAGAATTAGATGTATTAATTGCAAGATTTGCTACTATTGGGAGACAAAAGAGATATTTGCATTTTAAGACAAATGTCTTTATTATCTCATCTGAAAGCTCTTTATTATGACTATGTGCAACAAACTGAAATTTAACTAAAGCATTACCTTTAAACATTGGATGATTTGGGATACTATTTTTGGGTGGTAAAATCTGCAACCCAATTGGAGTGGCATGGTGGTTATCTCATGGTTAAGGATCTTGTCTACTATCATCAGTATAATAGATTTAGTCTGAAATAAGGGTGGCTTAAGAAGCAAATTATTACTGAGTTTACAGTCCTGCTGTATCACCATTGTGCCTTAGAGCAAAGCACTTTACTCCAGGTTCCTCCAAGGAGACTGTCCCTGCAATTAATGTACTGTGAATTACTTCAGATGAAAGCATTGGCTAAATGGCAGCTAAGTATGTTGCTCTGGCCAGGCCATAACAGTAAAACAGCCCTGCCCCTTCACTTTTCCTTGAAAAGCCACTATTTCGACAATACAAGCTTTCTTTCGACAGCACCAATTTGTGGTCAGTTGAGTTGACTTTGTCTGTTTGAAAAGATGTTTTTCTTTTTTTAATCGGCCAAGCACTTGTTGTCCTTTAGACATTTTCTTTGGCTTATATCTCACTTATCACTTACTTCTTGCTTGGAAATAGTTGTGTTACATGTGCCAAATTATTAGTATTTGCATATTGGTATTGGTGTGGTAATTAAATCATTACACAAGACTGCATGTTTAAATAAACAACTTACAAAAATAAACACAAATAACAAGTGTGTTTCTAATTGTAATATTTAAATGTTACATATGTACATTGATGCATTTAAAATATCAATTTATCATGTTTATCCAAAATTGGTGAAATATGCAACAATAAAAAGTAATGGCTATAATGATTTTTTTGTTTTTGTTTTTGTAATTGTTATGATTAATGGTTACATATTGCAGTAAACACCTTTTCCTTTTTATTGCAAAGGTGCCTATCTCAATTTTCAACATCTTTATCTGAAATAGCATCATCCTAATGATTTAAAGATTAGAAATGGTAAGGATTTGTGTATTTTAGTTGCATATTTTTATAGACATAAAAGGACATAATGAGCAGTATTTACACGTAACTCATGCTCTAATCCAATCTTTCTTTGATTTTAGAGAATATAAAATGTTTATGATAAGATTTTATTAGGAAAACAGGAATGGTCAAGCATGTGTGAATGTTTTTTGTGAAACGAACTGGATTCCTCTCACTCTGTTGCCTGCCAGATATACTTGTATCATCTTTTCATTAGCCATTGACCACCACCTCCACAATGACAACCCAGCCATACAATATGTGTGAGACATTGACCAGACCAGCAGCACTGCAGGTAATGAAATCTGTAGCTTGAGAGGTAATTAGCTGAGCTGACCCTTAAATCATGTCACCACTGGAACAGTCATATCTCAGAGAGACAGCATTTTGTAACTAAAATTATCACTGTATGTGGTGAGCATTTGTTTAACAATTGAAGTCCCACTTTAGTCTTTAACTTTTATGTACTTAAAAACCTGAAATACCCACAGATAGTGTACATACAGCATTGTTTAATTGGATAGTTCACCCAAAAATGAAAATTCTCTTATCATTTACTAATGCCATCCCAGATGTGTATGACTTCTTTCATCTGCAGAACACACATTTTTTTTTAGAAGAATATCTCAACTAAGTAGGTCCATTCAATGCAAGTCGATGGTGATTAGCACTTTAAAGCTCCAAAAAGCACAGACAGTCATAGTAAAAGTAATCTATTCGACTCCAATGGTTAAATTAATGTCTTCTAAAGCGATACGATCGCTTTAGGTAAGAAACAGATCATTATTTAAGTCCTTTTCACTATAATTGTTTACTTTCGGTCGCTCTCCCGTGCGCGTTCATGAGAGGACCGAGTACACGTAGCCTCTTGCATGACGTAGGCACATTGGCATGTTCAAATGAATGCAAAACCAACAAAGCTTGTGAACAGTGTTCTGTTATAAATAAACCTAGCTGCACTTCCAGTTGTATCGCGTCAATCCTCACGTGAACATGCCAATGCACCTACATCACACGAGAGGCTGCATGTACTCAGTCCTCTCATGAAAACGCACTGGAAAGCGAATGTAAATAAACAGTTATAGTGAAAAGGACTTAAATATTGATCATTGTATGGAACTACAGAGCTGAGATATTTTTCTAAAAATCTTTGTTTTCTGCTGAAAAAAGAAAGTCATACACATCTGGGATGGAATGAGGGTGAATAAATGTTCATTTTTGGGTGAACTATCCCTTTAAGAAGTTCAACAAAGTAATTTCAGTATCCACTAAGTTTCATGACATAATGACTTGTATGATATAAAAGCCATTGTTTATGGCTGCATGACGAGCTGCGTCTGTCTGCTGATGGGGTGGCTGTTGCACTGAATCACACACACCATATCCTTAGGGTACACACAGAATTTGATCCAATCATTCATCCCCTCTGTGTCTTTGTCTTGTATGTGAGCTTTACAGTCAAAGTGAGACCCGCCATAATTATTTCAGTCCATCACAGGCCTGTGAGAGCTGGTCTTTTTTTATAGGCTTAATATAATTTACAGCCTTTAAAGCACACCCACAGGTGGCATATGTTAGATCTTTACTGTTGCAATCAAGCAGCATGACATGCTGTGATTTAACAAGCTGTGGGAGGTTTGCGGGGCGAAGATACAGAGCGGGAGGAGGATATAAAATTGAATTTGAATTTGAACATGTTTACTTGAAATTGAATTTGCAGTTTTGAACTTGAATTACATCAAACTTGAAATTCAGATGTATGTGGCACAAATTCATATTGTTAAATTCAGATTCAATTTTTTAATACACTGATTCAGTTTTTATAAATTTGACAAAGACATCCGGGGCACTCAGATAGAGGAATCGAGCCTGTATGTAACCAAACTCCTTCTTTACCAATCACAACATAGCTCACAGTTCACATTTGGAAGAGGAATGGTCTGCTGTGAAATAGTGCCAATGTGGGATCATGGCTGAACGAGAGCCACCACCTCTCTCTAAGTTACTTGTTCTGCCCTGATGCAAATTCCATACATTATTAGTGTGACTGGTAAACAGGCTGTTAGATGCATTAAATAAATGTTTATCAGTCATCTGATATCTGACGTGTTTACTTTTCATTATCAGATCAACGTTTGCCACCAGTGTTGTAACTAAAAAGCAGTTAGCTTATCTTTGCAGTTTTTTTAATATTTAATTTTTTATTGATGCTCTACATAACACCCAGGGGATTCATTAATCTTTGCTGGCTGACCATCCAATCCAGACCTGATTTACGTTAAGTTAACATTAGCTTCGCAGTTGCTATAATTTGGACACTTGCACTCAAGGCACATCCAACCTACCATCTAAACTCAAAAAATTATATAAAAGTAAAGTAGACTATTTAGCAAACATGACATTACACAGAAGGTAGTTGGCTTGCGAAACAGCAAACATTAGCTAACTGCCTTTTGGAACCTGTGGCAAACACCGATCTGATAAACATTTATTTAATGCATCTAACAGCCTGTTTACCAATCACACTTATTATGTCTGGAGTTTGCATCAGGGCATGCAGAACAAGTAACTTATGCTAGAGAGAGATGGTGGCTCTCATTCAGCCATGATCCCACATTGGCACTATTTCACAGCGGATCCTTCCTCTTCCAAATATGAACTGTTAGCTACATTGTGATTGGTCAAGAAGGAGTTTGATTACATACAAGCTTGATTGCTCTTTCTGAGTACCATGGATGTCTTCATCAAATTTACCCAGATCTGAATATAAAACCTGAAAAAAATGTAATCTGAATTTAACAATCTAAATTCATGCCACATACATTTGAATTTCAAGTTTGATGTAATTCAAGTTAAAAACTGCAAATTTAATTTCAAATAAACATGTTCAAATTCAAGTCCTAAAATTCAAGCTCAAGTCCCAATGGCACATATTTAATTCCATAGTTTCCAGCATTTTTGTCCAGGAATAAAGATACAGTTAATTGAATACCCTATAGCTGGTGTCACACTATGGGATATGTTGATACAATGAGAACAAGCTATTTATTGAAAAAAAAGAAAAAAAAAAGAAACCTTTACTGAAATATGAAATGTCATATAAAGTGAAAAAAAAAAAAAGCTTCCAAAATATAGCTCTATTTAAAATGCATTTTAGGATTTTAATGGCTTTTCAGTAACATTTTAAACAGTAAAAGTATTTTAAAAAAACACAGAACAATTCCTGAAACAATTCCTGGAGCAAAAATATGTATAAAGTGCAGGAGCCTGCAATTGCTACCATAAGGGGCTACTGCTATCTGACCTAACCTTTCGTTTGTGTAACCTAATGTATTCAGATTGATTCATTGATTTTAAATAACATTAATGTTAATATTTTTGGCTTGAATCAAACCAGTTAATGTATACATTACAACTTGAAGGACAGTTTTAGGTTAACCTTTTTTCAGAGCATTGTTTTGGCCAACAGAATTGTAATTAGTGAATTGTATAAAATTTCAACCAATAAAACATATGAAACTCTGCTCAACCTGACATTTATATATATATATAATAAAATAAAAATACTCCTGTCCTGCACAGTTTAACCTTTCTTTCAAGAATCTACCTTCATTATATACCTGACCCATGCTGGTGTGGTTTTATCGTGTTTAACCAACTGCTATTACAAAAATATGTCAAAAGTGAAATATCTTTTTGTAGAATAAAGTTCACAAGAATTCTAATATAAGACAGTTTTGAACTATAGGTGTTTAAATGAAAAAAATGCATTCTTGGAGAAAAGCAGCATTTGTGCAATTGGTTAAAAAAACTGAAAACTAGCCTGTCCTTCACTGAAGGAAATATCAGAAGTTATCAAAGCACCTAAATTAGAACCTACACTGTAGATATTTGTAAGATCTAGACGTTTTGTCAGATAACCACTAATATGATGCCAAGACCACCACTTGTATGTACTTTTACAATGTTCTTTGCTAAACAAAGAGGACAGAGAAGTGTTGTGTGCTTGATGTTGTTTTGTCCATGTAATTCAGAAAAAGAAGGTCAACGTCACTACCTAGTCTACCGCAGTGAGTTCTATGGCATTGTGTACTGCTGGGCTGAACTGCCTTTGGTCTGATGATGACACAGCGAGCAATAGAACCCACAAACTGCTGAGAATGAATGCCTGTGTGTGCCAGGTGTCAGCCATGGTAAAGAGACCTTGAGCTCTTTGAGCCATTTAGCTCCAAACTGTCGCACTTGGTGTGGGCTTACTCTTGTCAGTCCAGACAAACATATTGATTGAAAGTGGTGTGTTTGGGAGAGAAAGATCATTAGATAAGGCTTTCAGGAAAGTGGAGACTTTGAGAGTTCTTTTTATTTCCTTGACAGTTTAGCCTCCCTGTAAACTTGCTACTAGCAATAGTATCAATAAGAGTCAAAACAGTTGATTGTGACAGGATTGTGCAAATGTAGTACCATTGAGAGTTCTGTGATCAATCAAATCTGATCAATACGGTGCGGAAAAAGGTTTTGCAACAAAGTTTTGCAGCCAGAATTCTAATGAAATCTTGTTTATAAAAACAGCAGCAATCTTTTCCTCATTTTTTGTTTTTGTTTTTGTTTATTCATCTCACTCACAGTGAGTGTTCACTTGATTGGCATCCACATTTAGCCTAGAGAGCTGTTAGACATACACAGAGATCTGGCCTGAATAAAGGAGACAATTTGAAAAAAAAAACAACAACACCAACTCGAAATGTGTAAAAATGTTGTCTACTGCCGGTGAGACTCCTAACTAGAGCTGGCATTGTCTGGGATGAGAGCGAGTGAGAGAGCCAGCACTGGCATTTGATGGGCCATGGCACCAAAACACACGTGCCACATCCTTTAGGGTTCAGTCGGCGGCCAGTGGGTCTTGAATTCTGTTCCATTTGTTTATTGCCCTGCTTGCACATTTTCACAAGCACAGCGATAAAAGAGTGTATTCCAGGACTCCCACACTGCATATTTAACACCAACAATGTTGAGATTTTTTTGTTAGCTTAATAGCAAAAAAAGAAAAAAAAAGAAAAAATCAATTATTCATCTTATGATTTGCACTCTCTTCATCATTCCAGACTGGACAAGCTAATAATTCAGGAATTGACTTAGCCTGAAAATCACATTTTCATGGATTGTCAAAGTGGATTTAGGGGAGCGCCACACTTGCAGTCTCTGTAAATTCTAAATAGGTTCTTCCCAGGTCAACACTGAAATCCTTCAAGTAAATGGGGGATATGTTTATCTTCTTACATAATTCTGTAGACAAGAGAGGCATGATCCCACACGTAATGCTTTTTGAAACGCTAAGCTTCACATGAGGTGTGAAGTCCCTTTCTGAATGAAAACCATTCACACTTCCTCAAGCTATGCATGTAGCCTTAAAAAGGCTATTAGCATAAATACATAGTAAACCAAAAATACATTTGTCATTCATTCCAAAAAAAAAAAAAAAAAAAAAAAATAGCAAATGTTGTCTTGGTATTACATCTGAAAGTCCTTGTGCAGAATTAAGGAGATCTGCTACATCTTCTCATTTGATCTCCCCCTCCGGCACCCCTCTGCTAAAAGCTCTTTTCTCCATGATGGAGAGTGTATATCACACCAACGCACTCCATGGACTTCCTCTCCTGCCAGTTTCACATTCGCAGCTCCTGAGGAGCCCATCAACCTCTTGCTGAGACTTAAGGCCCCTTAGCTAGTGTGACTTCACTTTGATCTGAGCAAAGCCATGCCTTACAGGAGCTGTTCTGTTTCTTATGTCCCTTCTACCCCCCAAAAATTATTTGTCCTGAGGATCATATGATTTGACTCTGGTATCTTAAATTGCTCCACCTCAGCTTTATCTTTGGAAGGCTGTGAATTCACATTGATGTGAGCCGGCCTGTCCAGGCAATATAGGCAGTTGCCTAGGGCCTGACGTGCACAACTTCCAAAGCGAAGATATTTAGTGGGCAGACTAAGAATTCAACAACAGTATGTCAAATTCTAATCCCTGCCTCCTTGTGGCCGAAGCTGGAAGTGTTGAACGTATGGCCACATTTGAGTTTATGTTTTCGGGTGAAATGTCCAGCCAAAGCGAGTTGTATTTTTAGTTGTAAATGATGGAATACAGTCAATAGGAATGCATATCTAATGAACCCTATACGGCCTAACACAAACCCCAACCCTAAACCTAACCATCAGTGGAGTAAAAATTAAATTTTAGAGGAAAAAATGCAATTGTTTATGTTAACGCAATTACTACCTGGTTCCCACGGTACCAGAAACATAGTCTCAGAGCACCAAAAGGAAATGTAATCTCATTTGAATTGATCCAAAATTGTCTGATGGGGGATGGCACTTGCCAATAATTTTGCTGAATGGGGTTGATTTCAGTGTACATGAACTTTCAGAAGGAACATGTCGATTTCCCATGTGATCATGTTGTAGTGGGTGGTGCGTTGTGACTAAACTAGATCTGTCCCATAATCAATTAATGCCATGCAATAAATCTACACAAGGAAGTCAAGCAAAGGGAAAATATGAGCAAATTAATTTGTTGCCTTTTGGAAAAGTCTGCTGTGATAAACAAACATTTACACACATAGTTCTGAACAGTCTGCTTATTTGTATTTCTTCCTCTTTAAAAGAAAGAAACTACTTAACACATTGCTATGGTTCTATGGTTTTATTTTATATTTTTACAATTTTTACACCACTGGGGCCAATTTGTTATGATCTTACCCATTGCCCCAAAAAACCACAGGGTGGCCCTGTGCATGCTTTTGATGGCCTACAAGGATTTGGCCCCTTTTTTCAGTGATCTACAATCTGCAGAATATCCTTGCCATATCTGGGGCTAGACAGTTAAGAGGTTATGCCCAATAAGGTGAGAGAGACACAGAGGTGAAGGCCAGAGTCTAATATAGACCGAATCCACTCAGCACAGAGCCATCTGCCTCCCTGGACTCGCCTGTCAAAGCCATCATGCCGCCGCGTGCATGTACTACCTGCTCCATAACGTGCTGTGGCGTTTCTAAGCCAGCTGATGTGTTTTGCACAGTGCATTTGAGAGGTAATAATGACATTAAAGCCATCGGGGAGCCGATCTATTTCAGCAGGCAGAGCAGGCTCCACTGTCATCTCCTATTTTCTGCCCAATTGACGGCAGAATCTCCAGGACTGGTTTCTATTTCGAGCAGCTGTCACTCCTGTCTGCGGGAGACAGTTATGACTTAAACCAAAGCAATAGTGAGACTCTGACTGATTCCAGACCAGCACGAGAGAGCTGATCTGAGGATCAACAGGACAATTAGCTTACTCAGAGACAGAATGAAGATGAGTCCTATTCACCCACAAATGCTGAATACTGATGAATCCTATGGATCCTATTTATCTGCCTTAGGTGGTTTTTCCTCTGTTATTTGGATGGATGCTGTAAGAAAACCAAGCATAAGAAAATGAGCCACAGATGAGTGAAGCATTTGTAGGCTTAGTGTTCCTTAACACAATTCACCTTGCTTGTAAATATTTAATGAAACTGCCCATTTCTGTCTTAATTGGCAACATACTTTCATATTTGACAGATTCCTTCCCTGTTTTTTAGAAATTAAATATTTTTTTCCCTAAGTATTAGTGTTTTTTTTTTGTTGTTGTTTTTTTACCTTTAAAGCTGAAGAGTGTAATTTCTGTAGCACTAATGTCACAAATTGGAATGGCAAAAATCATGACTGTTTTCAGACAGGTTTTCTGAACACTCCCCAAAGTCCACAAATATAATAAACACTTCAAGTTTGAAAAGATCACATTTCAAATAGATGAAATCAAACTACAGCTAGAATGTAAATCTGATTCAAACCCTTCAACAGGCAGAAAATATTACATATAGATATGCAAATGTACAAAAAACAAAAAAAAACCTTGTTAAAATCTTAGTGTGCACTCTGATATGGATATGAGGAGCCTTTTGATTAAACTCAATTATTGCGGTTTACACAAATACCACAAAACAGGAAACCTGAAAACACTTTAAAAAAAAAACTTTGCAGGCCTGAATCACTGCTTGGGTGCATTGGAGGCATGAACAGCTGCTGTTTCACTTACTAAGTACATGAAACAAAATGTCTACCTCTCTGTAGAAAGTCCGGTCCCCGTCGGCTCGGCGGGTGAATCCAGCGATGACAGAGGAACCACTGAGCATCTCCGGTAGCTCAGAGTGCTATCTGTTTTATCCTCTTCGGTATTGCAATGTAAATATCATTAATATAACATGTAAAGACTCAGGACACTGGCGTTTATCACAACAGTGCAATCTGCAGTCTCTCTCTTCATTGGATCTGTCTCGTGTTGAAACAGCTGTAATTACAATGTCATAAGAGCTATAAGTGGAAATTTCTATCCCCTTACACTTCAGTGACACTTTTCCAATTCTTTAACAGTTCTCTGAATGACAACTCACAAGAATGGTACACTTTAGTTGCTTAAAATAAACTGCTGGAAATCTACATCACCGCTGCCATCTATTCTCTCTCCCCACTCCTCTCTCACAGACAGCCATACTCCCCGCCCTGCCTCCCAGACCCCTCGACCAATCACCGGCCTTAAAACAGCAGGTAAGTATGAATTAAATTTTGTTCATGTGTCTGTGTTTTTTTCATATTTTTAACACACATAAACATTTACATACATTTTAAAATAAAACAATACACATATAAAATATCATAAAAATAATATAAATGAAATGGAAATAAATGCTCTGTACTCTATTAACTATTATTGAACAGGGCTACACCCTCCCCCTTTTAAATGTCTGAATGGTCTCATGCCCTCCCTGGTTCATTGTAGGTGAGCTTAATGACTGGTTTCACTTTCCTCTTCTCTTTAACAGGCTCATGTTCAACTGGCTCACTCACTTCCTCACTCTCCTCATTAACATCCCCTTGGCTCTCTGCTTCATCATCCTGAGAGGAACTTTCAGTCTTTGAGGAACCCCCCAAATCTTTTTCCTCCATTGGAGAGGCATGACCAAGGCATGTCTTTTATGCAGGATACCCTCTAGGTAAGGTTGGAAAGGTTTCCGCACAGAGTCACATTAAAAATCTGAAGATGTTTCTGAGGATGATCCTTCTTCATTCAGCAGCACTTGGGACGTAGGGTTGGGTCTCTTTTTACTCAGTAGACGTGTCTTTCTCCTGACAGGACTATTTTGCACCACTTCGTTTTGCGGCAGTCTCACCAGGTGTGCTATGGGTAGAAGATGATCCCTATGCAGCACTTTCACCCCTCCTTTTCCTGTTTCAGATTTGACTTGGTATATGGGCAGGTTAGGGTATTTCCTCCTGACAACATAAGGGACTGAACTCCACTTTGTTTGAAGTTTTTGTTTCCCCTTCAACCCTTGGTTCCTGATGAGCACATGGTCCCCAAAGTCCAAGGCTTGGAATGCTACCTGTTGGTCATAAGATCGTTTATTATGCTGGTGGACTCGGTCAGCCTCTGCAGATGCTAACTGGTAAGCATGTTTCAGATCTTCTTTCATTTTAGTGACATACTCCAGGCCTATACTGGATACTGAAATGAAGCTCTAACCCTGTTGAAGCGGGTTTTGCCCAGGGCGCCATACAAGCTTGAACCACCACTGCTGAAATCTTACGTGGAAAGAGCTGCCAGCCACCTGCAACCTGTTGCATTCAACTTAGAGGAGGTTAAAACATGGGTAAGTGGATTGTTGTCAATTCAGACAATGAACTTTGCACCATATAGGTAATCATGGAATTTGTCCATGACTGCCCATTTCAAAGAAAGGAATTCGAGTTGGTGTATTGGGTACTGTTGCTCCGCAGGTCTCAACTTACAGCTTGCAAATGCCATAGGCCGCAGTACTTTTTACTGTGTTGTGTAGGCACAAAGACCTTGGTGAGCTCTGTCAATGGCCTAATGATGGAGGAGTAATTCGCAATGAATATTTGATAGTAGCCACAGAATCCCAGAAAGGATCGTAGGGTTTTTAGGTCTGTTGGCTGGGGGAAACTGGTCACAGCTTCTATCTTTTCTGGGTCAGTCGCTATTCCTTCCTGAGAAATTATGTGTCCAATGTACTTAACCCGGGGTTGAACTGACATTTAGCCCAGCCTCCTCAAGCTGATCTAAGACTTTTAGGAGCCTCTCTTTGTGTTCCCCACGACCTTCCGAAGACTATTAAGTCATCCAGGTACACTAAGACTTGGAGTAGGTTGATGTCCCCGATGGCTTTCTTCATAAGTCTTTGGAAAGTTGCTGGGGCTCCAATAATCCCCTGTGGCATCTTTTCAAACTGATAAAACCCCAACGGACAGATAAACACAGTCTTCTCCTGGTCTTCTTCTGTCATGGCTATTTGGTAATAACCACTCCTTAAGTCAAGGAAAGAGAACCACTGGCTACCCGCTAGACAATCCAGTGCATCATCAATTCTCGGAGTTGTGTATTGGTCTGGAACAGTACGAGCATTCAGTGTCCAGTAATCAGTACACATTCTGATAGCTCCACTCTTCTTTCTCACAATCACTATTGGGAATGCGTAGGGACTGTGTGACTCTTTGATAATAATAGAAGTTCTAGGAGATGCTTTCTAAATGATAAAATATCATAAAATAATAAAAATGAAATGGAAATAATATGGAAATGCTCTTTATTCTAGTGACTATTATTCCACAGTGCTTTACACTTTTCTGGAAAATCAATCTACGAATGGCTTACTTATACACTAGTTGTCTCAGCATATCAAGCAGGTATTGAAAAAATTGAAAAAACTATGCACATCACTTTTAAATTCACTTTTTTATGTAGCCAAGTGGAGAAATTTCATGAAATGTAACTCTTATCATAAATTGGACGTGGACCCTTTAAGAACCAGAGTTTTGTGTTACCTGCTTTCCGGTACCCTCTCATGTTGCGCATGTGTTCTGGTTAAAAATGTGAGAAAATGTATTGTGCAAGAGAGCTCCCAGTTTTGTATATCAGTTGAGAATTCTTGGACAAATATCAAATTTTACACAAAATGCTTATAAATTGCATTAAATATGTGTTGTACTTACTCTTGAGGAAGCTGGGCATCATTTTGGTTTCTTTTTTCTTTTTGCGTTGGCTCCGCCGAGCGGCCGGAGCTTGTTTTGTGAATAACACTTTTCCTTAAAAAATCTTTTGCATTCAAGTTCCCGGCCAGTTTGAGAGTGGACACTACGGATGAACGCAAAATATCTACATGCTCACACAAAGGATGTCTTTTATGAAGTTGACAGATTATGTAAGTCATGGGATATACTTTTATACGGCCTCCGAGTGAATTGACCATCCGTGGAACAGGTATGCCGGTTTTGTTTCTTTTTGTATTGGTTCCGCCTAGTGGCTGGAGCTGGTTCTATTGAATAACACTCCTTTGGAACAGCTGTGGATTAATCTGTTCGTTCTTCGTGCTTATACCTCCTGCTGGCTGTAGTTTGTTTTGTTGAGTTTTTTTTACGGGACATTGGAATGCTTATGTCATCCGCTGAACTCATAACAGCTGGCTCACTGAACATTCATTTGTCTGTCCGAGGAATCTGAATGGTCTTATATCAGCTGGAATTTGTTTGTGGAAGATCACACCTTTAAAACAATTCTGTGAATGAATCTACACATTCTTTGTGTTCATTCTTCCTATTTGCTGGGTTTATTTTACAAATTAATTTCTGTTATGTAATTTTGCCTCACAAATTTGTGAGGCAAAATTGAGCAATCTGATGGCAAAGTTGTCGTGGGGACTCGTGGGCGTTCATGGACCTTTTGAGTTTAGAGGGATTGTCGCTGGTTGGCGCTGTCGTGTGCGGGGTTAATGCGCACATTTTTCTTTTTTCTGTTTGTTTTGTTCCGGTGGAAGTTCGGGGTTTGATTGTTTCACTAATCAGGAATGTGGTCTGTATAATTTTGTTTTTGACACACAATTTATTTTTTCTACTATATCAATATGTCAGTTGTTAATATGAGTGTACTATCTCTCTCCACATGGAATGTAAATGAGTTGGGGCACCCCATAAAACTTTTCTTAAATGTAAGAAATATGATATAGTGTTTCTTCAAGAAACACATCTCTCCCCGCAGGAAACTGAAAAATTTGGGAAGATATGGGGTGGACATGTTTTTTTTAGTGCTGGCTCAAGTAAGAGAAAGGAGTTATTATATTGGTAAATAAACATCTACAATTCAAATGTCTCAAACAGATTAAAGATAAATTAGGAAGAGTCATTATTGTTTTAGCTGAAATTCAATGACAAAGGTTGATTTTGGCTAATATTTACGCACCTAACGCTGATGATCAGGGCTTTTTTATAGATCTTGAAGGGATGTTGCAAACCGCTGGCACCCCTCATGATATAATATTGGGAGGAGACTTTAATCTTTTGATGGACTTGATCACAGTGAAGCAAAAGTGTGTAAGCCCCCTAGAGCAACATTGACGCTTCACAGGATGTGTAAAAATCTTGGTCTTACAGATATTTGTAGACTTTTGAATCCATCTGGTACAGACTATACATTTTTTCATCAGTCCATAAGATTTATTCTAGAATAGATTTTTTTTTTATATATCCAAATCCCTCATTTCATCTGTTGTTGATTGCTCAATTGGAAACATTTTAGTCTCGGATCATGACCTGGTGAGTTTAGAGGTGATGCCACATACAGAGAAAAAGAAATCATATAGTTGGGGTGCCTTAATGTATCCCTTCTGCAAAATCCTGATTTCCAACAAATGTTAAAGACTGAAGTCAATATTTATATGGAGACCAACTGGTCCTCAGTATCCTCTGTGGGCGTGGCTTGGGAGGCACTTAAGGCGGTTCTTAGGGGTCGGATCATACAGTATGCCTCATTCATCAAAAAATCCAAAGCACAAGAACTTATGGAGTTGGAAGGAAATATTAAAAGTGCCGAGGCAAAGCTGAAGCGCCGTATGTCAGCTGATGGCCTCAGAGAATTGACCCAATTGAAATACAGATATAATACTATTTTGTCGCGGAAAGTGGAGTTTTGGTTATTCAAGGCAAGACAGTCATACTTTGAGTCGGGTGACAAAGCAGGGAAGCTTTTGGCTAGATATATAAAGCAGAGAGAGTCTTTTTTTACCACTCCCTCGGTGAAATCTGCTGATGGTGAAATTTTTGCTTCAGCCATTGATATTAATAATGCTTTTAAAGAGTTCTATCTTGAGCATTATAGTTCCACGTCTTCTTCTACTGATGAAAATATTAAAAACTTTGAGGAACCATTAGATCTTCCTAAACTGACAACTGAGCAAAAAAACTCTCTTGATTCTGAAATAAAGGAGCTTGATGAAGTAATTATGTCCCTACCTACTGGTAAAGCTCCGGGGACAGATGGTTTTGCCACAGAATTATTTAGATCTTATGCTACAGAACTGGCTCCATTTTTGTTAGAAGTTTATACGGAATCATTAACGAGTGTAAAGCTTCCGCCAACCATGACACAAGCCCGGATCAGTCCGATTCTTAAAAAGGACAATGATCCAAGCGAGTGTAAAAGTTACCGTCCAATTTCCCTGATCCAACTAGATGTAAAAATATTGTCAAAAATTTTGGCTAATCGATTAAGTAAAGTTATGACATCACTTATACATATAGATCAGGTGGGGTTTATTCGGGGCCGCAGCTCTTCTGATAACATCAGGCGTCTCATCAATATCGTGGTCAGTAGCGAATGATCAATCTCTGATCGCTGCCATCTCACTTGATGCCGAAAAGGAGTTTGATATGGTAGAATGGGATTATCTTTTTAAGATTTTGGAAATGTATGGGTTCGGGAGTACAATTATTGGTTGGATTAAGTTACTTTATAGACACCCTGTAGCAGCGGTACAAACAAATGGATTAATTTCAGATTATTTTCTCTGGATAGGGGCACTCGGCAGGGCTGCCCTCTTTCCCCTACTAGATCTATGCCTTGCCTCCACAGAATTATTAATTCCTTTTCCAAGTTCTCAGGATACAAAGTCAATTGGTCTAAATCCGAAGCTTTGGCTCTGACAGCGTGCTGCCCAGTAACGGCTTTTCAGCCGGACGCCTTCCAATGGCCCAAACAGGGCATTAAGTATTTGGGGATTTTATTCCCAGCAAATTTGTCTGATTTAGTTAGTTAATTTTGACCCTTTAATAAAAATGTTTTTGAGCGATGTGAGCAGATGGGCTTCATTACATTTATCGATGATTGGGAAGGTTAATGTTATTAAAATGAATTGTATTCCAAAATTTAACTACCTGCTACAATCTCTCCCTGTAGATGTCCCCCTCTCTTATTTCAAGGAATTTGAAAGCATAGCGAAGTCCTTCATTTGGAATGGTAAACGTCCCAGATTGCATTTTAATAAGTTACATAGGTCGATAGACAACGGTGGGCTAGGCCTACCCAAGATTTTGTTTTTTTGTGACATTTGGCTCATTGGTCACTTCCACCTGAGAGAGCCCCTCCCTGGTTTGTTATTGAACAGGCAGTTCTTGCCCCTATTTTGCCATTACAAAGCATCTCTATCAATCTAATCGGAAAAGTTAAGTTACACCCTGTTATTTCGCATTTACACTCGGTATGGACTAAAGTGTCCAGATTGTTTAAATTGGACACTTATTTAAATGTTGCCTCGAGCATATGGCAGAACCCAAGACTGTGTATTGGCAAGTCTCCTTTCTGCTGGCCAGAGTGGATTGTGAGGGGGTTGCTACACTCGGTGACCTATATGAAAGTGGTGTGTTGAGATCGTTTGAAAACTTGGTCCAACATTTTGAGATCCCCAGACCTCAGTTTTATAGGTATTTACAACTGAGCCACCTGCTTTATACTATTTTTGGGAGTAGCATACATCCCCCAAGGAGGCAGATGCTTTGGGAGAGGTGATTGCGGCTTTTGGAAAAGGTCATGAGACATCAGTGTACTACTCCCTGTTAATTCAGAGTCTGGGGGACGGAGCCTTAAATTCTCTCAAGAAAGTATGGGAGAAAGATTTCAACTTGGCATTGGAGGATGGAGTGTGGGCTAAGATTCTTAAAAACGTTAAGTCTGCATCTAGTGATGCAAGGGTGCGTCTTATACAATTCAAAATTTTGCACAGATTTTATTGGACCCCCTCTAGACTGTATAGACTTGGTCTTAAAGACACACCCACCTGCTGGAGATGCCAATCGGATGATGGAGACATGGCCCATGTTTTTTGGTGGTGTGTCGAGATCCAGAAATTCTGGTCGAAGTTTTCGTTTTGCCCCAGACTCTGTGTTCTGGGCAATGGGGCGGTCATCGATGTGGGGGATGGCCATATATAGAACTGGGTTCTGACATGTGTGATGATCGATGTATATGTGTATATAAATAAAAATAAAACCGACACACACACACACACACACACACACATATATATATATATATATATATGTGTGTGTGTGTGTCGGTTTTATTTTTATTTATTTTCTTATATTTGACCACAGGGTTGTTTTTTTGGGGGGTGGGGCTGGGGAGGGGGGTTGTGGGGTTTAAATGTTTATTTTATATATATATATATGTTGTACATTTCATTGTTATTGTATGATTTAATAAAAATATTACAAAATATGTGTTCAGAAGAGTCAAATGTTAAAATTGAGTGTTTGTTATGGATCATTTTTGAAGGATGCATATGTATTGCATGTGTGGAGTTTGACCACATTTTGTGCACATGCGAGGACCTGGTATGCAAATGTAGAATTAATCATATCACATTGTTCCGTCCCCTAGAAGTAGGACACAACAAAAGTAAAGGAGAACGACTCCCACTCAGCTGTCAGACCAAATATTAATGAACACCAAGTATAAATTCAACAATAATTTATTGTTGTGAACAGATTTTTTAAAAGCAGCAGGGGAAAAGACTTCAGGATGACCCCTGGCCCAAAATAACAGACAAAGCAATCTAATAAAGTAAAGAGAAATAATTAACCTGGAAATAAGAAAATAAAGATACAGAAAAACTTACCTACCTACTCTAATAAAAACAGAAGTAAACGGGGCCTGGGTAGCTCAGCGAGTATTGACACTGACTACCACCCCTGGAGTTTAAATCCAGGGCGTGCTGAGTGACTCCAGCCAGGTCTCCTAAGCAACCAAATTGGCCGGTTGCTAGAGAGGGTAGAGTCACATGGGGTAACCTCCTCGTGGTCGCTATAATGTGTAGTTCTCGCTCTCGGTGGGGTGCGTGGGGAGTTGTGTGTGGATGCCGCGGAGAATAGCGTGGGCCTCCACATGTGCTACGTCTCCACAGTAACGCACTCAACAAGCCACGTGATAAGATGCGTGGATTGACGTCTCAGATATGGAGGCAACTGAGATTCATCCTCCGCCACCTGGATTGAGGAGAGTCACAACGCCACCACGAGGAGTTAGAGTGCATTGGGAATTGGGCATTCCAAATTGGGGAGAAAATTGAGAAAAAAAGATAAGAAACAGAAGTAAACTAAATCCAAGTAAACAGGCAGGTCACCCCTACAAACCTGACTGCTTTAAAGGCAGAGCACTAGTCGTGGTTTCAAGCGTTGATTCACAAACTGCTTATGAAGTTACTGCTCTCAGAAATATCAAGGCAGAGAAGAACACTCTGGGTTTGGTCTGACGGATGGCAGAGAGTTGGGAACAGCACGACCGGCCCAGAGTTGTGACAGCTCACATCTGAAAGGCAGCGCAGGGATTTTATAAAGCGCGCCTTCAGGAACCACCAATTGCTGTCAAAAGTTGGAGCTAATTTGTGAATCAGTGGCACCTGGAACAGACAGACACTCAACGCAAATGAGACACACACACACACACAAACACACACACACACACACACACAGAGAGAGAGAGAGAGAGAGAGAGAGAGAGAGAGAGAGAGAAAGCACCAAACATGCACAAAATAATACAGGATGTAACCCTCATTTAATGATGTATAGCCCAGAGTGTTTTCCAATTAAGTCAACATGTTATACTGTTATACATGCCCTTAAAGGAATGGTTCACCCAAAAATGAAAATTTGCTGATAATTTACTCACAAGAGGGATGACGTAAGCTCGTTGGTAAGGTCACGCATCACGTGGAGGAGGAGTCAGGAAGCGCATCATTGTTTACAAGAGAAACTTGTGCCGTTCACAAACCAAAACAGTCCAAAACAATTTCAAAACAATATAAAATAAAATAAAAATCATTTCCAAATAATAATAATAAAAAAAAAAACAATGTAAACAATGACATGCTTCCTGACTCCTCCTCCACGTGACGCGTGACCTTACCACCGAACTTACGTCATCCCTCTCATGAGCGCACGTCACAGAGATGTATAGAAGCGAACATTTGTAGTTAAAAAGTATTTAAGTATTGTTTTGTTTCTAAAAAAATAATCAATTGTTTGGGTTCAGAAGAACTTTATTTGTTGACTGGAGTCATGTGGATTATTTTGATGCACCCTAAATACGCATTTTGGACCGTCAAAAAAATGGAGGACATTCACTTGCATTGTTTAAAGGAGGAGGCCTGAAATGAAATCCTAAAAGTCTTAAATTCTGTTTTAATGAAGAAAGAAACTCAGATACATCTTGGATGGCCTGAGAGTGAGTAAATTATCAGCAAATTTTCATTTTTGGGTGAACTATTTCTTTAAAGCCTGGTTAAAATGCATAAAATGCTGTGAATGACATAAGCATGTATTGCCAGGGTTGGGAGGGTTACTTTTGAAATGTATTTCACTACAGATTACAGAATACATGCTGTAAAATGTAATTTGTAACGTATTCTAAATACTTTGGATTACTTCTTCAGCACTGGGAGATTTTTTCACTTGCTTTGATTATAAAAACTGCCAGTACAGTAAAACAAAATACACATGTTAAAAATACATTCTCTGAAAAACCTAAATATCTTATGCAGTGTTGTTTCTAAAACAAGATGAATAAAATTGATCTTGTTTTAAGGATTTTTAGATATTTTTACAGGAAAACAATACAAAAGTTATTATCAAGAATACGATTTTTGCCCTAATATCAAAGATCTTACTAGAAAAAAAGTGAATTTTCTTGATGTGAATTGAATGTGCCTGGTAACGTGCATGTAAAATGGCTAGAAATAGCATTTTAGCTTAGCGTAAATCTGACAATTTACACAAGGTTTATTTCTATTTCTTCTGCTCCAAACTTACTTCAAACTTACTTCTCTGTCTGCTCGTATGAATGTAACACATCATAAGAAAGTGTTTCACCACTGTTCAAATGCACTTTGGATCGCATCATTTATATGGATAAATGTTTTCCATCTGAAAGGACTAAATATTAAATGAAACAAATGACAATAAAATGCAAAGTAATCTCTTCAGTAATCAAAATACTTTTTGAATGTAACTGTATTCTTATTACCAATTATTTAAATTGTAACTGTAGTGGAATACAGTTACTTATATTTTGTATTTTAAATATGTAATCCCGTTACATGTATTTCGTTACTCCCCAACCCTGTGTATTAAGGTGATGTATGCTGAAGCATATGGGTAGGCTAATGCACTGTTTGTATATTCATTTGACATTAACCTCTACCTTATTTCATTTCAGTATTTCATTTTTTGTATTTCATTTTGTTGTATTTCATTTCTGTTTTTCATTTGAATGTTTTTCATTCTACTGCGTTTCATTTTGCTGAAATTTATTGTCATCCTTTTTTTATATACAGCCCCATCGACTGCTATTTTTTTCTTTTTTACAAACAGCCGTCAGAATAAAACCCCAAAAGATATTTTTTGTATCCTGTGTTGTTTCTTTACAACCACCGGCTTCATTTAGTTCCAACATACAGTTAAAAAACAGCATCAGGTAGTAAACAGATGCCTTTTTTTTTATTTTTTTTTTTACTAAACTGTAATTTACACTGTCATTTTAAACATTGCATTCATTGCCTTCACTGTAAAATGTTGGATTGTAGGAATGTAGTCCCTTGTCCAAAGTTATAAATCAATGTATAAAAAAGGCCTCAAAAGAAAAGATTTTGCAGAGAAGGTACAGAAGACACTTTTACTGTGATCTCACAGGAAGACATTCAATACATTTTGACAAGTAATGTGAGAAACTTTTACCTCAATACTGACAGATGCTCCCTGGAAATTTGAAATAATTGTCTCTGGAACATTTTTTACATTTAAATAACACTGCTCAATTCCAAATGACAAGTTTCTCTCAAATTATTGAAGATTTTGAAACACCTGTCTTCCAAGTACCTTGGGACCTAAGTTCTAGTATTTAAAGAGAGAGACGATGAGAGACAGAAAGGGAAAAAAGGACTGTTGTGTTGGTCAACCAACATAAAGCTTGTGTTACATTTACATTACAGTTACATTTAGTCATTTAGCAGACACTTTTTCCACAGTGACTTGACAAATGAGGAACATAACAAGCAGTTTGTCATACAAAAGTCAACAATGTCTTCAATATCTCTCTGCCAAGTTTTTTTTTTTTTTCTAAAATAATTAAATATAAGTGCAGTTAGTGTGGACTGGTTAAGTGCTCACAAAAGAGTGTTTTCAGCTGTTTCTTGAATGTTGAGATGGTTTCAGCAGATTGAGTGGAGGTTGAAAGCTTATTCCACCACAGAGGAACAAAGAAAGTGAATGATCATGAAACAGACTTTATGTCTCGTTGCAATGGGAATCGTTGAGTGGAAAATAGGAAACGACGTGCCCCTGTGGTATCCCTTCTGGGGCTTCAGCTTAGATCAGTGTCTCAGTGGTATGAGCTATTTGACCTTTCCTGTGGTTAGGGTAAAGCACTGGGACTCACAGTGTCACCAGTACTTGCACTGCTATCCACAACACTCGTAAATTTGCCCCAGGTACTTTGCAAACCATTTTGAGGTGAACTATACCTTTAAGTGTCCCACTTTACATGTTTTCACCCATAAATGCATGTCAATAGTGCAATCAAAATAAAGTTAAGGAAAACACAGAATAAAGAAGGTGTTGGAGAACGCCTCTGTTGCTCTCTCTTTATCTGCAGTGTGGTTGCCATATGTTATGTTAGCAAAGCTTTACATCAGACAGCCAGGCAAGACTGTTGTCTGCACTATGTTATTAATTCCACTCTAAGGCCAGCACGGCTTCCAAACTCCAGCCATTAGAGCGGATGCGGGCGGTCTGTGTGCCTTTCCGATCCTGTCCGAAAATCTGCATTAATACCTCCTCACCTGGGAGTGCTATTAAATACCCAGATAAACAGCACACTAATGACACGCTCTGCTATCTGCTGGTTAAACAAAACAGCAGGGAGATGATGGGTAAGCATTCTATTTGCTTAGCATTCTGTTTTGCAAAACCTTCTGTGGACCCAAATGGACCAGAGAGATAGAGATTACAAGAAAAACATTATAGCTCAGAAATAGCTCATGCATTTCACATTGAATTTTCCAAAAATCTCCAAACAATTGCTTAAATTGCTTTCACTTTCCACGAATAGGGTACACTTTTGTGTCCTGTTTTTTTTTTTTATTTTATTTTTTTTTTAGGGGATAGTCTACCCAAAAATTAAAATTCTGTTATCATTTATTCTCACGTTGTTCCAAGCCCATAAGACCTTCTTTCTTGCGTCAAACACAAAAAGAGTTGTTAGGCAAAATGACAAACTCAGTCACCGTTCATTTTAATTGTACTGAGAAAAATACAATTACAGGACTTGCTTTTTTATTACACAAATGCGACGTTTTTTCAAATTGTGACACCCAAAAACATCACAACGATCTTCATTTGGATTTCTACAGCATGCCGGGACAACAAGTGAATAATCATTCTCATTCTGTTTTTTTTTTTTTTTCAGTTGTAATTTAAATTGTAGTGTTCAATTTCATTCGTCAACCTCAAACTTCAACCCTGTTACCCAAGTTGTTGTTAGAAATTATCAAAAGACCAATTTTCTTTCATTTATGATAACTATAAGTATATCAAATATTTCAAACCAACATTAGATACAAACTGAGTGATAGCTTCAATTTAGGCTAAATTTACAACATACTTATGTTTAAGTTACAAAGTTACAAATAACTCATATCATTTTTTGTTTGATTTCCAGAAGTTGACCATCAACAGTACCTCATTTCCCTTTTTTGAGAGTTTCAGGCCCTATATTTTGTACCCTTATCGTGAAAAATTCCTTATACAAACAATCCTCACACATTATGACCAATGCTTAATAATGTCAGAGAGTGAGGATTATTTCTTTTTTTGAGACAAAGCAAGAAAGAAACAAGAAACCCTTTCACATTGGAATCTGATTCGTTATTGAACTGTTAATTGTTTTAATCTTATAAGAACTCATTCTGCAAATCACTTAACCTCCTCCCTCTCATTTTCCTTACCCTCTTTTCCCAAACCTCTTGACTTCAATTAAATATGATTGAAGAAGAGAAAAGGAAACTAGAGAAGTAGATAACATTCTTTAATTGCTATCTCTCTTGTGTAATTACTCATATCAGACAAAGCATTATGATTTTGAAATGCTCCCCTGTGACTGTGTATCCACTTCAGCCATCCTGATTGAAATTAACAAATTTGCAAAAGGATTTTTTTTTATTCTCATCCAGACATCAGGTATTAACGAAACACCAGGTCATAGTTTCATTGCTTTAATCATCACAACATTCAAAGTCGCTAATTAAAATTTTTTTGCTTGTCAGTGTTGGTAGATTTTAATCAGGTGGTAATTTGTTGAGCTAAAAAATAGCTTGCCTTAATCAGACACAAATAAATCTAAAACAAATTCCTAATTCAAACTGGTCAACTGGTCTTGTAACTTATTACTGGTGGTGTATTGTTTTCGGCTAAGATGTAATGTTGCAATCAAGTGATTGATTTATTTAAGTCAAGAGACTAATTAGAATTAAATTTGTTCCTACATTATTATTGTAAAATTGAATCCAGCAATCTGATTCGACATAATTTCCTTAGATAATTAAATCCTTGTTTGATCCTTTTCATGTTTGTAAGCAGGGGCGGCTCTAGGCTCAGTGGAAATCTAGGCTTCCAGAGCCATGACACCAAACTGTTATTCCTATTAGGAATCTGATTACAGAACATCATCAGATCATGTCATATTCATCAACAAAAATGCATGACCACAAAGTGAGAATACCAGACATTCCAAGACACTAGATTTACAAACAAAAGTACAGCACAGATAAGGTTTAACATGTGCATTGCTGCTTGCATTGATGACAGGAAAGTCAGTCCATTCCTCTTTCATATTACTGGATGTTGACTGTGAATCCCAACTTCTTTCCAACCACAACATTTTTAGAAGCTATAATTGTGAAAATAAATAAATGCATAAATGAATAAAGATGATCTATAATAAGTAAAGATGCCTTACCCATTCTCAATCACATATTCAATTTTTTATATAATCTATTCTTATTATACACAAACACATAGATACATAATACAGGCACACATATAATGTAATACATGTAATGCTAGCCAGCCGGTAGTGCTGTGCTGTGTGTAAATCTCACTCTCCTGGCCTCTAGAGGTGCAGTGGTGACTGACGCTAGAGGCTGTAGCCTTTAGCCTCCTCGTTAGCACACCCGCCTCCCGTGCTGGAGACGCAGGTCGAGCAGGTCTGGTTACACACACACACACACACACGTTGAAGCCAATTATAATTAAACATGTAAACAAATAAAATCATGCATCCAGATCGGATCATTTGAAAGCCTTGAAAGTTACAGGCTACGCGAATCACACGTGGATATCACAGAAACTAAACATTCATAAAATTGCTGTGTGTGTGTGTGTGTGTGTGTGTGTGTGTGTGTGTGTGTGTGTGTGTGTGTGTGTTGGGAAGACTGCGGCTGAATAGCGGAATAGCTGGTCTAAAGAATTTTATTTTACTGCACACGTGAAAACTTGGTGATTAGTACAAGGTTATAAAACATTCAAGGCCCAGTAAGCCCACCCCTAGCGCCGCACCTGTTTGTGAGGGATTTCCACTATCATTCATCTTCAGAGTTAATAAGTTTGTCATAACTATAAATAGCAGCCAGCAAATGATAAAAGGTTAATTTTTTTGGATATCTGGTTCATATTTTAAATAGTTTTATTTCACAGTATACAGTATAGTTATCGCACAGAATATGGAAGGGAGAGAGAGATCCATTTTGGGTCCCTGTACAGGATCATGTACAGAACTAATGAATGAACGCAATTAGCTCAACTGTGTTTCTCATTCCTCTGTGCTGGTGCCCGAAATTCAAAATATTAAAATATATTCTTACCTTCATATATCACATATCTATAACACTGGAATCATAGGCACCATAATTGGATGTATTAAACGTTTCTAATCAAATTCACAGGTTTTTATTATACATTTCCAACAGAGCTCCAGACATAAAATCACCTGAATAGATCTTTGTAAAGGAGGACGCAAGAAGCAGTTTTCCTTCTTCAGGTGACGCTTTATTTCCCCTCTTCCTCAACACCACTTTAGTTACCTTTATACACTCTTTAAACCCTAACACACACACTGTTTCTACAAATAACTTTCACTACTCGGGCATCGTTGCTCTGGCTCGGCTCTGTCATATCCAGTCTCTCTCCACTGAGCATTGTGTCGCTCTCTTTATGCCGCTCTCCCCGTGCTCACTGAAATTAGAGACAGGTGTTAGACAATTTAGCTCAGGTGTAAGCGCCCTTACCGCTTTCTCTCTCCGGAGAGATGCTTGACCACGCCCCCGCTGCCACATATCCCCACGGCCCGACTCAGGCCAGGGCAACATCCGACCTGCCTACCACTCCCCCCCCCCCATTCCTGGAAAGGAAGTCGGCGACAGCCATCTGCGCCCCCGGTCTGTGGACCACCTTGAACTTAAACGGCTGAAGAGCCAGATACCAACGGGTGATCCGGGCGTTAGTATCTTTCATGCGTGGAGCCACTGGAGTGGGGCGTGATCCGAGCAGAGGGTGAAGGCCCGCCCCAACAGGTAGTATCGGAGAGTGAGGGCCGCCCACTTGATGGCGAGACACTCCTTTTCCACGGTGCTGTACTTAGTTTCCCTTAACGAGAGCTTACAGCTAATGTACAGCACCGGGCGCTCCTCCCCCTCCACCACCTGTGAGAGCACAGCCCCCAGCCCCCTGTCTGAAGCATCTGTCTGTAAAACAAAAGGGAGAGAGAAGTTAGGTGAATGTAACAGCAGCCCCCCGCAAAGTGTGGCTTTAACTTGCGTGAACGCTCGTTGACACTGCTCCATCCACTGGACCGGATCTGGAGCTCGCTTTTTACTGAGATCAGTCAGCGGGCTGGTGACGTCCGAATAGTTAGGCACAAACCTTCTATAATAGCCAGCCAGCCCCAGGAACTGTCTCACCCCCTTTTTGGTCTTGGGTCTCGGGCAGGTCGCAATCGCCGCTGTCTTGTCAATTTGGGGACGCACCTGCCCGTGGCCCAAGTGGAACCCCAGATACCGTACCTCCACCCGCCCAATCGCGCACTTCTTCGGGTTCGCTGTGAGTCCCGCTCGGCGCAGCGATCTCAGAACCGCCCTCAGGTGTTGCATATGCCGCTGCCAATCATTGCTATAAATGATGATGTCATCTAAATAGGCAGCGGCGTAAGCTGAATGTGGCCTGAGGATTCAGTCCATGAGACGCTGAAACGTAGCCGGGGCTCCAAACAAACCGAACGGAAGTGTCACAAATTGGTGTAATCCAAACGGTGTGGAGAAGGCGGTTTTCTCACGGGAAATTGGTGTCAAGGGGATCTACCAATAACCCTTCGTCAAATCCAATGTTGAATAAAACCGAGCAGTGCCCAACCGATCGAGCAACTCATCAACGCGAGGCATTGGATACGCATCAAATTTAGACACCGCGTTGACTTTTATGTAATCCACACAGAATCGCACAGACCCGTCGCTCTTAGGCACTAGAACAACTGGGCTGGACCAATCACTGTGGGATTATTCTATTACCCCCATATCAAGCATCGCATCCAATTCTTCCCGAACAATTTTCTTTTTGTGTTCGGGTAGTCGATAGGGGCGGCTACGTACCACGACCCCCGGCTCGGTCTCGATGTGGTGATGGATGAGGTTTGTACGTCCCGGTAGAGGGGAGAACACATCTGCAAACTCCTGTTGCAACCTGGCAACCTCCGCGAGTTGGCTCGGTGAGAGGTGGTCTCCGCAAGTGACCGGGGTGAACTGATTATGTTTTGAACTCACCTCCGGTCCGAGCTCCGCCTTCTCGGGAACCACCGTAGCCAACGTCACGGGGACCGCCTCCCTCCACAATTTTAGGAGATTGAGGTGGTATATTTGATGTGCGTCCCCTCTATCGGTTCGTTTAACCTCATAATCAAGATCTCCCACTCGTCATGTGACCTCAAAGCGTCCTTGCCACTTGGCGAGTAATTTAGAGCTCGATGTGGGAAGCAATACAAGCACTTTATCTCCCGGTGCAAATTCCCTTAGCTGAGTTCCCCTGTCATACAGTCGGCGCTGTTGTTCTTGAGCTTGGAGCAAATTCTCCTGTGTTAGTTGCCCCAAGGTGTGGAGTTTTGCTCGAAGATCAAGAACGTACTGAATTTCATTTTTACTGTTTGAAGGTCCCTCCTCCCAGGCCTCTCGCATTACATCAAGCACGCCGCGTGGGCGTCGCCCATACAGCAGCTCAAATGGGGAGAAGCCAGTGGAGGCTTGCGGGACCTCTCGTACTGCAAATAACAGGGGGTCGAGCCATTTATCCCAATTTCTAGAATCATCGTGCACGAACTTACGAATCATGTTTTTGAGGGTTTTATTAAATCGTTCCACCAGGCCATCCGTTTGAGGATGGTATACACTGGTGCAAATCGATTTAATATTTAATAGTTCGTACAGCTCGCGTAGTGTCCGTGACATAAACGTTGTGCCTTGATCGGTGAGGATTTCTTTCGGAATCCCCACCCGGGAGATTATTTTGAAGAGTGCCTCCACAACACTGCGTGCTGAGATGTTGCGAAGAGGCACTGCTTCCGGATATCGCGTTGCATAGTCCACTAGGACCAATACAAAGCGATGTCCGCGTGCTGACCGTTCTAATGGCCCGACGAGGTCCATTCCAATTCTCTCAAAGGGGACCTCGATCAGAGGGAGAGGGCGCAATGGCGCTTTTGGGGTGGCCGGTGGGTTAACCAGCTGGCATTCGCGGCATGCTGCACACCACCTGCGGACATCTCCGCCAATGCCCGGCCAATAGAAACGGGCTATTAGATGGTTCAGTGTTTTCCTTTCTCCTAGATGACCTGCCATGGGATTATAATGAGCCGCCTGGAATACCATTTCCCGACGGCTCCTTGGAATCAAAAGTTGGGTTGTATCCTCTTTGGTTCGAGTGTCCTGTGTCACTCGATACAACCGCTCATTTATAATTGCAAAATAGGGGTATGAAAGTGCGATGTCAGGCTGGAGTCGTTGACCATCAATAACTCTCACTTGGTCAAAGGCGTGTTTGAGGGTTTCGTCTTGCGACTGCTCCAAAGGGAAATCCCCCTCAGGGAATTCCCTGAGAAGGGGAGGGGCTGCAGCCTCTCCCCCTCTCTCGTCATCATGACGTGGAGCTGTCGAGGACGGCCCCGGCTCCGCCTCCCCTGCCAGAGCATCGCACATCACACATCTCCCTATTTTCACACAGGACCCATCCGCGCAAATTCCCTTTAATAAAACTCTAAAATCAGGCCAATCAGTCCCCAAAATCAGCAGATGGGTGAGGCGGGAACTAACCGCAGCCTCCACTCTATGCTTTTTCCCCCAGAATTTAATTGTCAGGGTCACCACCGGATACTTGTGAATATCCCCGTGTACACACTTCACCTTCACCGTTTTGGATGTGACCAATGCCTCGGGTTGAACCAGGCGTTGGTGGATAGTGGTTTGATTACACCCGGTATCCACCAACGCTTGGTGAGTACCCCCCTTGACACTTACCGGTATCCGGTACGCTCCGGCCCGGTCGGGGGCAGCCTGTGGGAGGTCAGAGACCCGCACCACCGTCCCCAGCTCCATCAGAGGGCACTGATCTCGGAAGTGGCTCGGGTCTCCGCACCTCCAGCAGGCCAGCCCAGGCGCTACGCCCGCACCTGCGTCGGCGGGCGCCCCCCCTGAGGGGGAGAGCGGCGGGGCATTGGAGTAGGGGAAGGTGTCGCCTCCCACACCCGGGGAACTGGTCTCAGGGGCTGAGTTCTTCCTCGTCTGCGTGGGGCAGGAACGGGACCTGGAGAGAGAGCAGACGAGAGAGAGAGAGGGGAGGGGGAAGAAACAGAGGGAGGAGAGAAATCGTAGGAGGGATCTTCCGCCCTCGGGATCGCCGCCATGTGGTCCTCCGCAAGTCGGATAGCTTCCTCCAACGACGCCGGGCAGTGGCACTGGACCCACTCTGCCGTTCCTTTTGGCAGTCGAACTATGAACTGTTCCAGTACCACCTGGTCGATAATTCCCTGGACGTCGCGATCCCCCGCTAGCAGCCATCTTCGGCAGGCGTCACGGAGCCGCTGGGCAAAGGCAAATGGGCTGTCAGAGCTTTCCAACTTCAAGCTCCGGAAGAGTTGACGACTTTCCTCCGGAGTGCGACCAACCCGTTGCAAGATGGCTTTTTTTAGATCTCCGTAGGCCAGGAGGCTCGACGCTGGCAGTTGTTGAGCCGCGAGCTGGGCTTCCCCGGACAATAGTGGGATCAGTCGGGCTGCCCATTGGCCGAGCGGCCAGCCCCAGATCTCGGAGGTCCGCTCAAACAAATCCAGGAAAGCCTCGGGGTCGTCCGCCGCCCCCATTTTCTGTAATGCTGGCGTGGGTAACGGCGTGGGTGTGTCCGGGGTCACGGCTGAGGATGCCCCCTGGCTGAGGAGGCTCCGGATCGCCTGCCGGTCCTCGGCTTGAGCATGCATGAGCTCGACAAACCGGCGGTCTTGATCTTGTCAGAGCTCAAGCAGCGTTTGTTGGTGGTTCCGATGTAGGCTGGCGAGGGCTTGGAGGATCTCCGCCAACTGGGAGGACTCTACGGGACGACCTCCATCCATCTTCGACCCAAACTTCAATCCCGGGTTTCGGCACCAGTGTAAAGGAGGACGCAAGAAGCAGTTTTCCTTCTTCAGGTGACGCTTTATTTCCTCTCTTCCTCGACACCACTTTACAGTTACCTTTATACACTCTTTAAACCCTAACACACACACGGTTTCTACAAATAACTTTCACTACTCGGGCATCGTTGCTCTGGCTCGGCTCTGTCATATCCAGTCTCTCTCCACTGAGCGTTGTGTCGCTCTCTTTATGCCGCTCTCCCCGTGCTCACTGAAATTAGAGACAGGTGTTAGACAATTTAGCTCAGGTGTAAGCGCCCTTACCGCTTTCTCTCTCCGGAGAGATGCTTGACCATGCCCCCGCTGCCACAATCTTGCTTTAGGATTTTTTAAATTCCACATTTAATACATGTCAACTTTTGTCTTTTGACTGACAGTCCGGCTCTTACAGGTCTGAAAGTAAACAAAGCTGTTAAGCTCACCGAAACGATCCCCTGTTTAATATGCAACATTGTTAGCTTTTCAGGAGTGTTTCAAGAGTCGATTTCTGAATGTTGTGAAATGCTGCACTGACAGGACTAAGTTTGTTTATCCTCAAACTCCACAGATGTAGTCCAACTTTTAGGCATATTAACACGACTATACAAAGTCTTGGAGATGTTGATGCAAGCTCTGTTAATGCTGTTTGATTTTATCTGGTTGAGTGCTCTTCTCTCGCCAGTTCTTATCCCTCCTATATAGTCAATAATACTTTTAAGTCCTTGTTTCTCATGAGTTTTCCAAATTCCAAATAAATGTGTTCTTTGTTTTGAACAGTGATGTGGGTTTGTGCCACCACAGTATTTAGTTCTCTCCATAGTTGTGTGATGATAATGGGTTTTTGGATAGCAAAGAAAGGTTTACTAAAAATACTGGATTCTGAGACACTTAAATTTGTGCTTCAGCTCTTGTGTGTGATAAAATGTTTTAGACCTTTTTTATTGCTCCAACCAGCAAAGTACATCCTGAGGGGCCATATGGTTTCATTGGAAACCGATTCTGGATAGATATTTCCTGGGCTTTCTGTCCTCTTATTAAAAATTAAGAATTTTGGTCATCTGGTGCAGTGTGATACCATTTATAAAGGCCAAACATTGACTTTAGAAAAATGTCATTGTACACAGAACTCACATTTTCGTAATGCATGCTCAATATCTTGGCCCGCAAATCCATGCAAAATGCATAAAACATTTCATATATTTTTCTAATATTTTAACACTGAAAAATAGTTCCAGATCCCTTATTTCTCAGAAAAAAATAACATTTATGTGTGTGGGTGTATGTGTGGGAGTGTGTGTGTGTGAGAGAGCGGGTGTGAAAGGCTGCACACAGAGCCATTGAATGTGCTCATTATGGTGCTGGCCAGAGTGGCTCCCCTCCTTCTGCTCTGCTCAGCCCTAGAACACACTGACCTCATTTCTCAGCCTACCCAACCACCCTACTAATGACTGCAACTCACCATTCTGAGAGAGAGTGGACCATTGCCTTGCACTCCTCACTATCATGCCATCAGCTTTTAATGAGTCATTTCTGCTCCATTAGGAGAAATGACACAGTTCTTTTTTGACACCTCTCTGGGGGTCCATGTGAGACCATCACTAACAGAGATAAACAGCTGTCATCTGCATCTTCTTTTATTTGAGCACCACTTGTGAACCCCTCAGTTTTGAGTTGAGTTTTTCATTATAAGTGTGCCACAATTTAACTGCTCAGTACCATAATTTTGAATGTGACTGGATGCAACAGCCTTAATGTACCATAAAATTATTTGAACATATACTGAAAAAACAACAACAACCTGATTTGTTGGCTTAACCATAATGTATGAAAATAGATAGCTTAAACTCAGAAATGTACATATTTATAATATTTTTAGCTTTACTTAATTTGCATTCATGTGTACAATTATTGATATTGTTTTACTTGTTAAGTCTCTATTAGGGTGATTAATAATACCTTTGGTGAAGTATACAATTCTGTTCAATCCATATAATTTTTCCTTGCGCATGGGAATTGCTGAAGTGCAGCTTTATCCGCACTTTTTTGGGAATCAAGTTTAATGGCTGACTGGTCATTATTGTCTTTTGAGCCAATTAAATTAAATAGAAACAATAAAATAAATGTTCATTTTAAACAACGTTCTAGTTAAATCTTATTTGTGTTACATACAGTACCTTTTAAAGTAAATAAAGTTGAATTAACTGATAAATTTGTGTATATCTAACAAAAGTTTTCATGACATAAAATGACCATAAGTTGAATTTACTTAAAAAGGTGATGCAAAAAATGCTACATATATAATTTAAGTAAATCCAACACATATTTTTTTCAGTTCTCAACAATGAGTAATACTTGTACATCATTTATAAATTATGGTAAAAGTTCATTTCTACATACAGTATACTGACACATTTTTACATTAAAAGGTGTATATGTTAACATTATTTAACTAATGTAACATATTGCCATATGAACTATCAAAGAACTTTGCTATATTTGTAAATTAACATTAAACATTATTAATACATGCCATAAAAATCATTGTTAGCTCATGATACCTATTGCATTTACTAATTTTAATAAATAGAACCTTAGGTAAAAGGTATAATATAATATGAGGGTATATAATATAATATAATAGATAAAATTATATACTGTAATATAAAACTATCCAGGTATAGTCTTGGTAACCGGATGTTTTGGACTTTGGACACCATTCACAGAGACTTTATAATTATCTTCCACCAACAAGCCAGCTGGAATGTTGTCTGAAAGTTTGGCTGAGCTGTTGACCATTGAGTCGGTTTGTGCTGTTTGTGAAACTATGAGGCCTGTTTTAGGTTTCTCTGTAGAAACCTGAGACTGCTTAGGATTCTGAGGTGAAAAAGGTTAAACCAGTTGCCATCTGCCCATGTCAGTGTATTTGTAATGAATAGATTTCATTGTAAGTGCTCACAGTAGGTGCATATCAAGCCATTATAAGCTTGGTTTGATTGGATGTGAGATGTTTTCTAACTTTATTTCTTGCCCATTTCTTATTTAGATAAACTAAAGGGACAAAGTCGTCACATTGGGCGAATACTGTAGCCAGTAGCGGTTCTAGCTTGTATGGCGCCCTGGGCAAAACCCGCTTCAACACGCCCCCAAAGTTGTTGACGGGGGGGGGGGGGGGGGGTGTTGGATGTCACCCATGCCTAAATCCGCCACTGACTGTAGCCCTACAAAATAAAAACCCATGGACTTGTGGCAGTCTGTTGTCAATTGTTCATCAGCATTATTAGTAACAAAAGTGCTCTGCCTTTTATGGTATGATACAGAACAGCACAAAAGCTTGAAAATAAATAATTTTATAAAACTGTATGCTATTTCACCTGTGGTTCTTGTGAGAATTGCTGCCTAGTCAGCATCAGCTGGTGAAATTAATCTTCATTTGCACAGTCAGCAATCTTAATTAATTAAAGGAATAGTTCATCTGAAAATGAAAAAGCTGTCATTATTTACTTAACATAATGTCACTCCAAACCCATATTAGCCTATTTTTTCTCTTTTTTTTTTTTTACCATGAAACACATTTTTGTTTGGCAGAATGTTATGCTCAATCACCATTAACTGTCATTGTATGGAAAAAGATGCAATAAAATTGAATAGTGACTGAGGCCAAGTCATATGGGCTTGGAACAACATAAGGGTGAGTAAATAATGGCAGAATTTTCATTTGTGAGTAAACTTTTCAATTTTAGATTTTTTTTTTTTTTAATGTGTAGATTCAGTCATTTGGGCCTTGGTCTAAAGTCACTCAGGATAAGATCTTATTTACTTTTGGCTACAATATGCCTCCATAATAAAAACCTCCTTTCATATTCGCTCTTTCACTGTGAGCCATTTTGTAAAACACTTTCAACCTCTGTTAGAGGAATTTAAAATTCTAACATAATTTCTGCAGAGAGCAAAGTTTATTCTTGCTGTTCCAAGCAAGAATTAATGCTATTATCTTGAAGTACACTGATGTTTAATGAAGAAATATGAACATAAAAAAGTTTATGACGATATATAAAACCCCCATCCACGGCATATAGCACTAAAGCTTCTGATCATACTTTCCCTCAATGGCTCCCGTGCTTTTGCAAAGAGAAACCACAGTAACATCCTTGCATTGGTATAATGAAACACACCAAGTGTATACTGAGTGTGCTAATCAGTAGGCCACCATATGGATTTTTATTGCAGAAACTTTAATTAACATTTAGCTCATCTGTGGCTTCATTAGTTCCCAGATGTCTCACTGCATCTAGGCAGACCCCATGGCGCTTGTGCTGCCTGTTACAGGTGTTGTGAGTCTGGGTTCTCTCCCATGCCTGAGGCTATGTGGATGCTGTGCTAGATATGGAGGAAATTAACCCACATGGTATGTTTTTCCTCTTTCAAGTCAGACTTTCTTTCTCTTTTTAGTTCAGCAGTAAGATGCAGATGCAAGAATTTCTTCACCACTGTCTCCCGTGTCTGTTTCCTCCTGCTAGATGACCTATACTGGCCGTACTAGGAAGCAGTATTGATCAGATGATAGATCTTTAGTGAATTTTCTCTTTTAAGCATTAAACCCCAAAATGAACACACATATATAAGGTAAATGTTCGTTCTGGGGAATATACTATATGATCTGTAGCAATATCCAAGCCTTAAATGATCCTTTACAATAAAAAAAAAATAATTAACTTGAGAACTGTAGTTTAATTGCTGCCTTAAAAGGTTCACTATATATATATATATATAAAGATAGATAAATAGATCGATATAGATATACACCATTTACTTGTGACATATATTCTAAAGTACATGTGCAAAAGTGTTTACATGTGTTGTTGATGTATATTACAATTCTGTATGGGGAGCTCCATATTGCAGAGCAGATCTACCTTGGGTGGTTCATTGTTGCAGTGTTGTTCAGAAAGTTGATATGAAACTGCTTCTTATTTGCTTTTTTAACTTAACAAAATACAGTATGTTGAACAAAAAATGACTTAAATCTTCATACACTGTGTTCACATTGTAATGCTTTGTCATCTTTAATTATTCCAGTTAAATGAACATACACACTGAGTAGAAATTCCAGAAAGCATTGTGATGGGTCAAATGGATTATATATAAATAATAATAATAATTAAAATATATGTTGTTATAGCATAATAATGAAATAATTTTTATAGTGCTCCTTCCCAGATATGTACCCCCTCTCTAAGCATCCCCCTGCTTCTGTGTCTTGTGTTCCACCCCACAGACTCCCATATTAGATGATCTCACACGGAATTACACCATGGAAACATCAGATCCACAGTGCCGGTTCTCTTGGAAAGGGAACTGAGTTCAGCGCTTTGCCTTCTCAAGTGGAAGATGGAACGTCATATGCTATCAATGGATGAATTATGACAAAAGAGCCTCTGGTCACATTGGAGATGGCAGAGCTTCCCATCATAGTGGTCTCTGTGGTATTTGCTCCATAAGTGTCAGGCAGGTCACAGATGTGGCACAGGCTGGATGCTTCTGAGAGCTTTCTCAAGCAAACACAATTTAGCATGGTGTCGGGGGCAGTGGCACAAAGCTGGCTGGATTAAGGGGCTGTCACACTCTGTCTCCCACAACAGGATAACAAGCAGTGCTCAAGCAACCCCCAGGGGGTAAAAGTTACTGGCCTTTTGGTGTGGGGGCCCCAGATGTGTGATCGCACGCACACACGTATGCAAGTACATCAAATCTTTTTTTATGTTAGACATTACACATGCACTCCAAGGGAGCAAAACACATACACACACACACACACACACACACACGCACAAAAAATTATCTCTGGTGTCCTTTATTTGTTAAAATCATTATGTTGTGAACAGAACTGTAACTGCTCTCTAGTGGTTCTAATGAATATATTTTTTAAGACGTGAGCCAATAGAGTTTAACTGACCAAAACTTAACGCTGCTGTCATCGCTGCCTGATATGTGAGTATATATATATATATATATATATATATATATATATATATATATATATATATATATATATATATACAGCACTCTGTTAGATGCAAACATTTTAAATCTGTCTTCATTTGCTCATCGTGGTGTTGTAAGGCAGAATGTTAGCCTCAGTCACTATTCATGTACATTGTATGGAAAAAGTTGCAATGAAAGTGAATGGTGAAAATGAAAAGTAGCTGAGGCTTACATACTGCCTAACATCTCCTTTTGTGTTTCAAAGAAGAAAGTAAGTCATACGGGTTTGGAACAACATGAGGGTGCGTGAATGATGACAGAATTTTCATTTTTGGGTGTTGAAGGTCCTCTAGAAAAGCCTTTCAACGGCTTCAAACATTTCTTCCAGCATTAGATCAAAGTCTTGAAATAACCTCTGTCAGTGGATGGCAGCTTGTTTGGTACAAATGCCTCTTTTTTTAAACAAGGACAGACGGGGAGTCATTAACGTCCATTATGCATTATATGCCGGTGAGCACAGTTCACGTGTGCGTTGAAGCTGCCTGCCCCTCCCCACTTGCCCACCGTGACACCTTGTCAGGTTACAATGTGCTTAAAATAAATTTGTGTGGCAGAAAGAAGAAACTAGGCTCCTGTTTGTGAAGAACCATTCCCCAGAGATGTAGGCAGGGGTGAAGAGGTTAATGAGATTTATTTGTACAACAGTTTTTTTATTAGCTGAATGTCTCCATGGAAACTGCCTCAGTGTCACGCACCCATGGAGGTAAAGACGTGTTTACATGTTGTAAATTATGAGGCAAGACACGCCTCACCTAACTTTAAATAATGTGAAAGAAAGTGTTTGTTAGATTCATCATTTTGTCATTTGTATGGAGGCCACAAAGACAGCTAATATAATATGGACTATATGTACACCATTTAAAAACAAGCAAGCCATCAGGATTTAAAAATTTTGACATACTGTATCAGTCATACATTTTTGTTTATTGTGAAGAAAAAAAATGGTTTGGGTAACAAGAAAAAAATGCTTCAACTTTATTAAACCATAGGTTAATTTTCTTGAAAACTGTAACACTGTGTGTTTCTGTGGCACAATAAAAATCCCTCTGTTTGTTTTGAAAGGACCACCAGCCTGACACAACAACATTAACTCAAACAATGGCATAAATTGGGGGCAGGGCTATCTGTTTGATCGACCAATGTAAGACAGAGAGTGTTTCATAAAGATGTTTGAAAACCATCCCTGCATCCAAAATCGCTTAATGTCAGAATATGTACTGTATTTGATGAAGGACACACTTCTCGGTTGGTTAAACAGTACGTTCTTTTGGTATGCATGCGAGTATGTATAGATTCGGACATACTTCATCTGGAGACATGGGTAATGACCCGTGACCCGAATATATGCAACAACCACGGAAATAATCTACTCTGGTTTTGTTAAACAAGCGCCATTTAAGCACAAGGAACAACTTTCTTTGTATATATTTCACTTAAAGTTGAGAAGAGCCATCTGACCCACAGTTCACTGCCCTTCTTTTCAAATCCAGCATTTTGAATGTGACGTTCTAAGCTTCCAAAGGATAATGGGATCATAAAGTGTCCAGTCGATCCACACCTCAGAATCTCACCGGAAATAATATGTAATCCCGTTTTATGAATAGGCCTACTGAGGATTTGGACATACTACTCCGTTGTCATACTGTTTGGACATATTACTCCATTGTCATACTTTTTTTGGCATCTCAGATGCACAGGTAAATGTCTAAACATGCTGGGCATTACTGCCTGCCGCACCTCTGCCGGTGCCTTCAGTTGTCCAGCTATGGGGTCATCAGCCGGGAGCCACCTATCACAGATGTTTCGCCCCATTAATCCTGGAATATCTCCTGGTAGTGGGACAGCGGTCAGGGACATCTCCTTGCCACCAACCCGCAGCTGGACACCGGATCCTTTCAACTGCCTCTCGTTCTTGTTTTCCCATCAAAACATTCCTCCTTACCCATCGAGACATACCATACAACCAGGGTTCAATACCTACCCTACATCCAAGGCCTCTTCTCTGTTATAAAAAATACAAGCTACCAATCTCTGCCTACCATCTGTCCAGTGCCTATCCTTAAACCAATCCTCCAACAGATTAAGTAGGAGAGCAGTGTGAGAGGTGAGCCGTGAGACTGCGTAAGCTGCCCCTTCAATGCCTAGCTTGGCCTGGTTTTGCTCCCCCACTCAATCCCTCTCCAGAAACACCCAGATAAGGACCGAGTGGTTCAGTGGAAATAATTCCTCCCCACCCCTTTCCTCTTCTACTTACTTCCTCACCACATATCACAATTGTTCCCTATTCCTACTTTCTCACTTCTGCATACCCCACTTTTCATCCTTCCTTCTTAACCATAGCCAGAAGCTCCTTTTTTCTGCTTCCACTGCCATTTCCTTCAGAGACTTTTCAACGCTGATCCAAAGATACCAATGCTTTCAACAGGTGCTGCACTGATGCTCCAATAAACCCTCGAACCCGACCTCCACAGGGTAAGTAGCAGCCCTCCATCCATTTTCTCTACACTCGGTGGCCAGATCAGCATATTTTAGCATCTTCCTCCCATGGGACAGTAAGTTCAATTATTATGACTTTCCTGGCACAATGTCCGACCTCATGGAGGTAATGGTGATCTCAGAAGGATATTTTAGCTGCTGGCCATGGTCAACCACCATTGATCAGTCACTTCCATGTGCCAGGATTGACCTTTCCTCCCTCCGTGCCGTGCCTCGTGTGGCACCCCCCTTTTTAACCAACTCAATGTACTTCCTCAGAGGAGCACGATGGCCTTTGTTAGCCTTTATTCTACACACCTCAAGGATCTCTGCCAACCTTTACAGAACCTGATAATGCCACCACCTGTACCGTCCTTGTGCCAAGGCGGTTTTGCACCAAGCCAACGTGTGCTGCAGATTTGCTCTTGGGACCTTTCAGAAGGGACAACTCTCCTCTTTACCATACCACAGAGACAAATTTCCAGGGCTTGGAAGAGTGTCACAGGTGGATCTTATTAGAAAACTTAGCCTGGCTCTTCCACAGGTCAGCCCATCCTAAAACTCTATTAGATGCACCTTTCCATACTGTCCAGTGCCCTTGCTGCTGCTGGCTGACTGCTTGAATCATATAGTTACAACTGTCACTACCATCACTTTCTTCTGTTTTTTAGAGGCTGCTGACCACAATTTAGGAGCCATCCCCCATCCAAAGCCTGCTCTTCCTGATTGGGTTCTTCCAACAATCTTTTGATGTTTTGGTCTTGAAAACACCCTATTTTCAACCTCCTCTGCCTTCCAGGCACGGCCTGTTCAGACCTAGGCTTGACAAGCCCTCACTGGCTGGTCTGTTGATTCCCTTAGTTCTAAGAACAGCCTGGTCTACTCCTGCTTGTAACCCAGTGTGATGGACTCTAATGGCAGTTGTAAGGTATTTCTTCCAAACAATTCTACTTCTGAAAGACAATGCAGCAAGCCCAAACACTTCCTGATGTAACTGTTGGCCTTGGTGTCCATCCTTGCCACTGCTGCTGCAGTGATCTCACACATCTTTCGCGGCCACATCAGGCGATGATACAATGTAAATTGGTAACACCAGACCTTGTATTTGCCTAGGAGATGACAACTGTCTATCTTATCCAAGCCCTCTTTCAGCTGCTTCAGAACCAACCCTGCCATGTGTTTATCTGACAGATCTGCTGTGTACTCTCTCCCTAAACTTCGAATGGGCTGCTCTGCCAGCACCGGGATACTTTCACCATCCATCTCAAATTATATCTGGTCACTTCTAATCCCCTTACGAATTGAAAGGCTACATGACTTTGCTGTCTTGATCTTCATCCTGGCCCGTGCCAAACAGTCTGTTTGTACATGCAGAAGTCTGGAGGATACTTGTGACATCATCCATATCATGCACAGTGCTATCAATCTCACCCCAGATTGTGTACGGATTCCTCGGGCCATCAGTCTGGCACCAGTTATGATGATTGGAGCTGGTGTGGAACTGATTCATAGGCATTTGCCAAGTCTAGCCAGACTACATGGAGGTCTTTCTTGTCTCTCTTGGCAGACTGGATCTGCTCCCATATTGCTGATGCATGCTCCACACATCCAGGAAAACCAGGTATGCCTGTCTTCTGGCAATTTGTGTCTATGTATCCATTCTTCATGAGATAATCAGACATCCTCCTTGCTACCACCGAAAAGAAAATCTTTCCCTCCACATTCACTAGAGCAATACTCCTAATATGACTTACTGTATGTTGGTGGATTCCTGTTCTTTGGGTATAAAGATAGCCACTGCCCTTTGCCATTCCAAGGAAATGCACTGCTTCTTCCAGGCAACTCTCAGTAGTCTCCATAACAGTTTTAGAACTGTTGGGCACCGCTTACACAAACTAGGTATCCCATTCAGGCCCGGGGCTGACGTTGCCCTGGCTTTTTCTACCACCTGCCTGATCTCACTATATAGTGAAGCAGTATGGATATTCGGACACAGCAAATATAAATTATTTGCTATTTCGTTTGGTGATGCTAGTGCCTTATAAATTACACACTTCAGCATTAAAATTTGTTTTGTTGGTGCAACCTAATGTAGTTAAGTTGATTCAGACATGTTAAATTGTATTTTGGCTTAAATAAAACCAGTTAATTTAGAAGAATCAAGAATCTTTTTCAGTTGTATTATGGCACAACAAACCTACCAAACACCAGTATTGACAAACACACCAGTGCTCTTTTCACTCACTGTTCAGCTGGAGATGTTACTGCTATAGATGTATTAACTCAATAACTCCAAGATATTTGTCTTGTGCCTGGCAACAGAGCAGAATAAAAACTTTTCTTCAGCTGCTGTTTTAGTACTGTATGTTAACCCACATCCATCAAGCACAGTACAGGGTCAGGAACACGGTGGACATAAACCATTATAGCAGAAGAAGCCCTGTGCACGGCTGGCCAACAGAGGGAAATCTGAACACTACTGTCCTGTCTGCAAGAGAAGGTGGGGGCCTACTTGGAGGAAGCAGGGCAGAAATGTGAAGTGCCCTGACATTTTAACGGACACATCTGAAATCACAAGCCGTCACTCCCAAAGGGCACTCAGCTCAACAAGACTGTGAGTGTAATATCTGTGTATTCACATGGTAACAGCATTTTCTTTTTTGTACATCAACTGATGTTTTCTTACAATAGAAAGGGACTATCCATGTCAGATAAAGGTGCCTGAGCTTTGTTTACACTGCAAGAAAAATCAGATTTTTTAGAATGACTGTTCAAACTGCAGGTTATATATGGACATATCTGATTTTATTCAGGTCAGACTGCAAGTGCTTTTGCTAGCACATCCACTTTAACTGTTGTAGTAATGTTTTGCCAATGTTTATGTTTTTCATGAGGGCAGCATCAAAATATTAACACATTCTTAAAATATTGGGTATTTTGGCTGAAATTACAATGTCCCATGTGGGACGCCCACTGTCCTGTATTTTAGCAGGCAGCAAAACGTCCCATTATCAAGCATAAAAGGGTCGAACAAGGTGCATTCGTTCCATTCAGAAGTGATCATCCCCATGCACTATTCTGCTCACAGACTTTACCTTCTACCGTAAGGTGTAATAAAACGGTCATTCTAACTGAATTTTAAGTCTTTTTTTATTGAAAATTCTCTTGTAACGGCCCTTCAGCGTGGTCATCATTATGCTTTTCCTTTAAATGCCCATGAAGGCTTCATTTATGCCGTCTGGAATGTCACAACAACTGACGAAACAACCTGTCACACACAACGAATGATGGAAAAAAAAAAAAACCCACATGAAATCCGATCTGACCGTTCAGACATGCACATTAACAAAAATCTGATTTTAATCGAATTTCAAACCATTTACAAATGTGGTATAGATCAGACTTGTAAAAATCTGATTTTATGTGTTTTGGCCTGTTTAGATTACAAAAACCTAAATGGATTTGAGTCAGGTAGGCCAAAAAAACAAACAAACAAACAAACAAACAAAAAAAAAAAACAATTAAAGAAAAAGAAAAAAGAAATAGATTTTTTTTTCTGCCTGTGTGAAAGAGAATAAAGAAGCTGGAGTCTCTAACTGGAATAAAGGATTGATTAATTTAACCAGAACTGAGAGAATTGATTTAATATAGGGTGTAGAAGAATGACAGCACAGAATCTAACTTAATCTGTAAAATGAACTATTAAGCCTTTATTGAACATTCTAATGAGATCTTTAATTAACACCTGTAAGTAATTTCCAGACTGGATATAATTTGATTCACAATCGAAAACTAATTGTGCATCACTTAAATGCAGAGTACTAGGTCCTTGTTAAGTCTCTAAAAAGTAAGTAAAAAAAAAAAAAGGCTAAAAAGTAGTTTTAATTGACCCCCCCAATTATGCGTTAACCAAGCAATTCTACATAGAGTATGTAATTTCATATACAGTCAGAATGCACAAATAATGAGGGTTGTATTGACCACCAAATTAAGCTTTAACATTATACATTAATAGGGAATAAAAGTTATATTACAAAAGTATTCAAGGTCACAGTTTAAAGATTTCAGCACTAACTATTATTAACTATTAAATATAATGAATTATTAACTCTTTTAAAGGACAGGGTAAAAAGCATTCTCTATTAATATGAAATTAATATTGACAAAAGAGGCTGTTACACAAAGAGATGGGATTGAGAAAAGTCTTATTTTCTAGTTTATGGTCCTGTTAGTGTTGTTATTACTTTTTCTCAGTCCTTTATGTTCATACAGGCCTTCTGTGAATGCTGTAAAAGGCTTTAATCAGCAGAGGTAAACAGATTGTAGTGATTATAGCAGGGTCAGTGGGTGCACTGTATCGAAAAGTTCACCTGAGTTCAAGCTACATTAGATGCACAGCACTGTTTGAATAATTAAGGAAATGCTATATCAGGTAACCATGGCAGAGCCAGCCCTGCAGCAGTCCTTACGGTAACCACAGCGTCATGTATATTCACACTGTGACCTCTTAACAGTAGCATTAGCTCTGCTTAGTTTCTGCATGGTTCACAGAAATAATGGACACCTGCAAGGAATGGCAATTTTCCACAGGTAAACTGCTGCTGGACAAGCGGAGGAGGGTTAGGTAAAGGTTATATGAAACACAATAACCAGTGAGTTCACTTCTCTCATCAATAACCTGATTCAGTGACAAAGGACTGCAAGCTCCCAGTTCACTTGGTGACCAAGGCCCCAAAGGCAACAGTCACATGCGCTGGGTATTGGGAATCAATTCAAGCTATATAATGATGCTTAGGACAAGCTGTTACATTTGGTGAAGAAATGTGTAGTAAACATCTTTTCATCTGTGGTCATTTGAAGCCGACTGGGCCCTCCGTGCACCATATGACTGTATTTTCCCCGTGGGCTCTCAGAACAGTGAAGTGTGATGATCTTTCTGCAATCTGCAACATCATTTAAAGAGTCACTGAGCTGCTGCTGAGAGATACGGAAAGGTCTCAAGTTGGTGTTTGAGCATTGAGACACTCACACTTATTTCAATGATTATTTGAACTCAACGGGTTAAATTAAAAAAAATATATTATTAATGTTCATCTGAATAAGAACAAAAGAATTCACAGAATCTTGGTATGAGTCCTGGAGAATTGGCAGCCATAAAGAATGAGACCTGATTAAAGTAGCCTATTCTACTGTCCTCAAAACTGTCTTGCATGAAGTCACAGATCTTATTTCTGCACGAGTGTATATAATATTGCTGCTGCTGACGCTGCAACCGATGTTGTTTACTTATTGTTGTCGTTTGTTGCTTTCTGATACATTTGAAACTTTTAAAATCATGCTCATCGCGTTTTAACGCTCTGATCGAATGCTAGTCAGTTCGGCTGTGTATCGGCCGTGTTCGGGTGACTCCGTGAAGAACACCCTCGCCTCCATTTTGCATAGTTACGCGTGTGTCGAAGGCTCCTCTGCTCCAGCCATCGGTATCACACCGCGGAGAACGCGCTCCCTGCAATGGACGGGTAAGCATAAATTATTTGCCGAATAAGAGAAAATGTGCTGTGTTTGAGAATGGATTAAGCACATTTGAAACGAGTTTAGTCGCAATCTTTAGCGTCTCGTGCAAGGCCGCGCGTGCAGACTGGTGATGCATCAGCTAACATCGGTTAATAATAACAAATGTGCGTTAGCTTCGCAGATCATGCATTACCTCTGAATAGATGCTATATGTATGCACGGAATATTAAAAATAATAATAATAATATGATGGGTAAAAATATCAGTCTACGATGGATTTCCTACTAATGTAGACTTCATGCAATAGTGCACTTAAGCACTGCAGCTAACTGCGCTGCTTCGCGTGAGGTTTCTTTTGTTTGAAATGTAACGGACACTCGCTTAAATCGCGAACGGACAATTAATTAAACATACATAATTGAATATGATGTTTATTTGCACGCTCTTTAAAAGCTATATTTTTTAGTATATTTGTTTAGTTTATTATAACCAATTGTTGGCTGCCGGACATGAGCGGTCGTAATACTGATACTACATTGTTCTGTTTTGCTCAGTTTTACACTGTAATAACTAGTGTAATCGACAGTTCAGTGTACCGATGACATTCTGTATTCAGCTGTTGTATTATTGTTTGTCGTTATGGTTTTGTGAGTCTTTAACACATCAAACGGCCCACAATTGATCGGCATTTTAATATTTTCTCCCTTCAGCATTGCAAGTGATGTTGCAGTTGGTGTGAAGGTGAGTGTTTGTTTCTTATGTCTTCATTATACTGAAATGTTTTATTAAATGTATGAGGAAATCCCCCACATGGCCCATATAATCTTGTAATGATGTTTTGTGAATAATTGATAGGAATAACAATTACAAAATGTATTACTACATCTTAACTATTTGAACGATTTACTGAATATGCAGTGTACATGTTTTGTCTTTCCAGAGAAGCTCAGACGAATTGCTGTCTGGCGGTCTCTACAGCAGTCCAAATTCTGCAGTCACTGGTAAGAGAAATTAATATGGACATCAACAGTCCTCCATTTGGTCACTGATTTGGCAATATCATCGTTGAACTGTGAGAGGGACATCTCATAACTGAGCATTCAGAACAATCCTGTCAGCTTTCATATACTTTATTCATGTGATGTGTCTTTATTGAAATGGTTGGAGACAGTTCAAGAGGTTTAGTTGTAGAGGTGTGAATAGGGCTGGGCGATAAAACGATATACAGCTCTGGAAAAAATTAAGAGACCACTGCAAAATTATCAGTTATCAGGTATGTGTTTGAGTAAAATGTAAATTTTTGTTTTATTCTATTGAGTACTGATAACATTTCTCTCAAATTCCAAATAAAAATATTGTCATTTAAAACATTTATTTGCAGAAAATGACAACTGGTCAAAATAACAAAAAAGATGCAGTGTTATCAGACCTCGAAATCTGGCTATGGAAGCCATCAAACAAAGACAAGCTGCTTGAATTTTTGCGCTAGGAGTGACATAAAGTCACCCAACAGCAATGTGAAAGACTAGTAGAGAGCATACCAAGATGCATGAAAGCTGTGATTGAAAATCAGGGTTATTCCACCAAATATTGATTTCTGAACTCTTCCTAAGTTAAAACATTAGTGTTTAGTGTATAAATTCAAAAAAATTTATATGAACTTGTTTTCTTTGCATTATTTGAGGTCTGAAAACACTGCATCTTTTTTGTTATTTTGATCAGTTGTCATTTTCTGCAAAAAGGTAGCCACCAGCTATCCGGCTAAAATGATATCATTGTGTACTATACAAGACAGCAATACAATACAATGCAATACAGCTATCAAAAGAACACAACAGCAATTCCGACATCAATACCATTGCTGTTTATTTATGTACTATTTAGTTAAAAGTTTTTTTCATGATCCATAGTGCTGTCAGGCAGGAAAGCGTTTCTTCTTCGTGTGATGTTTATTGGCGGTTGGCAATCCCATTTATGATGCATTACCGCCACCTACTGAGCTGGAGTGTGGAGCATCGCAAGAAAGTCTTTCAGTGGAGTGAAACATCAGCTGAAGATGATGAAATTGGCGAAATTTCATCTAAAAGAGGTCACACACACCTTATGTAGGATTAAATCCTAAACTGAGTCTACTTAAAGGTAACTTTCCCTCTGGGTTTACTTGTAAACAAACAAGTTATGTTTACATTAATTCTTGAGGTCTAACAAACATGTGGAATGCATTTCCTCCCCCATTAATGGTCTGAAATTTATATCATGATAAATATCAATATCGAACGATATGATTATTATTATTTTTTTTTAGATAATATTTTTGGAAAAATGCCCAGCCCTAGGCCTCACGATTCGATTCCAGTTCAAAGGGTAATGATTACATTACAAAACGGTTGTCGATATGGATGTCAATTTTCAGACATTTTCATAGTTGATCGTCATGGAAATTAACGATCGATTAATCGGTAACTTTAATATCGCAAAACGCATGCGGAGGACTCCAAATAAAATGTGCATGTAACCTATTGTTTAAATATAATTTACATGAATACACTTAAGGAATGCAAGTATTGGCATTTTCCTCTTAAAATATTCTTAGTTCAGTGCATTTTAATAAATTTAGTCTGAGTTAAGTACGAATTGGTGAATTGTTTAATTTAGTGTTGTCAAAAGTACCGGTTCTTCGGAACAAAGTCGATACTAAAAATAAAAAAGATGTAATGATACCAGTGTTTCTGCAGTACCTGTAGTAACGAGCACCAACTCTATCCGTTACCAGTGCACAGTATGACTAACACACGACAGCTTTAAAATGCTCACAGGCTTATTTTCTTGCATGCTCTGTTACTTCTTTTACACTGAAATGGACAATTAATCAAATTAAAATCGTGACATGTCCTAGTGTTATTTATTAAACTGCTAAAGGCTGCAATCTCAGTGTGCAGTCGAGCTGCATGCTTTAACTGACCGACCACTCAAACACTGGAAACTCCACAGACATTGAGAATCATTTGTGTTGTTTGAGATGACAAAGCAGAGCACTAATCCACTGTAAAATGCATATTACATGTAGACTATATATTTATATAATTAAATCACAGCATTTGTGCTTTCAACTCAACGTTATTTAAATAGCATTTAAAACAACCGAGTTGACCAAAGCGTTTTACAGTAATAATATTTAAAATTACCACATACACAAACACCAGTAATCTAAAATGTAAACACTCCAAAACTGTGTCCTAAATTTCATTTGTTGGACACAAAGGCCATTGTAAAGGGATGAGATATCAGACTTGACTTAGAAGTCTTCAGTGATCACACTGGCTCGTGTCAAACTGTTTATCCAGAAAAGTGAACCTTTAGGCAAAAAACACATCATAATAAATTTGAAGTTGAAGAAATTGTGACAAATAATTATAACTGTATAGTAAAATGTACTGTAATGTTTACGGTAATAATAATAATAATTGAGCAATATATTCAAGCAAGATTGCTGTTGAATAAAAGTTTAGCAAAAAAATGCAATGACATGTTAAAGTTCTATTTTCACTTGTTAAAGGTTTTAAGAATTAATTGATTAGACACCATTTTGATGATGAAATTAAAGTAAACTTGGAGTTCTGCAAAATAATAATTATTAAACTATAATCATTAAAATAATTATTGAATTATTACAAATAACTAAACTGGTGTTTTCAATAGCACAATAGAACCGTGAAATGTTACTGGTATTGGTACAGACTACTGAAATTTTGGTACCGTGACAAAACTAATTTAATTACTGTTAATGAATTAGGCCACTGTTAAAAATAATTTGTATACAAGATACATCACTTAGGCATATTTGAGTTCTTTAAAACTTCACGTTGTGTATCGTGGGATATTTGGGACCTTTTGGACTTTTTTTCTTTAATTTGAAATCAAGTCAAATCATAACATGCTGCATCAACACAGTCCTTAACATACTGTTTCTGAAGCGATGATGGTGAGATGTCAGCTGAATGTGCCTTCGTGCTTTCCCAGGGATCGCTGACGTAATTGTAGTTGTACTTTTTGTTTTCTGCCCGGTGTGTGCAGAAAACATTAATGTTCATTTATAGAGAAATGCTCCAACAAATGCTCCAACACACTTGAGCCTGCTTCATCTCTGATACATGGGTCTGTGCGGTTCTTCTGTGATTTGGATAATACGTGACATGAAGCGCACAAACACCCTCTAGTGGCAGGTGACAGTATAGACAGCCTTATCAACATCTGCTGGCATGATTTCTGAAGACATTTGTCATGAAATTAATTAATCGACAATCGATAAGCTTAATCGATGAAATTATTAATGACAATTAATCGATTTTTGATTAATCATTAACATCTCTAGTTCTCGATGCATCTTGTCCCCAATTTTTTTTTTTTTATCAATACACACATTCAGTATTAAGTATAGGATAATGTACAGTCAGCCAGTTGTTATTGCAGCATAAACCCTGACAGGGTGAAAAGCCTGAAAGGGTTTATTTTGCAATAATCGGCTGACTGTACATTATCCCACTTATTACATGGCTACTAACCAAATAAATATGTAAATGAGCATAAAATATTGATTTGTGTTGAAATGAAGTAATTATGTGAGATAGGGCTGCAACTAACGATTATTTTGATAATAGACTAATCTACCGATTATTAGAATTATTATTTGATTATTCGGGCGATTATTCCAACGATTAGCTCCTAAACGATTATTCATCTTGTGCCTCGAATTAAAAGGTTGTATTAAACATGCTTACTAACAACAAAGAAAAATCATCTTTTAAAAATATCTTTAAATGACATTGACTGAATTACAAGGAAAACAAATACTTGGATTTTTGTTTAATTCATTAAAAAATGTCTGCAAAAAATCATATTGTTATCAAGTGTTTTTGTCTTATTTTAATTTAAAATTATCTACAAATCCTTAAAACAAGATACATTTACTTGAGAAGCAACATGTAAGATATTTAGACTTGCTTTCAGAGAAAGTGTATTTTTCCCACTTGTTCATACTTTTGCTAGTGCAGTAAAGACAAAATATACTTATATTCAAGGTTCTCTGAAAGGAAGTCTAAATATATTATATGTTGCTTCTCAGGCAAATGTCTCTTGTTTTAAGGATTTTTAGATGTTTTGAAATATTGAATATTATATTCAACATTCTCCAATAACAGTTTTTTTTTCTGCAGTATAGCTCCTAAAGTAAATGTACTTAAGGAGATTTAGATATTTATGATGGAAAACAAACCAAAAAAGACAAATCTAAAACCAATTTTTTTTGCATTGTATAATGGGCTAAGACTACACTCTCACCTTTATGGTCACTTCGATTCATCTTTAACTCACAAAAAACAAACTCTGTCTCTTATTAGAGCTCAAGTATCCGATTTTCTTCACGATAAGATGCACACCCTTACACATATTATGATTCACTACATCGTGAGCAATCACGTTATAATCTAGGTGCAGCAAGCTCGCGTGAGGGCTGAGCGTCTCCGTGCGAGTTTGAAACACTCGCGCAGTTTTTCACGTGACTCATATAAGTGGTTCTGACCGCAGAGAGAAATGCCATTTTCAGAGTTTGTGCTTATTTATACAACCTGCTTCCTTATTATTTTAAATTTAATAAAGGATGCATTAAAGATATAACGCCTTTTTAGACGGTCTGACAGACAAATTTTGCTCAAGCGGAACGTTTCACGACGACACTGCTTCTGTATTTACTTATTTTTTATTTTTGTATTATAATTCCCTCATACTTTTCGATCTACATCAACTTAATCTGTTTGGAAAGGTTGGAGTGCATCTGAAATGTGAGCTGTGTTTTCTTCCTCTCCTCAATCAAGCGTGAGCTGAAGTGCTGCCCGCATCATCATTAGCATTTCAAATGATCTCATTTTGCGTTAAATAAGATCAAACAACTGTTCAACTTTGGAAATTTTCGTTATCATTGTCGATAACGCCAACTAATCGCTTCAGCCCTAATGTGAGAAGAAATCGCTGAACAGCTGAAATCCACCTCCAGTTTGTGTCAGAGTTCTGTTGGTGTTTATTTTGTGAAAATGATGGTCTTAATTGCCTATTACAAGGCTACTTGCCAAATAAATAAATAAATGCACATGAAACATTCATTTGAGTTGAAATAATATGCTTGTAGAGATCACACAGTGATCCAAGAAGCATTAAAGATGACTCTCAATACCCGGATGACCAGTCTGATGCGTCTTAATCACCGCATGTGCAGTTGTTACTCAGAGATATCAGACCACTTGATGACACCATTGACCAATCAGAATAGAGTATTCCAGAGCACTGTGTAATAAATAGTATTAAATTATATATTTTTAATTAATCCATCCCTAGCTTATAACTATAACCACAACTATTGGTTGCTGGTTCTGGATGGCTATATGAGATTTCCACTTCAGTAAGAGTGCAGATGTCAGTTTCTCCTTTCCACACCAAAGGTGGTAGTAAAGTGACACAAATAGCGGGGTTGCTGCTTAAGAAATCATCAAGCATCTCGTATACACATTGATCTGACGAGCGAGAGACCTGCCATGAACAACAGCCAAAGAAATAGAGAGCACAAGAGGAGAGAAATGCATTGGGAAGTAGGAGACAAAAATGTATCAGAAAATAAAAATCACCCATGTCTCCCGAATCGCTGCCTCATCAATATTTTCAGCAGTTTTTTCCCTTTTTGTGCAAATCAGTGCAATAAAAGGCGTGAGCTCTTCTTTCATGTTGTTTGTTTACATGTTATTACGAATAAACTCTCCCGTTGCTATGTGCTTGAGTTTGTGAATACATTTTGGGATTGTAGTTTCAGTTGGGGATGATGGTCATGTGGTTGATTCAACCAGTCTGTGATCAGTTCTGTAGTGTGTGCTTGGCTTTAGTATATGCACATCAGACCATTTGTTTCTAGAATCTCACTCTGTCTCTTGCACGCACATAAGCGCCACTTCTTCTGTGGTTTAAACTGAACTGTGAATCGATTCAGAATTTTTGAGATTCAGTGCAGAATCGTTGGAGAATTGCAATGAATAGAAGCTATTTTTTGCTATTAATTTGTGAGCCTGTTCAATAGAATGTTTGGATAAATTTTTTGATAAAATGTCATATAAACCTGATAATATGTGGTAATAAATTGGACTTCAAATGTAAGCTTTTGGAATAAAGCTGTATTTATGATTTACTTAACAGCTAATGGAAGTGACAGTAAGAAACTGAGGGTGGAGGACAGCATGGATAGCCCACCGTCCAGAGTGATTCATATTCGGAAACTCCCAAATGAGGTTTCTGAGACTGAGGTCATCGCACTGGGTTTGCCATTTGGAAAGGTCACTAATATCCTAATGCTTAAAGGCAAAAATCAGGTGTGTGGGGGGGATGTTGAACCCATCCTTACCGTGTTAGTAGGGATATAGACCTGAAATTAAATTCAGTGCTTAAAGGAATAGTCCACCCAAACATTAAAGTTCATCTTGTACACACCCTCATGTTGTTCCAAACCTGTATGGCTAGCTCTTATGTGCCTTGGAACACAAAATGAGTAATTTATTACAAGTCACTCTATTACATGCAATTACAAAGAATGGGGACTTGACCTTTCAATTGTCAAGAAGCACACAAGCGTAACATATTCAGTGCATCCGGAAAGTATTCACAGCGCTTCACTTTTTCCACATTTTATGTTACAGCCTTATTCCAAAATGGATTAAATTCATTATTTTCCTCAAAATTCTACAAACAATACCCCATAATGACAACGTGAAAGAAGTTTGTTTGAAATCTTTGCAAATTTATAAAAAATAAATAAATAAATAAAAAAATCACATGTACATAAGTATTCACAGCCTTTGCCATGACACTCAAAATTGAGCTCAGGTGCATCCTGTTTCCACTGATCATCCTTGAGATGTTTCTACAACTTGATTGGAGTCCACCTGTGGTAAATTCAGTTGATTGGACATGATTTGGAAAGGCACACACCTGTCTATATAAGGTCCCACAGTTAACAGTGCATGTCAGAGCACAAACCAAGCCATGAAGTCCAAGGAATTGTCTATAGACCTCCGAGACAGGATTGTATTGAGGCACAGATCTGGGGAAGGGTACAGAAAAATGTCTGCAGCATTGAAGGTCCCAGTGAGCACAGTGGCCTCCATCATCCGTAAATGGAAGATGTTTGGAACCACCAGGACTCTTCCTAGAGCTGGCCGCACGGCCAAACTGCGTGATCGGGGGAGAAGGGCCTTAGTCAGGGAGGTGACCAAGAACCTGATGGTCACTCTGACAGCTCCAGCATTTCTCTGTGGAGAGAGGAGAACCTTCCAGAAGAACAACCATCTCTGCAGCACTCCACCAATCAGGCCTGTATGGTAGATTGGCCAGACGGAAGCCACTCCTCAGTAAAAGGCACATGATAGCCCGCCTGGAGTTTGCCAAAAGGCACCTGAAGAACTCTCAGACCATGAGAAACAAAGATTGAACTCTTTGGCCTGAATGGCAAGCGTTATGTCTGGAGGAAACCAGGCACCGCTCATCACCTGGCCAATACCATCCCTACAGTGAAGCATGGTGGTGGCAGCATCATGCTGTGGGGATGTTTTTCAGCAGCAGGAACTGGGAGACTAGTCAGGATCGAGGGAAAGATGAATGCAGCAATGTACAGAGACATCCTTGATGAAACCTGCTCCAGAGCGCTCTGGACCTCAGACCGGGGTGAAGGTTCATCTTCCAACAGGTCAACGACCCTAAGCACACAGCCAAGATAACAAAGGAGTGGCTACGGGACAACTCTGTGAATGTCTTGAGTGGCCCAGCCAGAGCCCAGACTTGAACCCGATTGAACATCTCTGGAGAGATCTGAAAATGGCTGTGCACCGACGCTCCCCATCCAACTTGATGGAGCTTGAGAGGTCCTGCAAAGAAGAATGGGAGAAACTGCTCAAAAATAGGTGTGCCAAGCTTGTAGCATCGTACTCAAAAAGACTTGAGGCTGTAATTGGTGCCAAAGGTGCTTCAACAAAGTATTGAGCAAAGGCTGTGAATACTTATGTACATGTGATTTTTTTTTTTTCTTATTTTTATTTTTTTAATTTTTTTATTTTTAATAAATTTGCAAAGATTTCAAACAAACTTCTTTCACGTTGTCATTATGGGGTATTGTTTGTAGAATTTTGAGGAAAATAATGAATTTAATCCATATTGGAATAAGGCTGTAACATAACAAAATGTGGAAAAAGTGAAGCGCTGTGAATACTTTCTGGATGCACTGTAAGTAATGTAAAAGTGATCCATATGACTTGTGCCCAGTTTTCAGAGTATTCTGAAGCCTTTTACAATATCTTAAGGTGAGAAATGGACCAATTATTCAGACTAATTTTGTGAGTTGTCATTTTGATATAGTATGGCTTCAAAATACTTTGAATATACTGTAGTGCTTTTGCATCCCTTTTGGAAAAGTCCACATTCTTTCAGAGGGTGACCAGTGTATTGATAAAGGTTTAGAATGCAGTTAGGGTGAGCAAATGATAATAGAATTTGTGGGTGAACTATTCCTTTATATGTTATGTTTTTTTCTTTTTTTTTTCTTTAATTGTGTGAACAGATGTTTTGCCCAACCATCAAAAGAAGTGTGCATCTTAACTTTGAACTCTTTCCTCAATTAGGCATTTTTGGAGCTTGGAACAGAGGAAGCAGCTGTTACCATGGTGAATTACTACACAGCTGTTACACCTCAAGTGCGTAATGTCCCGGTGTTCATTCAGTACTCCAACCACAAAGAGCTCAAGACTGATAGTGCACTCAACCAGGTTAGAAAACACATTCCCCTTGTTTTAATGTTTCATAGCTATAGTCTAGCAACAGTGGAAGTCTTTATAAGTGTCTAATTGGCCTAGTTGTAATCTTTTCCCTTGCTTTTCTTCTTAAGAGAGCTCAGGCTGTGCTGCAGGCGGTGTCAGCGGTCCAGGAGGGTGGCTCTCCAAGCTCGGACACGGCATGCGAGAGTATGTTAATGCCTGCACCGAGCCCAGTGCTGCGTATAATCATCGACAACATGTTCTACCCAGTCACCCTGGACGTCCTCCAGCAGGTCACTGCCCACAGAAGGCATCCATCTGGAATAAATGGCAGTTTAAAAAACAAGCCAAATGTATTTTTACACTCTCATGCCTCTGAATTAACAGGACTTTGTACTAACCTCTTTCAGATCTTCTCAAAGTTTGGGACCGTCATGAAGATAATCACATTTACCAAAAATAATCAGTTTCAGGCTCTTCTGCAGTTCAGTGATCCAGTCAATGCCCAGCAGGCCAAACTGGTGAGTGAACAAAGAGCAAAATTGAGACCACTGCCAACTCTATAAATGTGTAATGGTGTGCAGAAGCACTGTTATGACATTTTTAATGTGATGGTTATGACCACAGGCAAATTATGATCCGATCGTATGTTGGTTTAGTACCTTTCTTTAGTTTATGTGATGAAATGACTGCAGCTGTCATTTCTTGTAGAGGAGCATTTTTATTACTTTTAGCCAGGGCTTTACATTTTAACTCTGGCTGTAATTATTCTTCTCCTCATTCACTTTTTTCATAGAATAACAAATATCTCTGTCTCTCTTTCTCCGCTTTCTTTGAAGTCCTTGGATGGCCAGAACATATACAACTCCTGCTGCACTTTGCGCATCGACTTCTCCAAGCTGGTCAACCTGAATGTAAAATATAACAATGACAAAAGCCGAGATTATACCCAGCCCGAGCTGCCCGCAGGAGACGGCCAGCCACCAGTGGACCCATCTGTGGCCGCAGCTCTTAGCAAAGACTCCACCTCCCTTCTTGGTAAGGTTCATGCTTTGAAAACACACTCCCATAAACATTTCCCAATCTCACTTTTAAGACCCATCTTCCCTGTCATTCTCTGACATGCATCGCCATCTCTTGTCTGCCTAGCTTCAGTTTCAGAGCAGGGTACAGGTGTGAATGCTTCCCCTCTATTGTGATTCATGAAAGTTTCATAGTTCTTTGTGGAAAATGGGTCAATGGTGCCTGAATCTCAATTGCGTTTAATTGATGTGCCATTCAAACACGTTGCTTTAAGAATTTGCCGCCTCCACGGCCCCCAGTCTGTGTTTGATCCCGTAAGACTTTGACTGTACACGTTCTCCGTAGGTACTCCCTCTGGAATGGTAACTTCCTACTCTAGTGGTGGAGGGTTTCCATCTTCTCTAGGTACTTATGCTTTCATTTACTTTCCTTTTTTATTTCCTAACCTTACTTGTATGGGCTCTTCCCTCTGAGGAACAGGGACTTTTCCAGGGCTGTCAGAATTGGCAGGGCTTTCATGTTGAAACCACCCCAACCATTTGTCCTGACTTGACATGCAGGATTCATAAACAGTGTCACCATTTGTCAAAATATAAATCTGAAGCTGCAACAATAAGCCCTTCCATTTTGCATTATAGACCTGACGTAATAGATTGACACACACACTAATTAAGATCCTGTATTTCAGACAGACTGGCAATCTAAACTGCCAAATACAAGTTCTCTCTAGCTAAAGCAGAACGGCCTATTGAGCAGCTAACTACAGCAAGCAAAAAGGGCCACAAAAAGCTATTTTGTTTTCGGATATTGCTCCAGAGCACCAGTCTGTGTGAAATTCGCACAGAACGTTATCTGCCTAATGGCAAATATTGATTCTGGGATGTGGGTTTGCCAGAGCTGTGTGGTGTTTGCTGGGTAGCTGGATGTGCTTGGTGCAGTGGGTGCAGTCAGATAGACATGCATGGCCAGGGGGCAGATACAACTGAAATTGCTGAGCTGTATTCTTTTCTGAGCTGTGTTGCTCACTGGCCTGACACAGCTCTTTCTTTCTCCCTCTCTCTCTGTAGGGGCCATCAGCCCTCTCAGTGCAGCGGCTGCCGCAGCAGCAGCAGCAGGAAGGGTGGCGCTGTCAGGACATTCAGGACCTGGTGGAGTGCTCCTGGTCAGCAATCTCAACGACGAGGTCAGTACACCTCCACAACATGCGCGCACGCACGCACACACACACACACACATATGTTGGTGCGGCTATCCTTATGAGGACTCTCCAGAGACATAATGATTTTTATACTGTACGAACTATAGATTCTATTCCCTAACCCTACCCCTAAACCTAACCCTCACAAAGAAACATTCTGCATTTTTACATTTGCAAAAAAAACATAGTTTAGTATGTTTTTTTTTTTTTTTAAGTGATTTGAATTATGGGGACACTAGAAATGTCCTCAAAAACCACATTTATAGCATAATACCCTTGTAATTACCAGTTTGCAACCTAAAAACATTTCCTCGTAACCACCCAAACCCGCCCACACACATCCCTGCTCTCTCTGTTCACAGTCGTCTCGTTTTGTCAATCAGGTCACCAGTATGTCTCAGGTTTTATATGTTTAATTCTCATCTGTTAAAGGAATAGTTCACCAAAATGAAAATTCTTGTTTTTCCAAACCTTTTGACTTTCCACTGTCTGTGGAACACGAAAGGTGGATTTCAAAGAATATCCATCATCATCATGATTTTTAGCAGCAGAGCAGCGTTAACGTACTTGAAACGTAAGAGGAATTTGTGTTAATCAGAATTTTTTTATTAGGTAATAACTTTCCAAATGATAAACCTAAAAGTATAAGTCTTGAGGTGTTCCTTTAAAATGTATTCCTATATAAATATCATATTCCCATGTTGTCTTTGCTGTCATGCTGGATGTTTTGAAGCTAATGCTGAAAAGTGGTTGAGCGTCTTTTAAAATGCATATAGAATGAACAACCTCTCATCCATTTTTCTTTAGTTTAGCTACTCAAAGTGGCAATAGAAAATGTTCACCGGGCTAGTTGATCAAGAATCAAAACTATTTCAGAAAACTTTTATAATGCACATAAGAAGACTGCTCTCCATCAGAATGATATATTCAGTCACACACAATGAACAACGAAAAGGAGACTTGTCTCAAATTGACCTGTGTCTCATTTCCATCTTTGTTGTATTCATATATTATGTTCAGTGTTATTTCAGTATATTTGCAGTTAGCTGATAACTGTAGAAGTTATTGAATTTCAGCCTGTAGCTTTTTGTTCTCTATTCTGACATTTATACTTGCAGAAATATACTGAAAGCATTCTCAGTAAGGTTCTTGCCAAAATGGAGGGTCTCTCTGCAGCCTCTCCTCTGTGCATTCTGTGCAAATTTTGATCACTGTCTCTCCTCTCTCTTTATCTCTCCCCCTCTCCCCTCTCTCTTGCTCTCTCACACCTTTTCTCGAGTGCTCTGTCTGGAAGTAATATCTAACTGTCTTTTCTCTCTAAGCTGAATCTCTCTCTTCCTCTCCTGATGCTCCACTGCCTCTCTCTAAGCTATTCAAAGTTGGTATAAAACATGGTAGCCCCACCCGCCTCTCTCATCTCTCTCACACTCTCTCTCTCTCTCTCTCTCTCTCTATGATTTCTCTGTCTTTTTCAAGTGTCCCAGTAATTTCACCATCATGGTTTTTGTTTTCCCAAAACACTTGTGGGTTTGTGGAGTTTTCAACATGATGTGCTCTCTATTGATGCCATAACTCTGCAAGGTGGTTTTCATGCTTACCTGCTGCATGGCCCCACCCCTTTACAGCTATAGGCTTTTTTTTTTTTTTTTTCCTTAATGCTTTCTTATACTAAAGCCTTCCACATGCTCTGCATGCTTTGTCCGTCTCTCACCATTTCTGTGCTGCAGTTAGTCTGAGTTTCGGGTGACTACGTTTGGCACAGTTAAATTCGGGGGAAGAAAAAGAACAAGAGAACCCTGCCAGTTTCTGACCAAACTCCTGCATTTTCTATGTACTGACCTGTATATTATTTTTTCCCCCCTTCCAACTTTTTTCTTTTTTTTTGTCCCATGTTGCGTCCAACCCCACTCCCTCTCCTCTGTGATTGGTTGGCCTTCTCTGATCCCCTCCCGTCCCCCACCCATTCATGCTTTGTGCCTAAACCAAAACAAATGTTCCTCCTCGGACCAACTTGCCCCAATTAACTGCCTTGACCCATGCTCCATGACCACCTCACCATTCTACGGGAAACCACCCTCCGTTATGGATGATCTGTTCATCTCCGCTCTACCTCGACTCTTCTCTCTTCCTGTCTTATGCTGCTTGCTCTTCTCTCCTTCTAAAGATGGTTACGCCCCAAAGTCTGTTTACCCTCTTCGGTATGTTATCGTTAGCAATCTACCTCTTTTCTTTTATATATTGTTTATTTAATTTCAGTTAATTTCTTTCATTTATAATTTAAGGGTTAGTTAAAAATCTGGCATTAGTGTAACAGTTTCCTAGTTTTCCAGTTTCATTTGTTTTAGTTCTATGCAAAATTTAAAATGGAATATTTAATTTTTGTGTTTTTCCTTGGCTTTTGAAGCCTCTCTCTATCTTTCTCTATCTGTCTCTCTACATGTACAGCTTATATTAATGCATGGTTGATTATTTTGCATGTAGGCTTTTGATTTTAACTTTGCCATATCACACAAGCTTGTTTTTGGAGGGCATATCAAAATAATTTGTGTCTGTTAGAAACACTGTTTTGGGCTCTGGTGTTTATAATTTGGAAGATTTGTACCATCATCTTTAGAACCAGAGCTTCTGAAGCACTAACTTGTCCTTCCTGGTTCACTCCTCTCCTCCTCCCTCCTTTCCTCCCTCTTCCATCTGCCTCTCGGTTAACTAAAGGTGTCTATGGTGATGTGCAGCGCGTGAAGATCCTTTACAATAAGAAGGACAGTGCTCTTATACAGATGTCTGATGGAAACCAAGCCCAGTTGGGTAAGGCTGTCATGCTCTTCAGAACTTCCACAGTGTATTACTGAAACCTCATTGTGATAACATTAACAACGTTCTGATATGATTCGAAACATGATGCACAGCATTATTGGCAATTTTATTAAAAAAGTTGCTTTCATGACAAAAAAAAAAAAAAAATTACAATTAAAAATTCATGGTGTCTTGATCTAGCCATGAGCCATTTGAATGGGCAGAAGATGTATGGCAAGATCATTCGTGTGACCATCTCCAAGCACCAGACGGTACAGCTGCCCAGAGAAGGTTTAGATGATCAGGGCCTGACCAAGGACTTCACAAGTTCTCCTCTGCATCGCTTTAAGAAGCCTGGATCTAAGAACTTCCAGAACATCTTCCCCCCTTCAGCTACACTCCATCTCTCAAACATTCCGTAAGTTTTAGGGTTTCCACGGTCATGGAAAACTTTGAAGTATCAGGGAACTTTAAAATAGCATTTTCCTGGAAAAGTCATAGAAATTTCTAGAGTAAATGTAATTTTTCTAGTTAACGCTCTTCTCCAAAACATTTTTTATCAGTATTATTGCTTAAATACAGGTGCATCTCAATAAATTAGAATGTCATGGAAAAGTTCATTTATTTCAGGAATTCAACTCAAATTGTGAAACTCGTGTATTAAATAAATTCAATGCACACAGACTGAAGTAGTTTAAGTCTTTGGTTCTTTTAATTGTGATGATTTTGGCTCACATTTAACAAAAACCCACCAATTCACTATTTCAAAAAATTAGAATACATCATAAGACCAATAAAAAAAACATTTTTAGTGAATTGTTGGCCTTCTGGAAAGTATGTTCATTTACTGTATATGTACTCAATACTTGGTAGGGGCTCCTTTTGCTTTAATTGCTGCCTCAATTTGGCTTGGCATTGAGGTGATCAATTTGTGGCACTGCTGAGGTGGTATGGAAGCCCAGGTTTCTTTGACAGTGGCCTTCAGCTCATCTGCATTTTTTGGTCTCTTGTTTCTCATTTTCCTCTTGACATACCCCATAGATTCTCTATGGGGTTCAGGTCTGGTGAGTTTGCTGGCCAGTCAAGCACACCAACACCATGGTCATTTAACCAACATTTGGTGCTTTTGGCAGTGTGGGCAGGTGCCAAATCCTGCTGGAAAATGAAATCAGCATCTTTAAAAAGCTGGTCAGCAGAAGGAAGCATGAAGTGCTCCAAAATTTCTTGGTAAACGGGTGCAGTGACTTTGGTTTTCAAAAAACACAATGGACCAACACCAGCAGATGACATTGCTCCCCAAATCATCACAGACTGTGGAAACTTAACACTGGACTTCAAGCAACTTGGGCTATGAGCTTCTCCACCCTTCCTCCAGACTCTAGGACCTTGGTTTCCAAATGAAATACAAAACTTGCTCTCATCTGAAAAGAGGACTTTGGACCACTGGGCAACAGTCCAGTTCTTCTCCTTAGCCCAGGTAAGACGCCTCTGACGTTGTCTGTGGTTCAGGAGTGGCTTAACGAGGAATACGACAACTGTAGTCAAATTCCTTGACATGTCTGTGTGTGGTGGCTCTTGATGCCTTGACCCCAGCCTCAGTCCATTCCTTGTGAAGTTCACCCAAATTCTTGAATCGATTTTGCTTGACAATCCTCATAAGGCTGCGGTTCTCTCGGTTGGTTGTGCATCTTTTTCTTCCACACTTTTTCCTTCCACTCAACTTTCTGTTAACATGCTTGGATACAGCACTCTGTGAACAGCCAGCTTCTTTGGCAATGAATGTTTGTGGCTTACCCTCCTTGTGAAGGGTGTCAGATCAGCAGTCTTCCCCATGATTGTGTAGCCTAGTGAACCAAACTGAGAGACCATTTTGAAGGCTCAGGAAACCTTTGCAGGTGTTTTGAGTTGATTAGCAGATTGGCATGTCACCATATTCTAATTTTTTGAGATAGTGAATTGGTGGGTTTTTGTTAAATGTGAGCCAAAATCATCACAATTAAAAGAACCAAAGACTTAAACTACTTCAGTCTGTGTGCATTGAATTTATTTAATACACAAGTTTCACAATTTGAGTTGAATTACTGAAATAAATGAACTTTTCCACGACATTCTAATTTATTGAGATGCACCTGTATTGCCCTTGAATAGAGCTTGTGTAGAGTAGAATTTGTTCGCAAGCCATAGTGATATCTTATTTGTGTTTGAATCATTCTTTTTAGTAGATTAAGTTAATTGGTCGAAACAGTTCACAAATTTGTCTGAAAAATTCAAAATTATTTTTACAAATTGGTTTCCAGAAATCACAAATGACTGGAAAAGTCATGAAAATTAGAATTTTCTTAAAAACAGGTGGGAGCCCTGAAGCATGCAGGAGAATGTCTTCTTCCTGAGCAATATTTTGGCACAATTTATTGATAACAAACCCACTAAACTTATAAGACTTGGTGGTAATGGTCATGCAGACTACAGTCAGAATGAATGCAAAAGCATGAATGAGTGGTGCATTTTCAGCAGATGTAGTCATTTCAACAATTTGTCTGTTACTCTGACTTAAACCTTTGACCAACTGCTCACCATTAATATTTTTCTCACAGATCAAGTGTCTTTGAAAGTCACATTAAAATGTGGCTAACAAAGACAAATGTTCCCTTTTTTTTTATTTTTTTTTTTTTTATTGGTTCATGTATCATGACAACTTTTACTCTGTGAGGAAATGCTAATAACTGCTTGTTTCCCCTTCAGTGAAAATGTGACAGAGGAGGATTTACGATTGCTCTTCTCAAATGCCGGCGGAACAGTAAAAGCATTCAAGTTTTTCCAGTAAGCACCCTCTGTGTTTCTTGTGGCATCAGCTGTTTATATATATAGATAATATCATTTTTTTTTATTTGTTATTAATACCATTTATAAGTCATCGTTTTGACAGTAATGTTAGTTTTTCCATCCAGAGATCACAAAATGGCTCTGCTGCAGATGTCCACAGTGGAGGAGGCAACTCAGGCACTCATCGACATTCACAACTATGACATGGGACGTGGCCACCGTCTTAGAGTGTCCTTCTCAAAGTCCACCATCTGAGGATCCCCTGGTGTTCTGTCACCTTTCTTCTCTCTTCCCCAGGAGTCTCATGTCTAATTCATTTTTATCAGTCATTCCTTAACACCATATCAAAAACTTAAATGAGAATGGCCCTTAAACAGAACACTTGCTCTGTATTTGCTCCTACTATTGTTTGTGTCTGACAGCTGATACTCTCAAAAAGGAAGTCGATTTCGGTTACAGGATGAATTGACAAAAATGTGCCTTACTTAGCAAAATAGCATCATCTTTTTGCTCCCATTGCTACAGATGATAGACGTTTAGGCACATTATGTGTGGTGAAATAGGAAACGTAACCTTTAAAACAACCTGGCTCTGTTTTTAAAGTTTACTTATCGCTGGCCCAATGTCCTCACATGGTCATTTCTTGTAATCCAATGAGCCAATTATTTATGTATTGAATTAAATATAAGTGACAGTTTGATGGAATACACCCCCAAAAAATTATTATTTGTGGCTGTAATAATAATGGTATATATTTTTTAATCTGGCACCCAAGGTACTTTGTGATATAGACCTGTGGAAAACAAAACAATGACAGAGGGGAGCCTAATGTGTAATATTTAGTACCTGCTTTGATAATTTTCTCTCGCCTTTGCTTCAGTGAGTCCTTTAAACTTTTTTTATTTATCATGGAGCATGTGCTGATAAATCTTGGCAGTTGCATGTTTCAGACTGATTGTGTTTGACGTTGTGATGTTGCATTAATGTAGGGACTGTTGGGAAGTAAATGTGCCTTTAGTCTTACTTTATTCTGCATTGTACAAAATTCTTATTCAGCATCTAGGATATTTTTATTGAGGGAGGGAAAAAATGTCACAACAGACATCACTGTTAAGTGATCCTTAATTGTCTTTGATTGTAGTTGTTTAAGGGGAATCACATACTTGACCTGAAATGGTGTACCATCTGTTTGAAGAACTATTTTTGTGGTGTAGGCCTGGGAAAATGAATTGAACATGAATTGAGTTTTTACATCTTCAGTATAGAAGTGGCACAATTAAAAGTTAATTTTTCTACAAGCTCGTGGTTTACTGTCCCTGTGCGGTGTAGTGTTTTAACCCTGTAGCATGCTGAATAAACTCTTCTCGCTCTGTATTCACCTCTGCCTCTCAGCTGTCTCTTTCTCTTCCTCTGCTGTTCTCTGTATCTCACTTAGCTCCAATTCTCTGATTTGTTCTGTCCATGGTGAAGGAAAAAGCTCACTTACCTCAGTATAGAAATACACCATAGAAGTTTTTATTTGCATTTGTGATCTGAGTTTAACACTCTGTTGCCATCTATTTCATCAGTCATTATTTTCTCATGCTTATGCACAGATCATGCTGTCCACTCTTTGCTTGTACGAACCAGAATCAATCTGGAAGAATGTCATTTGGACAGATGAAACCGATTTAGATCTTTAGTGCTTTCTCTTTTTTATAGATAAAAACATGAAGCTTTCAAAGAACAGAACTCTTTTTCTCGAACATGAAGGTGATTCAGTTTTGGAGGGTTGTGTTGCTGTCTCTGGGATTGGGTGCTTAGCAGCATTTTTTTTTTTATTTTATTTTATTTTTTTTTGAAAATGATGTTTTCTAAAGTATGCTTTAATGGAGTGTTTTCAAAAAGCTTAATTTTCGGTGGAGGAAAACGCTGTTCTAGTGTGAATGAGAGGCAGAAACACTTCCAAATTTAAACATGTAAGGCCTGGTCCACACTAATACGTTTTAGTTTGAAACACATTCATTTCACTATATTTACACCTAATCCACACTGAAACAGCATTTTTCTCCATCAAAAAAGCTCTCCATAACCACATACTTTAGAAAACTATGACATTAGGAAACTGAAAATGGGAGTTTCCATACTTCAAGGGGTTAGTGTGGGGGGCCTAAGCCAAACACTATTGAAAAGGTAACAGGGATTGTCAAGACATAATGATGAACTGTTCTGAAGTGGCCAGCAAGATGCAGTCCATAGAAAACTTGTGGAGGGCTCTGAAAACAGAAGTTGGGAGAAGGCAGTCTTTGATATTAAGCAGTTTTGAGAAGAACACTGCCAGTTCATTGGAACCTTTGGGACCTCATCCATGGATACTCCTGGACTGCAAGCTGTGCTACCACAAAGGCCTACTACATCCGCAGTATACACTGTATTCTAAATAAAAATATATTCAATTTGACTGTGGTACTGTATTTTGATGACTGGACACTAATGTATTATAACAGTAAACAGTAAATTCTAAAATTGGTAGATTATCTGTTCTGATTTATTTGTTGTAATTTAAAGCATAAGGATGCCAATAATGTTTTGCCACCATTGCGGCAATTAAATGGTCCTTTTCCACCATCTTTTTGTGGCATGGTTATGCTTTCTTTTTCCACTGTAGTGGTGAGAAATCAGGATTAAAATAGACACATCACTCCATAGAATTGTGTTGAGAATTATGGGCCAGAAATAGTTTATAAACAAACCGTACCGTTCTCAAGTGGATATGTTACTGGAACCATAACTGCTCAGAACTGTTTGGACTGATGGTGAAAAAGCGCTTCATTTCTACTCTAAATCATGCTGGAACATTTGATCATTTAAATTAATTCCCAAAGGTAAGTTTTGGATGAGCTTTTTCATCTGGGCTTGCCAATCATATTCCAAAGATATACAGGTGCATCTCAATAAATTAGAATGTCGTGGAAAAGTTCATTTATTTCAGTAATTCAACTCAAATTGTGAAACTCGTGTATTAAATAAATTCAATGCACACAGAATGAAGTAGTTTAAGTCTTTGGTTCTTTTAATTGTGATGATTTTGGCTCACATTTAACAAAAACCCACCAATTCACTATCTCAAAAAATTAGAATACATCATAAGACCAATAAAAAAAACATTTTTAGTGAATTGTTGGCCTTCTGGAAAGTATGTTCATTTACTGTATATGTACTCAATACTTGGTAGGGGCTCCTTTTGCTTTAATTACTGCCTCAATTCGGCGTGGCATGGAGGTGATCAGTTTGTGGCACTGCTGAGGTGGTATGGAAGCCCAGGTTTCTTTGACAGTGGCCTTCAGCTCATCTGCATTTTTTGGTCTCTTGTTTCTCATTTTCCTCTTGACAATACCCCATAGATTCTCTATGGGGTTCAGGTCTGGTGAGTTTGCTGGCCAGTCAAGCACACCAACACCATGGTCATTTAACCAACTTTTGGTGCTTTTGGCAGTGTGGGCAAGTGCCAAATCCTGCTGGAAAATGAAATCAGCATCTTTAAAAAGCTGGTCAGCAGAAGGAAGCATGAAGTGCTCCAAAATTTCTTGGTAAACGGGTGCAGTGACTTTAGTTTTCAAAAAACACAATGGACCAACACCAGCAGATGACATTGCACCCTAAATCATCACAGACTATGGAAATTTAACACTGGACTTCAAGCAACTTGGGCTATGAGCTTCTCCACCCTTCCTCCAGACTCTAGGACCTTGGTTTCCAAATGAAATACAAAACTTGCTCTCATCTGAAAAGAGGACTTTGGACCACTGGGCAACAGTCCAGTTCTTCTTCTCCTTAGCCCAGGTAAGATGCCTCTGACATTGTCTGTGGTTCAGGAGTGGCTTAACAAGAGGAATACAACAACTGTAGCCAAATTCCTTGACACGTCTGTGTATGGTGGCTCTTTATGCCTTGACCCCAGCCTCAGTCCATTCCTTGTGAAGTTCACCCAAATTCTTGAATCGATTTTGCTTGACAATCCTCATAAGGGTGCGGTTCTCTTGGTTGGTTGTGCATCTTTTTCTTCCACACTTTTTTCTTCCACTCAACTTTCTGTTAACATGCTTGGATACAGCACTCTGTGAACAGCCAGCTTATTTGGCAATGAATGTTTGTGGCTTACCCTCCTTGTGAAGGGTGTCAATGATTGTCTTCTGGACAACTGTCAGATCAGCAGTCTTCCCCATGATTGTGTAGCCTAGTGAACCAAATTGAGAGACCATTTTGAAGGCTCAGGAAACCTTTGCAGGTGTTTTGAGTTGATTAGCTGATTGGCATGTCACCATATTCTAATTTTTTGAGATAGTGAATTGGTGGGTTTTTGTTAAATGTGAGCCAAAATCATCACAATTAAAAGAACCAAAGACTTAAACTACTTCAGTCTGTGTGCATTGAATTTATTTAATACACGCGTTTCACAATTTGAGTTGAATTACTGAAATAAATGAACTTTTCCACGACATTCTAATTTATTGAGATGCACCTGTATAATCGGATGTTTCCCTCGTACTGGTGATGATTCTTCCGAAATCGCGCCACCTCCCCATCTCCACCTTTATTATTTATAACTTAAACTGCTCCAGTGCGCTCTCTGGAGTTCACAGCATGACAATGCCATCGGGACCACATCGTCTGCAAATAGGCAGGGATGCAATCCTGAGACCCCTTTACTGGACACACTCCACACCTCAGCTGCACCTTGAAATCCCATCCATTAATATCACGAACTGAATCGGTGACAAGGGACAGCCCTGTTGGAGTCCAACGGCCACTGGGAACAAGCTTGACTTAATGCAGTGGATGCGGACATCTCGCAACAGTTATACAGGAACCGAATGGGACGCACTAGCGGCCCTGGTACCCCATACTCCTGCAGCGTTCCCCACAGGACACCTACAGGACACGGTCGCATGCCTTCCCAAAAAATATGTAAATTGGATGGGCAAACACCCACGCCCCCTCTAGGACCTGCGCTAAGTTAAAAAGGTGATCCACTGTTCCACGACCGATAACCAAGGTCCAGTCCGCACAGGCCCCCACCTTCGCCTGCCACCCGTTGGGCATCACACCGGTCCCCTATTTCTCTTCTTGCAGGTTGTGGGTCCATAAGGAGGGGTGGTTTGCGGCTGAGTGTGAAGCAGTTGGAATGAGGGTTAGCACCTCCAATTTCTGAGGCCATGGTTCTCTGCCAGAAAAGGGTGGATTGTCCTCTTCAGGTATGGAGTGACCAGTTGCCCCATGTGGAGATGTTCAAGTATCTCAGGGTCTTGTTCACGAGTGAGGGAAAGTTAGAGCATGAGATTGACAGGTGGATCTGTGCCATGGTGGTGAAGGAGTTGAGCCTGAAAGCAAAGCTCTCAATTTACCGGGCAGTCTATATTCCAACCCTCACCTATGGTCATGAGCTTTGGGTAGTGACTGAAGATCACGGATGCAAGCATATGAAATGAGCTTTCTTCGCATGATGGCAGGGTTCACCCTAAGGGATAGGGTGCAAAGCCCTGACATCCGTGAGGAGCTCGGAGTAGAGCCGCTGCTCCTCCGTGTTGAAAGGAGCCAGTTGAGGTGGTTCGGGCATCTGATTAGGATACCTCCTGGATGCCTTCCTGCACAGGTGTTCTGGGCATGTCCAACTGGCCCCCGGGGAAGACCCAGAACATGCTGGAGGGATTATAGGCTGGCCTGGGAATGCCTTGGGATCCCCCAGGATGAGCTGGATGATGTGGCTGGGGGAAAGGACGTACGGACTGCTTTGCTTAGTCTGCTGCCACCGCGACCCGGTCCTGGATAAGTGGTTGAAGATGGATGGATGGATGGAACTTAAATCAATTATTAATTCAAAAGTGTCTTTCTATTTATTGCCTTATTCAAATACAGTAATTCCGAGATCCCAAAGCTTAAGTCCAGTCCTGTGCTCAAGACCCTCTTTTATGGAATGCTTTAACTTTATTTACCTTAATACGGCCCAAGACTAAATGAACTTTTCAAATAAAACCTTTTCAAATATGCAAAATTAACCTAACCATCCTGCTTGGAAACTCAGGCTTGTTCCTCAAGATGATGTTATCATGTAGTGGATATTCTGGATGTCAAAGCTCCTGTGAGCAATCCATGCCCACTCTGCTCATTGTGTTGATGCAAGGCCATCTGTAACTCTTCATGTAGCCTTCAATACGCTTTTTTCCTAAAGAAAAGGACTGCTGTTTGCGCCTGCTCTGAGATAACACTGTCATGAACAATCGTGTGTTCGTGCATGACCTGTATAGCTCAGTGCAAGTCTGTTCAAGACCAACAAGGCGATTTTTTTTTTATTGACATACCAGTTTATCTGTTTTCCTTCTACAACTGATATAAATCAAGCAGAATGGTGGACGTCTATAGTGGGACTTCATGCAGTGCTAAATGAGTCTTCTGTTGTACTATGACAGAACACATTTCCTTATGCCGAGTCTGGTTCAGAGCAGTTTTACCACTGAAAGCGTGGCAGTAATGTCTTGTCCTACCCTACATAGTCTTATGTAGGTCAGTGTCAAAATGATTTCCAAAGAAGAATTAAATATTTAGGAGAGACAAGTATGATCATTGCACTGTCTTTACTTTGGGAAATTGCCATTGGTATTAGACGTTGCACTGGGTTTGAATTATTAAAGACCTCTCTGATACTCAGCAGATTTAATTAGCATAGCGTAATTATGACCCAAATGTCAACATACTCCATGGTTCTTCATATATTAAATATATATCCTGCCATTCTCCATATATCAGTTTTGCCTTTAATCACTTCCTGTTTGGTTAGATGTGTCATTTTCACTCTTTCACTATCTCCAAGGTTTGTAACCCCTGTAGTGTGGATTGGCAAACAGCACTGAGGCAAGTATCAGCTGTGAAGTTCAGGATTTTAATCATATTCTGTACATTTTCTACATGAATTGAGTTTTTACATCTTTAGGAATGTAAAGTTCAGTATAGAAGTGGCACAATTAAAAGTAAATTTTTCTACAAGCTCGTGGTTTACTGTCCCTGTGCGGTGTAGTGTTTTAACCCTGTAGCATGCTGAATAAACTCTTCTCGCTCTGTATTCACCTCTGCCTCTCAGCTGTCTCTTTCTCTTCCTCTGCTGTTCTCTGTATCTCACTTAGCTCCAATTCTCTGATTCGTTCTGTCCATGGTGAAGGAATAAACTCACTTACCTCAGTATAGAAATACACCATAGAAGTTTTTATTTGCATTTGTGATCTGAGTTTAACACTCTGTTGCCATCTATTTCATCAGTCATTATTTATTTTCTCATGCTTATCCACAGATAACGCTGTCCACTCTTTGCTTATATGAACCAGAATCAATCTGGAGAATGTCCTATGGACAGATGAAACCGATTTAGATCTTTAGAGCTTTCTCTTTTATATAGATAAAAACATGAAGCTTTCAAAGAACAGAACTCTTTTTCTCGAACATGAAGGTGATTCAGTTTTGGAAGGTTGTGTTGCTGTCTCTGGGATTGGGTGCTTGGCAGCATTTTCTTTTTTTTTTTTTTTTTTTTTTGGTCCACACTGATATAGTTTGAAACACATTAATTTCACTATATTTACACCTAATCCACACTGAAACAGTGTTTTTCTCCATCAAAAAAGCTCTCCATATCCACATACTTTGGAAAACGATGACGTTAGGAAACTGAAAATGGGAGTTTCCTAACTTAAACGGGTTAGTGTGTTGAGGGGGGACAAGGACTGTCAAGACATAATGATAAACAGTTCTGTAGTTGCCAGCAATATGCACTCCACAGAAAAGCTGTGGAGGGATCTAAAACCAGAAGTTGGGAGAGAGCAGTCTTCTTATTTGGGAGATATTAAGCAGTTTCGAGAAGAACACACTTGCCAGTTCATTGGAACCTTTGGGACCTCATCCATGGATACTCCTGGATTGCAAGCTGTGCGACCACAAAGGCCTACTACATCCGCAGTATACACTGTATTCAGGATTTTGTTCAGGATTTTGAATAACCTTGAGTGAGCAAGAAAATAAAAATACAACTCCAGCTCATCGACACAGCTGCTGTTATTCTGTGTATATACAGCAGAGCTAGTTTAAGTCTGTGTAGCATTTAGACATTCAGGTGAATGCTTGTGTCCTGTATGTCAACAGCTCATGGCAGCAGCACAGTTTGTTTTTGACAGAACAGCTCTGTCAGCGAGGACTGAGCATGGTATCACCTACGTGAGATTCACAGTTGGCTCAGGGGCTCAACAGAAATGTGAACGGCAGGCATCCAGAATTACATCTTTTTTTTTTTTTTTACCCAAACTGACATATCTAGACCTAAAACAATAAGGGGTGTAAAACAGTGGGAAAAACTGTGTACAGGATGGTTATTCACAGATTAAAGCAACATCTCCCAGGTCACAGTATGAGGTAGTGTTTCCCAAAATCAAATGGGCTTTTATCAATATGCAAATGACATGATGGCTTTCTTGCATTTATTTTTAATGATTCAAGAGGTCTGCTGTAAGCTGCAGAGCATTCACAGTGGACAAGAGCTCACCACTGTGAATGTTTACATTTCTGTATTCAAATCATTGAATTATACCGTAGAGTCTGTGCAGTGATTTTGTGCTTATTAAAACAAGATCAGCTTGACTGGTGAGCTCATCATGTTAGGAAGTATACCTGCGATTGCGGGACATCGAAATATGGATAGCTCGAGCAGGGCAACTTTAAAACTAATTTAAAAATAAGTCAGGCAGAGTTTGTCTGTCAGATGTGATATAAATAATAAACAAGCGTCTCACTATAAATCCATCTACCCTGATTAACTGAGAAAAGGAGAGACTTTGGAGGTATTTTTTTCATTCTAAGTGACAACTTCAGGTTATTTTCAAGCGATGGGTATTTTTTATTTTTTTTTTTAGAAAAGGTACTACGCAGAATCTATAGCTGTCCCAAATAATGCAATATACACTATGCACTCACTAGTGTATGAATTTTCAAAGTGTAGTAGTGTCCAAAATGGAACACAATTTTTTTGTTTTACAACACAAAAACACTCGCCGTTTAAGAGCTGAAGGAAGTGATGTTTCAAGTGCACACAATGTGCTGCCACTAGATTTCGTGTGTTATCTAACCTCAGTTCAACACTTACCTCTCAAATAATGCACATATTCACACAGTGTAAAATTATGGTAAAGCATTCCACTCATATTTGAGTAGAATGAGAGATCATAAGTAATGGTGATGTTACACGGTAAAAACTCAACTGCCCCAACCTTTTTGGAACATGTTGCAATCATCTAATTAGAAATTATATATATATAAAATTCACAAGGTAAAATGTCAAATAATGAGTTGCTGTAGTGCTTTAAATATTGCACAGGGTGAAAAGAATTTACAAAACATTTTTTGCAAGAATTTACTTTTTGTTTTTATTAGCATTTTCCATACTGTCCAAACTTTTTCGGAATTGGGTATGCAATAGGACTGCATAGTTTATTCAACGTATCCTCTTACCCAACATCATATACAACTGAAAATACAACTCGCTTTTGGTGCCACTCTGTGTTTCACCTGGAAACTGGAGCTCACAGTGGCCCATACTTTCAACAACACTTCCAGCTTCGGCCACTGGGGGCAGTGGTTCGAATTTCGGTAAAAAGGCCGATTTCAGGAGCAGAACTTTTTGGATGACCTTGATTAGCTTGTTTAGGTTTGTTTGATTAGGGTTGGAACTAAACTGTACAGGACAGTGGCCCTCCATGTCTGTATTTGAATAGCCCTGATGTATTGGCATTGTATATCTGTTCTCTAGATAACAGTACCAGCATCAGCTATTAAAAAAACACCACCAACAACATATTAGTAGACCATTAATTATCTTTTTTACAGGTCGACTTTAGTCTAAGAACAAAATCATGTGTCTCTTGAAAGGATTGCTTTATTTAAGGGACAATAAACATCTGTAACAGGCCTACCCACATAAGAATAGTATGTAGTAAAAGAAATAGGCGTATATAAAGAGAATTACAAGCGTTTTTGTCTTTAACTTCTCAGTCTTGCAAGATTTAAATCATTCAAGTTGCTTCAGAATACTTTGGGCAAACATAAAAATGGGTAAAAGGCAAAAAAAAAAAAAAAAAAAAAAAATGCTACAAAACATGTTAACAGAAAATAGTGGAGGAAAGCAAAGGCAGGGGTCGTTGGCTTGGATTATCACGGAGTGAATGCTAAGAAATTGAACCTGGATTGTTTGCACCTCAATAATGCTTGAGTCCTCAATATGGAAAATTGAACATCATTTCGACTCACTGATTCACAACAGTCACAAGTTAAAATCACTGTTGTGTTTGGCTGCTGTACACTGGGCTCTCTGTGTGTTATTATATCACACAAACCAAGTTCTGCTTCACCTCAGTGTAGGTTTCATTTAGGTTTATGATAAAAATTACAAGGAGAAAACTCCCACAATTCGATGCAGATTGGATTAAAGACCCTACTTATTTTTCACAATAAACGTTTAGTGCTATATCTCAGTGGCGACGCTGACATACTGCTAAAGAATAAAATCAAGTTTAACCTGATCAAAAGATGATTCTCCCTATCCCTCATTTTGACATTGCTGTAAAATCTATTTTATAGCAATTGTAAAGGTAAAGATCGATGGTGAGTGAGGGGGATTGCCATCGGACCGTATCTCTTTTGGTGAACTAAAAAAATCCAATTGATCTGCTGAAATCCGGGCTCAAAGAGCAGCACCGCTTGCTTCTTTGTTCCGACCGCCACTGCAAATTGGCTGTAGCTTAGAGACCATTTTATCCCCTTTTACGGTAATCACCGCCATTACCATCTATCATTGCATTTGTCAGGGGAGCATCATTTAACATCTGCTTTTGGCCATACTCTCTGCAGGGATGAGACTGAGCTCAGATGAAGAAGCCTGAACCACACCAAACCCAGGCAGTCAGTCAGGAGTTAGTGAGAAAGGTGCCTTTATAAGAGCAACTGTACAGTAGGTTAACACCTCTCCCCCTACAAGGAAAGACCTGTAGTGCAGCTCTTACCACCAGGGAAGAAAGAGGTTGCTCAGATGATATGGAGTCAGCCTCATGGTGGCTGTAGGGGTGTGCCAAGGCTTGGCAGATAGGTGCATTCTGGAGACAGTCTGGATCCAACTCTGGCACGCAAGGGGAGAGCAGGCCAGGACCGAGCTCCAGCATAATGGCTGACAAAATGAAATTAGCATTGGCCAGTGCTCCACAGACATCCTACCTCTACCAGCCTAATTTTATTAAAGAAGCAAACAAGAGTTTATATCTTTATGACTGGGAGGGTGCCACAGTATTGAAAACACTGACAAGGGCCATTGTTGCATCCTGAACAGGATTTTTATTTATTGTATTTATTATTATTTATTTTTTTTGCACTGCATGCAGTTGTTACCTGAAAGCTAAATTTCTACCCGATCTCATTTTTAAATTTACTGTTTTTGGTGTAAACTAATGTTGTCAGGTTGATTCAGTCATATAAAAAATCTTTTGACAAGAAAACAATAGTTATTATAGAGGTTACAGTGTAGTGTAACATCCTGTTGTGCACCCTTTTCTTTGAAAGACGCCTTGCGCACTGTGCGAATTGATGTTTAAGAATTTAAATGAGATTTAATCCTTCATATTTAATATTAAATGTAAATTTGCTAAACTCATTTAAAAGGAACTTAATTATGTATTTCTTAACTATATATATAAGTTCCAATTTTAAGGATAACAACTGATTAAAAACAAGCCAACAAATACAAACTACAGAGTAATTAAATGAAAACACAAAGTAAATCACCAATGTCATTATTTTTTTATTTTTTTTTCTCCACTCCTGCATTGAAGCATCTAATCATTTGCTGCCATGGCTCAGTGTTTTTGTCGTCTCTCTCACCTCTGCAGGCTTTTATAGTGGAGAGGAATGAAAGGTGCTCTGCCAGCTTCCTGCTAATGTCAATTAGCCCAGGTCAGAGGTCATGAGTCTATACAGCACTCACCGGTGGCTCCAATTCGCTTCTGCCTCGCCATGCTAATAGCTTTAATGATTATTGTCACATTCACATTTACATCTTTGGAGGTAACAGTCAATCTTTTCCCGGTTTTTGAATATTCAGACGTTTTGCTAGACATTTTAGTTGGAGGTGCGGCTTTGTTGTTCAGGAGACGCAGGCGAGGGAGACGAGCTGGTGCGCTGGTCAAACTCCATCGGCGCGGATTTCGAACAGCGCTGCCGAGTATTCACTTAGCGAATCTCCGCTCTCTTCCTAACAAAACAGATGAACTACATCTCCTCACCCGCACAAACAAGGACTTTTCAACCTCTGCTGCCTTGTGCTTCACGGAAACCTGGCTGAGTGAAGCCATTCCGGACAGCGTGTTACATCTGCCAGGCTTCCAGCTGTTCAGAGTGGATCGCATCATGGAGTTAATGGGGAAAACGAGAGGTGGTGGAACATGCTTTTATATCATTGAAAGTTGGTGTACAGATGTAACAACGTTAAAGAAGATGTGCTGTCCTAATTTGGAAGCACTCTTTATTAACTGTAAGCCTTTCTACTCACCACGGGAGTTTTCCTCATTTATTCTGGTGAGTGTGTATATCACGCCAATCGCGTGTTTGAACACAGCGCTGCAACAGCTGGCTAATCAGATCATAGACATGGAACAACAAAACCCAGACTCAGTTATTATTATTCTTGGGGATTTTAACAAAGCAAATCTCACACGTAAACTGCCCAAATTCCACCAGTACATCACATGCCCCACCAGAGACAGGAACATACTGGATCATTGTTACACAACAATAAAGGATGCATATCGCTCTGTCCCTAGAGCAGCTTTGGGACTCCCTGATCACTGTCTGGTTCATCTTCTTCCAACCTACAGGCAGAAATTAATGTCAACCAAGCCAGTAGTAAGGACTGTAAAGAGATGGACCAATGAAGCAGAGCGGGAACTACAAGCCTGCTTTGACTGCACTGATTGGAGTGTTTATGAGGCTGCAGCCACAGACCTGGACGAGCTCACATATACTGTAACATCATATATCAGTTTCTGTGAGGATTTATGCATTCCTACTAGGACTTATTTAAAGTTCAACAATGACAAACCGTGGTTTACAGCAGAGTTCAGGGAGCTTTGTCGGGCCAAAGAGGATGCTTACAGGGGTGGGGATAAAGTCTTGTACAATCAAACCAGGAACAGACTGAACAGGGAAATCAGAGTGGGTAAAAGGAGATACTCTGAGAAGCTGAAAAACAAGTTTTCATCTAACGACCCTGCATCAGTGTGGAGTGGCATGAAACAACTCACAAATTACAGGACTCCTACCCCCAACCCTGTGGGGCACCAACAACTGGCTGACGACCTGAATGTGTTCTACTGCAGATTTGAAAGGCCCAATCTCACACCCCACATCCACTCTGACCTTCACTTCCCACAAACACCAACACCTCCTGCAACCCCACTCCTCCCCCCTCCTGCTACTCAACCTGCACTTAAGATCTGTGAAGATGATGTGAGCCGCGTCTTTCGGAAAACAAAGACGAGGAAGGCTTCAGGCCCAGATGGCGTCTCACCAGCGTTTCTTCGATCCTGTGCTAACCAGCTGGCCTCCATCTTCACACAGATCTTCAACAGATCACTGGAGCAGTGTGAAGACCCATGCTGCTTCAAACGCTCAATCATTATTCCTGTCACAAAGAAACCAAAAATCACAGGACTTAATGACTACAGACCTGTCGCCCTGACGTCTGTGGTCATGAAATAATTTGAGAGACTGGTGTTGACCCACCTGAAGAACATCACCGGACCCTTTCTAGATCCCCTTCAATTTGCTTATCGAGCAAACAGGTCTGTGGATGATGCAGTCAACATAGGATTGCATCATATCCTGCAACATCTGGACAGACCAGGGTCATATGCAAGGATTCTTTTTGTGGACTTCAGTTCAGCTTTCAACACCATCATCCCAGCTATACTCCAGAATAAATTACACCAAATCTCTGTTCCCATGTCTATCTGTCAGTGGATTACCAGCTTTCTGATGGACAGGCAGCAGCTTGTGAGACAGGGAAACTCACTTCTAGCACCTGTACAATCAGCACTGGTGCCCCCAGGGATGTATGCTCTCCCCATTACTCTTCTCCCTCTACACCAATGACTGCATTGCCAAGGACCACTCTGTCAAGCTCTTGAAGTTTGCAGATGACACCACTGTCATCGGCCTCATCCGAGATGATGATGAGTCTGCATACAGAAGGGAGGTTGAACAGCTGGCTGTCTGGTGCAGTCAAAACAACCTTGAGCTGAACATGCTCAAAACGGTGGAGATCATTGTGGACTTTAGGAGAAACACCCCAACACTGACCCCCCTCACCATTCTAAACAGCACTGTGGCAGCAGTGGAGTCATGGCACTACCATCTCACAGGACCTGAAGTGGGAGACCCACATTGACTCCATTGTGAAAAAGGCCCAGCAGAGGTTGTACTTCCTTCACCAGCTGAGGAAATTCGGCAGGCCACAGGCGCTGCTGATACAGTTTTACTCTGCAGTCATTGAGTCTGTCCTCTGCACTTCAATAACTGTCTGGTTTGGTTCAGCTACAAAATCAGACATGAGAAGACTACAAAGGACAGTTCAGACTGCTGAGAGGATTATTGGTTGCCCCCTGCCCCCAACCCCCCCCCCCCCCTTCAAGAACTATACACTTCCAGAGTGAGGAAAAAGGCTGGAAAAATCACTCTGGACCCCACTCACCCTGCCCACTACCTTTTTGAACTGTTGCCTTCTGGCCGATGCTTCAGAGCTCTGAGCACCAGAACCGTCAGGCACTGGAACAGTTTTTTCCCTCAGGCTATCCATCTCATGAATAGTTAAATTGCCCCATTGAGCAATAACTATGTGCAATACACAGTTTAGTCTTTTTTATATTTATCCACCACATCCAACCTCTTCTGCCATTTCATTCCTCTAAAAAAAAAAGAAAAACATTTGCACTGTACATAACAGATTTGTATTTGCACTGTACATAACAGATTATATTAGATTTGCACTACCCATGTGTATGTGTATATGTATGTATGTGTGTGTCTGTACGTATGTGTAATTAGTTGTATTTTTTTTATTATTATCATTGTCTTGCTGCTGTTTTTGTATTGTTTTTGTATTGTTGTACACTGGAAGCTCCTGTCACCAAGACAAACTCCTTGTATGTGTAAGCATACTTGGCAATAAAGCTGATTCTGATTCTGATTCTGATATAAATGGAGGTTTACATGGAGACAAGAAACACTGCATCATCACGATCTCGGTAAAGTAAGAAGCAGTCCCCTATCTGTCACTCATTCGACGTTGTGTCGATGTTGGGGCACTAGGGGTCACCCAAACACCACTGATCTTTGAGAAAAGGCCATTGGGAATTGGCGAGTGAAATTTGCATGCCACTCCCCCGGACATACGGGTATAAAAGGAGCTGGCTCGCAACCACTCATTCAGATTTTGTGTTCAGCGAGCTGAATCCTCTGCTGTTCCATTCACCTCTAAAAAACTGTTGGAGTTTATGGCGCATTACAGCAGCTTCTCCTCCTCATGCACCGGTGGAGTGCAGAGAATGCCCCTGGGTGCTTCGACAGTCTAAAAGAGTATATATTCTTGGAATAAAAGAGTATATTTTCCCTACTAAATGAGTCTTTTTAAAGATGCCTTTCTGCCTGTGTTTAATTCCTGGTTGTGGTCATTACCTCTCCGCTTCTGATGGCCATGATCGCTGTCTTACATGCTTGGGCACTGCCCACGTGGAGACAGCATTCGTGGATGGGTCATGTCACTGCGAGAACATGACCATGGCAACGTTGCGGTTGCAGCTTTCCTTTGTTAGAGGCTCACCGCCTCGGTCCTTCTACCTATGGGTTTGTGGACACGTCGGTTAGCACTGACCCCAATGGGAGCCGCTCCGCGGGGTAACCCCCCATGGACCTCCCATTCCCCAGTACGCTCGTTCGCCCCGGTTGAGTTCTGGGATGAGACCGCCGGCTTGTCTCAGGGCGAGTTCGCAATCTCATTCGGCGCTCACGACGTGGATGAGCTCTTGATCGCAGCATTGGAGAGCAGGCTGGTCCAGTCTGATGCCGAGGATTCGACTGGGCTCCCACCTCCGGGTGCGGTCGCCCAGTCGCAGGCTGATGCGGAGCTGGACACCAAGGTGGCTTGCGCTTGCATCGCATGTCGCAACTTACCCGCTACCTCCTCCTCTGGAGTCAGCACTGACTCAAGTCGTTGCGAGCCACTCACATCCCGCGTGACCTCGACAGCGTGGCAGATGCTCTGTCGTGACAGGTCACGCTCAGGGGAGAGTGGAGACTCCACCCCCAGGTGGTCCAGCCAGTTTGGAGTCGATTCGGTCAAGCGCAGGTAAGCCTGTTCGCTTCCCGGTAATCCTCCCACTGCCCGCTCTGGTACGCCCTGACTGAGGCTTCCCCCATCACAGATGTGCTGGCACACAGCTGGCCCTGGGGGCCACACTAGTATGCGTTCCCCCCAGTGAGCTTCCTTGCACAGACCCTGTGCAAGGTCAGGGAGGACGAGGAGCAGGTCATCCTAGTGGCACCATACTGGCCCACCCAGACTTGGGTCTCGGACCTCACATTCCTCGCGACAGCCCCTCCTTGGAAAATTCCCCTGAGGATGGTTCTCCTCTCTCAGGGACGGGGCACCATCTGGCACCTGCAACCAGACCTCTGGAATATTCATATCTGGCCCTTGGATGACTAAGTGGCCTACCACCCGCGGTGGTAGACACAAGCACTCAGGCTAGGGCTCCCTTTATGAGGCGCCTGTATGTCTTGCAGTGGCATCTGTTCGCTAAGTGGTGTTCTTCCTGACTCGAAGACCCCCAGAGATGCGCAGTCGGGTCAGTGTTTTCCTTCCTGCAGGAGAGGCTGGTGGGGCGGCTGCCCCCCCCCCCCCCACCTTGAGTGTGTACGAGGCCACTATGGCAGCACACCACAATGCAGTTGATGGTAAGTATTTAGGGAAGCACGACCTGATCATCAGTTTCCTTAGAGGTGCAAGGAGGTTGAATTCTCCCAGACCGTGCCTCATTCCTTCATGGGATCTCTCCGTGGTCCTGCAGGGAGCCCCGTTTGAGCCCTGGAGTCAGTTGTGCTAAAGGCATTCTCTTGAAGACTGCCCTCTTGACTGAGCTCACGTCCATCAAGAGGGTAGGGGACCTGCAGGTGTTCTCTGTCAGTGACACGTGCCTGGAGTTCGGTCTGGAATACTCTCACGTGGTCCTGAGGCCCCGACCAAGCTATATGCCCAAGGTTCCCATGACCCCATTTAGGAATCAGGAGGTGAACCTGCAAGCGAAGCTGCCCCAGTTGCTGTGTCTGGTGCGTGCTTTGCGCATCTACTTGGATTGTACGCCGAGCTTTAGAGGCTCTGAGCAGCTCTTTGTCTGCTTCGGAGGACAGCAGAATGGGAGCACTACCTCCAAACACAGGATCGCCCTCTGGGTCGTTGACGTCATCACTTTGGCATACCACGCCCAGGATGTGTCGCCCCCCTTGGGGCTTCAGGCACATTCCACCAATGGTGCCTCTTTGGCAGACATTGGTAGAGCAGTGGGCTGGGCAACACCCAATACCTTCGCGACGTTCCTCAATCTCTGGGTTGAGCCGGTTCGTCCTGTGAGTTGTCAGATATGAACAGGTAAGTTGGCGGGACAACTGGCCAGATGTACCGCTTGCGTATTGCATATTTCCCCTCCTGGAGGGGGAGACGTGCACTTGTTACCCCCCAGCTGTGTTCACGAGGTCGTGGACCCTGGATGTCTTCCTCCTTAGCCCTGTGGCAGGCGAGTTTGTGGAGAAATTTAATGCGGGCCCAGTACGTATGCTATTTGGCCCTGTACTGGGGTAGGTGTTCCACATGCACTGATTGCCTGTTTGTAACCCCGTGTGATGTATCTTCCATGAGACGGTTTCCCTGTTGGTAAACCCATGTCTTTCTTGGGCAGAGTTTCCCTCTGCCACCGGTCGCCGTGTTTGTAGAGCTCCGTCCCCTCTAGGTAGGACCTACCATGGGACTTCTCCACATGCGACAATGCCGACAAGACTCAGTAAGACCATGTGATGTATTTCCACACAATTGCCTCCCCTTCAGGCAGGATGTGGTCTCCGCGGTGTATTCCCCTTGGGAATGGACACCCCCCAGGTGGACATTTATAGCCCCCAGCTGAAAGATTTCCATTCTTTTTTGGGGAGAAAAAAGAAGAGAAGAGGCCACGGCTGGGGCAGCCTGTCCCCATTTTGGGCAGTCGACTTGTCCCCAAGGTGCAGGGGACCTTACAACGCTCGTAGGAGTGTTGGGGGAGGTTACATAATGGCCAGATGCGCTGGCTACGAGGCACACAATGGTTTGCCCATCTCGCACTGCCAGTCCATGTAACACAGTTCAACTAGTTGTGGCGTTTCGTATAGGAACCCCTAGTGTCACTACATCGACACAACATCGAGTGAGTGACAGATAGGGAACGTCCTGGTTACTTTTGTAACCTCTGTTCCCTCCAACATTGTGTCCCTCCTGCCACAACTCTGAACTACCCACTGAAATGGCCGGGACCCTGTCTCGGCTCCTCAGCACAGAACCTGAATGAGTGGTTGCGAGCCAGCTCCTTTTATACCTGTATGTCCAGGGGAGTGGCATGCAAATTCCACTCGCCAATTCCCATTGGCCTTTTCTCAAAGATCAGAGGTGTTTGGGGCTCCCAAGGGCGACCCCTAGTGTCACTACATCGACACAACATCTCATTCCCTCCATCAGGGAACGGAGGTTATGAAAGTAACCAGGACGATTTTATTACCGTCTCTTCAATACAACACATAGCAACAAGTGAATGATTTACTTACTCTTCTAACTTCTAAGTTAGAAAATGATCCAACACTAGGCTATCACTATCACTATCATTCTGCTGTACATCCTGTGATTGTATGATAGTTTATAAACTTATATCACTAAATTCTGGTATTGTTATCCTTCTATTTATTTACGTTGCGGTCAATAACAGTGGAACTTTTACACATTCACTGGAAATGCAGCCGCTGCTAAATTCCGCAATGCAAAATAAGGTGGATATTAAAGGCCTTGTACGGGTTTGTTTACATTTGAATTTTTGACAATTAGAATTTGAACAGATGAAGTTACTGTTTACAAACAAATACTTTGCTCTGGCATTTTCAGGTTCTTTTTGTAGTGGAGAAAAGAACTGCGGCGGTTTGCTCAAATTGAGCTGAAAAATGCCCTACAAGTGTTGTTTGTGGGGTTGAAACAGCGTGTTTCTGAAAGATTATTGGAGATTTGGGCTTCTTTACATTTCCATCAGGATAGGTGGATTAGGATAAACTCAGGATTTTACACAATTAATGATATTTCACGGATCACTGTCATTGTTATCAAGTTTGCTCTAATGAGACCCACTTACCCTGCAGCTGCTATTGGTGGATTTTAACTTTTCACAAAGGAGACACGCATACTCTGATCGCAAACAGCTGTTTTTTTTCCTCCCCTTTTTCTCTCCAATTTGGAATGCCCAATTCCCAATACACTCTAAGTCCTTGTGGTGGCATAGTGGCTCGCCTCAGTCTGGGTGGCGGAGGACGAATCTCAGTTGCTTCCGCGTCTGAGACTGTAAACCCGCGCTTCTTATCACATGGCTTGTTGAGCGCGTTACCGCGGAGACATAGCGTGTGTGGAGGCTTCGCAGTCCCATATTTCAGCACTTATTCTAATGTCCCGACTTATTCTGAAAAAATCATGTTTTGTCCTGTATTTCCCCTCTCCTAAAAGTTCTTTATCGACTATGCGGCTTTTCCAGTCACGTGAGTATTCTAATCAAAGGTAGCCAAGGATACGGCTTGTAAAACCAATAAAATCACACCATGTTATTTGAAGGACGTGACTGGACTAAACTATCCGATCACAATCCCCTATCAATAGACATCCATTTAGTGAACTGATTGAAGAGTCGGTTTGAAAGAGCACACAGATGAAATTGGAGCTGGAAAAATGTCAAGGAAGTATGCATGTACATTTCAGGAGGATTTTCAAAAAGAGTTTAAATAATAAAAAAAAATTTAAGCAGTAAAGGCGTATATTGTGTGTCTGATGGTTGTTTTAATTTTAATATGCCACATTTGTCAGGCTTTAAAAGTGTGAGGATGTGTATTCATCAACCTGTTACGTGTCCAATATAGTTATAAAGGCATATTGAATCAAGTTAAAACTGGTTTGTCCGATAATACAGAAAGAACCTACATAATTTCTTCACTGTAAACCACTTATAAACAGACAAACATTATTACATTATATAATATTAAAAAGATTGTTAAAACGGCAGTGCTGACCACCTCCACGGTTGAAATCAGCTGCTCAAAAAAACCTTGAAGCGAGACTGCCTGCGGTGCAGGGGTGATTCCAGAATTTCAATCTCAGGGGGGCTCAGCCCCCAATGACACTATTAGATGTGCACATTTAATGTATTCCACTCTTTAGCAGACTTTTTTTTACTGTGTTTACATCATTCAAGATAGCTGGCTAATATTCATTCATAATTTTGTCATTTTCTATAATAAACACACTTATAAAGTTATTAAATGACACTGAAACTCTTTAAAGAACCACTCAAATACAAATTTTTTATTTATTTTACATTTATTAACAAATTAAAAAAAGTGTTTATTATAGAAAATCAATAATTTTGCACCTACTGTAGATTAAATTTATACCAAACACCACAAAAACTGTTATTACAATAAACATCACATTTAGCTTGGTTGATCTTTAGTGGAGTGAATTAACTCCTGATGATGTTTCTCTGTATGCCATTTAACTCGTGATTCAAGTCTTTTGAATTCGTTTAAAAGAGAAAATCACTTCGAAAAGAGATTTTAATTTAAATAGAATAACCCTGGTAAAATAAAGGTATTATAAATATACAACACACACACACACACACACATACACACACAAAAGATACAAACAAATTAACGTCTTTTATGTATTATGAGTCATTAAACCATTGATAAAGCACAGAGACTTTCACGACTAAAACAAGTCTAATTATACTTTATTGAATTCACTCTCTACTAAGAGACTTTATCAGTTTTAATATCATAAGCATTTTCCCTGCAAATGACAACAAAACACAGCATTTTGTGAACTGCTGTGCATGACCATCAAGGAATATACAAAAAAGACAACATAGCCTAAAAGTAATTACAGGTTTTATGCATGCTGATGTCATTGTAATGTCATTAGTCACTTTTACTCTGAATTAATTCAGCCCCATTCTCTCCTTGTTAAACAAGATTACCGAACTAAACGATTGAAATGCCTCCTCTCTGTCAGTCGGTCATAGTGGCTGCATCTGAAAACAGGAAAATGCTGCCTTCGGAGGCTGTATACGGAGACAGGATGAAAATAAGCTGCTTTTCATACTGTTCCTAGATGAGTTTCCTTAAGAGTTCCATTCATTCAAAACAGAGGTCAGTTAAGCAGTTAACTGATTAGGAAGCAAGGTAGCAAGTCAGCTGCCAAAATTTTTGGATGCAACCAATAAGGATCGGATGATCCTCGCTCATACATTAATTGAATGAAGTAAATGGGGCGTATTCGTTCAGTGGGTAAATCCAATTATATGCTCCTTCACAGCCCACACTCCAATGCTATTGGCTCGTGCTATAGTCAGTCTTTACAGGTTAGAAAAGCCACCAAAGCCAAAGCGCCTCACGTTTCAAACAAGAGCAGCGCTGCGGCTGCAGCTGTTTAAAATACTTATGTGCTGACTGTAAAGTCACAGATTTTTTGGGGGGCTGAAGCCCTCCTAAAAAGGGTCTAGTAACGCCGATGCTGCGGTGTGACGCAGGGGCGATTCTAGGATTTGAATCTTAGGGGGGCTCAGCCCCAATGACACTATAAAGTGTTAACATTTAATGTAGGCTTTTCACCTCTGATGCATAGATGGTGTTTTTTGTTTGTTTGTTTTTTTGCACTGTAGTCAGTCTTTACAGGCAAGAAAAGTCAATGCAGTCTTGCGCTGCAAATAGAGCTCACAATGGACAATCACAGATTTGCATGTTAATCTATGGTCTTGGTCCATTTGAACACTTCGTCAGTGCAAGTCTATACGATTTTTAAAAGTTTTAATCATCTGTTGTGCATAGGGGTAGGTAAAATATAGTTTTTCCGATTAATTGCGATCTACATTTGAATGATCTCAATATCGTTTCTTAAATCCAAGATCAATCTTTTACTCAATGTGTATGGAGATGGAATTGTTTCATATGAACATACAAATGGAAAGAGATTCACAAATAGAAAGTTGGTTTGCAAATAAATTGAATGAGATCCACAAATAAATGTAAGGAGTTTTATAAAAATGAAATGGATTCACAAATAAAAAGAATGAGATTTATAAATACTGTATATGTTAGGAGATTCACAAAAATAAAATGAATTCACAAATAAATAAAATGAGATTTGCAAATACATTTTTTAACTCACAAACACAACTCTGTCCAGCATTTATTTGTGAATCGCGTGCATTTATTTGTGGATCGCTTCCTGTGCATTTGCGGATCACTACACGCATTTGTTGATTTTGAAACAAATCTAGCGTCAAGATGTGCACACAAATCTACAAATAGATGGACTCCACCCATCGTCTACTCAAGCCAATCAGATAATGGCCACATTACTTGGACCAATCATAGCACGTTCTATCTTCAACCAGTCATGCTTCGTTTTACTATCAGGGCAGGACCAGAGTCACAGCGCTCTCATGAGCATAGAATCAAGCACTTAAAGATATGCTCCAAGGCCGCAAACTCTAAGAAATGGATGCCATCAGAGGAATACTGTGATTTATGGTTCGTATCATTTTCTATCAGTTGTAAACGTGTAGTTTCTTGTTAAATGTCGACAGCTGAAAATTGACCATTTGTAGAGTGTCCTGATCATTAGCTTTATAACCTGGCTGACTGTATGAGTCTGCTATTTTAATTTTAACCAAGTTTCTTGATTGAAATGTGTCATCAAAACCTTTACTCTTAATGTTACATGGCAGATCCAAACAGACACACTACTAGACACTACAAAAGATGAGAAGTACAGATATTGTCTTTATAAAACATGAATCTTATTAGATGATCTTAGGTGCACAAACCATAAATTAATACCCTATATTACACAGTGTACATGATCTGCTATGGCATTAATTTGGTTTCACATTATGTTAATGTATATATAAAAATTCACTGAAGTAATATTTTAAAGGATTTATATTTTTAGCACTTAGTGTTATGGCAGACCAGTCCAATGTTGCTCACAAGAAATAATTATGTTAACCCTGTATAACAATACGTGTTTCAATTATTTACTCAGGAAGTATATGGGCTGTGAGATACAGGAGGACAACAATAATAATAATAATAATAATAATAATAGTAATAATAATAATAATAAAAGAGTTGCGAGGATACTGGAGAACTGGTGCTCTCTGCTCTATATCACAAAAAGATGGAAACAGTTGTGGGATTTTTGTGCTACTGGTGGTAAGACATCACAAAGCTCCATGGCCCAATCTTGTTTGTGTAACATGTTCTTTTCTAAACAGTGATGGACTTGTTTTTAACATGTAACTATTATTTTTTCCAATCATTTGTGCAGAATGCTCTTACCCTTACTAGGAGTATCCGTCCCAGACAACTGATACAACACCATGAAATGGCAATAAGGATGTTCATGTACAACAAAATCGAGCCAAATGCAAGCACTCCAGTTGTAATGTTCAATTCCAGTGTTTGTGTATGTAAATACATGTTCCCTATCTGTCACTCACTCGACGTTGTGTTGATGTAGTGACACTAGGGGTCACTCTTGGGAGCCCGAGACACCCCTGGTCTTTGATAAAAGGCCAATGAAAATTGGCGAGTGGTATTTGCATGCCACTCCCCCGGACATACGGGTATAAAAGGAGCTGGTATGCAACCACTCATTCAGATTTTCTCTTCGGAGCCGAACGGTCATGCTCACTGAGCTGAATTCTCACGACTGTTGATTCACCTCTGCTGGATCTGACGGCGCATTTCAGCGGCTTCTCCCTCCTCTGCACTGGTGCACTGCAGAGAATGCCCCTGGGCGCTTTGGCAGAAATAAGAGTATATTTCTCTAAAAGAGTATATTTCTCTAAAAGAGTATATTTCTTTAAAAGAGCGGCACACACGGAACATCTTTTTAAAGACGCATCTTTTTAAAGATGTCTTTCCTTTGTGTGTTATTCCTGGTTGCGCTCGTTATCTCTCGCCTTCTGATGGTCACGATCACTGTCTTTCGTGTCTGGGCACTGCTCACACGGAGACAGCGCTCGTGGATGGGTCATGTACTCATTGCTAGAATATGTCCAGGGCAACAATGCGGTCACGGCTTACCTTCATAAGAAAGCAAGCCACCCCAGAGGCTCCCCGCCTCGGTCCTTCTACCCACGAGTATGAGGCCAGCGCGGCTAGCACTGGGGGCGATTTGGGGACCCCAATGGGACCGTCTCCGCCGGGTATCCCCCCGCGGACCTCCCATTCCCTAGCACGCTCATCTGCCCTGATCGGGCTTCCGGATGAGTCCATCGGCTCTTCTCACGGTGAGTTCAACCTCTTATTCGGAGCCCGCGAAAGTGATGAGCTCTCGAGTGCAGCATCGGAGAGCGGGCTTGTCCAGTCGGATGTGGACGCCTCAGCTGGGCTCCTCCCTTCAGGTGCGGTCACCCAGTCACAGGCTGATGTGGAGATGATGACATGCTTTCCCAGGCAGACACGAGCGTTGGGCTAGAGTGGAACCCTCCGTTCTCCCCTGAACCCTCGCGGCTCGACGATTGGTTCCTGGGCTCGCGGCGCCGCTCAAAGCCATGCCCCACCCCCGTTCTTTTCTTCCCGGAAGTGTATGAAGAGCTGACAAGGTTGTGGGAGGCACTTTTTACTGCCCGGTCCCGATCTTTCAGCTTCCCCGCCCTCACTACCCTCGATGATGGGGCGGCCAAGGGCTATCCCCCCGGTGGATAAAGGTGCTCGCGGTGCACCTATGCCCACAGAGCGCCGCCACCTGGCGCGGGCGCCCAAAACTTCTGTCCAAGGCCTGTAGGTTTATGTCATCTCTGACGGCCAAGGCCTATGGTGCCGCTGGACAAGCCGCCTCCACCCTGCACGCCATGGCTCTCCTGCAAGTCCGTCAAGGCGCTAAAGGAACGCACAAGGGTAGTTCCGCCCCGGGATTGATGCAGGAGCTCTCCGGGCGACGAAGGTCATGGCGCGGTCTCTCGGGCGGGCGATGTCCACCTTGGTGGTCCAGAAGCGCCACCTTTGGCTCAACCTGGTCGAGATGGGAGAGGCCGACAAGGCACGGTTCCTTGCTGCCCCCATTTCCCAAGTTGGCCAGTCCGGCAACACCGAGGACTTTGCCCAGCAGTTCTCAGCGGTGAAGCAGCAGACAAAGGTTATTGTCTTCAGCCCCCCAAAAAGGTTATCTTCTCTGCTGTGACTGCACCGGCTCCGCCGCAGCCCTCCCCTGCGGCCCAGCCCCGGTGTGGAGCCCACCGCAGGAAGCAGATGCCACCCGTCTCGCGGCCGCCAAGAACCCGCGAAAGGCATTGAAGCGCCCCTGAGATGGGCGACCCAGGGACGATGAAACCCACTGCTCTGGAGCTGGTAAGCAGACTACTCCATCCCTCGGTTGAGGGCCGGGAGGAGAATCTTTTGTTACTTTTGCATTTAATTGCGCTGCATGCCCAAGTGGCTGCAATACCCAAGAGTTCAGCAAGAGCGGTTTCCTTGTTCCCTGGGTCACGTCATCACGACCACCGTCCACCACTCTATTTGGCAGGTTTGGCGCTCCAGCGGCGGCCTCCCCGCCCCTGAGCGCCCAGCTGTGGCACAAATCTGCCCCTGATGTGACAGTCTCCACGGGTCACGAGGACGGGCCTCTTCCTCCCCCGTCCCAGGATGTTCCAGGGGTGGTCACAAGGTGCCAGGTAAGTACTTCGATGTCCCTGAACTCAGCACGGCGATGACATCCGCCGCGAGGCCCCACCCACTGGTACGTCCAACGAGATTGTCCCTTGGGTCCCCCTCACGCGGAGCTTGGATGCGTTGCTTGCACTTTACAATCCGTCGCGATGGCTGATCCGGACCATCCGACTCGGCTACGCGATTCAGTTCGCCAGGCGTCCGCCCAGGTTCAGCAGTATCCACTTCACCTTGGTGAAGGACGAAAACGCTTCTTCCTTGCGCGCGGATATCGCCACTCTCCTACGGAAGGGTGCGATAGAACCTGTCCCTCCGGCCGAGATGAAGAAGGGTTTTTACAGCCCCTACTTCATCATACCGAAAAAAGGCGGTGGGTTGTGGCCAATCTTGGACCTGCGAGTACTGAACCGAGCTTTACACAGACTCCCATTCAAGATGCTGACGCAAAAATACATTCTGGCGAGTGTCCGGCATCAAGATTGGTTTGCGGCGGTAGACCTGAAGGACGTGTACTTTCACGTCTCGATTCTACCTTGACACAGACCCTTCCTGCAGTTTGCATTTGAGGGTCAGGCATATCAGTACAAGGTCCTCCCTTTTGGCCTGTCCTTGTCCCCTCGCGTCTTCACGTTAAGGGAATTGGGCATTCGCATTCTCAACTATCTCGACGATTGGCTAATCCTAGCTGACTCTCGGGACATGCTGTGTGCACACAGGGACTTGGTGCTTTCGCACCTCAGCCGATTAGGACTTCGGGTCAACTGGAAAAAGAACAAGCTCCTCCAGGTTCAGAGCATCTCTTTTCTCGGTTTGGAGTTGGACTCAGTCTCATTGACAGCGCACCTCACGAACGAGTGCACACAGTCGGTGCTGACCTGTTTGAAGGTGTTCAAACAGAAAACAGCAGTTCCACTGAAACTCTTTCAGAGGCTCCTGGGGCATATGGCATCCTCAGCGGTGGCCACCCCGCTCGGGTTGATGCATATGAGACCGCTTCAGCACTGGCTTCAGATGCAAAAGACCTAAGCAGTCTACCACCCGTGGTGGTAGACATGATCACTCAGGCTAGGGCCCCCTCTACGAGGGGCCTGTATGCCTTTAAGTGGCGTCTGTTCACTAAGTGGTGTTCTTCCCGATGGGAAAACCCCCAGAGTTGTGCAGTCGGATCGGTGCTTTCCTTCTTGCAGGAGAGGTTGGAAGGGCGGCTGTCCCCTTCCACCTTGAAGGTGTAAGTTGCTGCTATAGCAGCACACCATGACACAGTGGACGGTAAGTCCTTAGGGAAGCACGAACTGATCATCAGGTTCCTGAGAGGCACCAGGAGGCTGAACCCCTCCAGACCTCACCTCGTTCCCTCATGGGACCTCTCTGTAGTTCTTCAGGGTCTACAGAGAGCCCCCTTTGAGCCTTTGCAGTCAGCTGAGCTTAAGGCACTCTCTTGAAGACTGCCCTCCTGACTGCGCTCACTTCCATCAAGAGGGTAGGGGACCTGCAAGCGTTCTATGTCAGCAAAACGTGCCCGACCGGGCTATGTGCCCAAGGTTCCCACAACCCCTTTTAGGGACCAGGTGGTGAACCTGTGACCGCTGCCCCAGGAGGAGGCAGACCCAGCCCTGTCGTTGCTGTGTCCGGTGCACGCTTTACGTATCTATTTGGATCGCACGCAGAGATTTAGGATCTCTGAGCAGCTCTTTGTCTGCTTTGGTGCACAGCGGAAAGGAAGCGCTGTCTCTAAGCAGAGGATCGCCCACTGGCTCATGGATGCCATAGCTATGGCATATCATGCCCAGGACGTGCCGCCACCGGTAGGGCTACGAGCCCATTCTACCAGGGGTGTAGCGGCCTCCTGGGCCCTGGCCAGGGGTGCCTCTCTAACAGACATTTGCAGAGCAGCGAGCTGGGCAACACCCAACACCTTTGCAAGGTTCTACAACCTCCGGATGGAACCGGTTTTGTCCCAGGTAGTGGCACGCAATACAAGCAGATAAGCCCGGGATAGCCGGCCGGGTGTATCGCTTGCACATTGCGCCTTTCACCTCCTCTGAGCTGAAGACATGCGCCATTAATTCCCAGTAGTGTTCACAAACTATGTTCCCTGGTTGACTTCCTCCGAGCCCTGTGGCAGTTGAGTTTTTAGAGAGACTCGCTGCCGGCCCAGTACACATGCTAACTAAGAGCCCTATTTTGGGGTAGGTGCTCCGCATGTGGCAGTTCCCTGTAAGGTAAACCCATGCGATGTATATCTTCCGCTAATTCGTTTGAAAAACTGCGTCTTACTTGGGCAGAGCCCCCTCTGAACAGTCTCCATGTTTGTAGTAACTCCTCCCCCGTTGGGTAGGATATACCATGAGATTTCTCCACATGGTCAGCAAGACCATGTGACGTATTTTCCACTTAAATATCCCCCTCTCTCTTTGGGCGAGGTGTGGTCTCCACGGTGTCCTCCCCTTGGGAGGGACACCCCCCGACTAGACCTGGCGGCCCAGTCGGATAATCCCCCTTGTTTTTTAGGGAGTGGAAAAAAAGAAAGGGAAAAGAGGCCACGACTGGGTTAAGCCTGTCTCTATCTTTTGGGTAGTCGACTTGTCCCCAAAGGGCCATTCGACACTCATAACTATGTTAGGGGAGGTTACGTGTCGGCCTGGTGCGCTGGCTACGAGGCACACAGTTGTCTGCCCATCACACACCGCCAGTTCACGTAACACAGTTCAGCCAGTTGCGGCGTTTTGTATAGGGACCCCTAGTGTCACTACATCGACACAACGTCGAGTGAGTGACAGATAGGGAACGTCATGTTTACTTGTGTAACCTCCGTTCCCTGATGGAGGGAACAAGACGTTGTGTCCCTCCTGCCACAAAGCTGAACTACCCGCTGAAATGGCCGGACCTTGTCTCGGCTCCTCAGCATAAAACCTGAATGAGTGGTTGCATACCAGCTCTTTTTTTACCCATATGTCCGGGGGAGTGGCATGCAAATACCACTCGCCAATTTTCATTGCCTTTTATCAAAGACCAGAGGTGTCTCGGGCTCCCAAGAGTGACCCCTAGTGTCACTACATCGACACAACGTCTCGTTCCCTCCATCAGAGAACGGAGGTTACGCAAGTAACCATGACGTACTCAAATTTATTGTCTTTTGTAGTTATGTGCATGACAATTTGTAATTTGTAACCAAAAAAATCATATCTTTTAGCCATCAGACTTGCTTTAATGTGTTAAAAACAGACACTCTTTAAAACCTTTTTACCTCAAAATGCCTTGATAGAACTCAATAAAAGATTTGACAACTAAATGACAAAAAATATTTTGTCAAATGAAATGTCACCATTTATACTCAATCATTATGTTCCAGACCCAAACGACTGACTTTCTTCTGTGGGAGGAACTCAAAAGGAGATGTCAGGAATTATGATAGGGACTGACACCCTCGCTTTCATTTCAGCCTCATTAGCATCATCTACATTTTACAATGTATTCTCACATTCCACAGAAGAAACTAAGGGTGCTTTCACACTTTGTACGTTTGCTTGGAACGAACCCGAGTTTGTTTCCTCCCCCCTCCCGCTGCCCACGCTAGTCTGTGTTCACATAATATTATTTGGGTATGAACCACGGTCTGATTACGTCATCAACGTGAGTACAAGTGGCAGCTGTTTACCACTGTAACTAGGTAACAACTCACTGTGTTAAGTGAAGTATTAAAGTTTGTCTCTTTGGATTTACCATGAAAACATGCCAGGCACAGAACAGCACTTGTGTTTGTCTCCCGCGGGTGCATTGAATGTGCAATGATGTGATGAATATTAGCGTTTGTCTGTTGGAAGAGATGTGAAGAATGTGAGCTGCTCTCTGAAGGCGGTGTATTTGGACACAAGCCGGTAGGAGAAATGCATTATACCATAATAGCTGCGATCGTGAGCCTGCAAAGATGCAAATTATACCTCATCACAAGTGGTTCACTTCCACGATTTGGTACTATTGCGTTCATATCAGCAGTGAACCGTACTGGAGTTCACATGAACCGTACCCCAGACCACCTTTTCAAGCAGACTCGGGTGCGGTTCACGGATGCACATCCGAATTCGGAAAACAGCGTTCACATTATACAAACGACCGAACTTTGACGTCATTCGAACCCAGGTGCGCACCAAAATTGCTAGTGTGAAAACACCTTAAATAGTAGAGGTTTTAAAAAAACATGTGGGTGAGTTATTGACAGAATTTTCATTTTTAAGTAAATCAACCCAAAGACAATGTTACGGTTTATTTAAAGTTTGTATTGCACTTTCATTTTAAGACATGACATTGTAACTTAAAAGAAATCTGACATAACAGAAAAATAAACAATCTCATATTACACATTTAAAAAGGTGTCCTGTATTGGAGCTGGAACCACTGAGTTTTGAAGCAGGTGAGTCAAGTGCTCAAAGTTGATGGGCAGTACACAGGGGAAACATCTGAAAAGATGGCAATATCAATTATCACTGTCAGAACATGATGCTGTATTTTAAAAAGGGACCCCATAATAAAAACTCCTAAAACATGCACACAAATGTGCTAAATTGCAAAATTCTAATAAATATTACCTTACAACTGCTTTTATAAAATACATTAACATAATGTGAATCCAAATTAATGCCATAGCAGATCATAAACACTGTGTAATATAGGGTATTAATTTACAGTTTGCGCTCCTAAGATCATCTAATAAGATTCATGTTTTATAAAGACACTATCTGTACTACTGATCTTTTGTAGTGTCTAGTAGTGTGTCTGTTTGGATCTGCCATGTAACATTAAGAGTAAAGGTTTTGACGACACATTTCAATCAAGAAACTTGGTTAAAATTAAAATAGCAGACTCATATAGTCAGCCAGGTTATAAAGCTAATGATCAGGACACTCTACAAATGGTCAATTTTCAGCTGTCGACATTTAACAAGAAACTACACGTTTACAACTGATAGAAAATGATATGAACCTTAAGTCACAGTATTCCTCTGATGGCATCCGTTTCTTAGAGTTTGCGGCCTTGGAGCATATCTTTAAGTGCTTGATTCTATGCTCATGAGAGCGCTGTGACTCTGGTCCTGCCCTGATAGTAAAACGAAGCATGATTGGTTGAAGACAGAACGTGCTATGATTGGTCCGAGTAATGTGGCCATTATCTGATTGGCTTGAGCAGACGATGGGTGGAGTCCATCTATTTGTAGATTTGTGTGCACATCTTGATGCTAGATTTGTTTCAAAATCAACAAATGCGTGTAGTGATCCGCAAATGCACAGGAAGCGATCCACAAATAAATGCACGCGATTCAAAAATGAATGCTGGACAGAGTTGTGTTTGTAAGTTAAAAAAATATTTGCAAATCTCATTTTATTATTTGTGAATTCACTTTATTTTTGTGAAACACCTTACATTTATTTGTGGACCTGATCCAATATATTTGTGAACCAACTTTTTATTTGTAAATCTCTTTACATTTGTATGTTAATATGAAAAAAACAATAACCCCATAAATGTGTAACCCTTCACTACAATGAGAGGAAATCACTCGCATTTGCAACCAAATTTCGCACTATGCGACTAAAGTAAATATATTTGGCAACCGGCTGGTAAATGTTTACATTTCACTCACCAGTAATTGTGTAGTTCAGTCCTGAAGTGTTCAGCAGTGAGATCCTTTCACAGGGTGTTGAGAGTAAAAGTTGTTTGTGTAATTTGTGTTCAAGGACGACCTTCATTCATGACCATTTCTCATTGAATACTGTCTCTTTTAATACACTTTCTGTTCTTTACAGTCAGTTGATGATCAAAAAAAAAAAAAAAAAAAAGTAAACATTTAAAAAAAATAAATAAATAAAATTAAAATTCTAATCATGCATCGCACAGATGAGGTAAAGCCATTAGAGTACTCTCTAGTTAACACGCACTCATTTAAAGACGCTGTTTACAGAAATACAGTTTTTTGTAAAAGAGACAGTACCGGTTTTAGCACATGTTCAACAAATCAATGCAAATAATTGTAAACAGTACAAATTATGCAATTTAACAATAAATATGTAACAAAAATTATATATGAAAAAATATATTATCTTATTTATTGATTGAATATTTATTTGTTCATTTTTAAAAAGCCAAAATGCGACAAAAACGAGGAAAAAGTAATAAAATATAATTAGTAAAATTAATATTTTCCTAATGTACGTAATTAAAAGGTCCCCTGTATAATTAACAGCATTAGCTGGGAGATAATATATATGTAAGCAAAAGGAATATTATAACTGAAATAAACCCATTTGAACCGATATTGAATCGAATCGGAATCGAATTGAGAGCTTGTGAATCGGAATCGAACTGAATCAGGAAATCTGTATCAATACCCAGCCCTAGTTGTGCGAAAACCATAAGTCAGATCAGTTAGAAAATCCATAGCAAACCGAGTCAGAACAGTCTGAAGGTCTGTACCAAGTTTGGTGGATGTGGATTAAAGCTCTAGTTGGAGATATAATTGACAATTTTAGTCATTGTTTAGGGATTTTGGAAAAACCCTTAACCATGTCTGTAGAATAACAGTAAGTTGGCTTTGTCAAGTCAACATAAAGGTGCTTTTAGCCATTCACTTACAGTAAACAAGCATAAATGTACTGCCCTGTGAACATGCTCAATAATTGACAGACAGAGAGTCTTCTTATTGGCTAAACAAAAGATATCACGCTGTTTACCGAGCCTAGGGCTGTTACAGAAACAAGTGTGATATTTCATGGCACCTATTTCAGTGATATCTGACAGGTTTTAATTTAATAAAAAAATCACTCACAGCACCTATTGTTATTATGCATAATTATTATGCATGCAGCTTTTATGACTTAATTTTAATTGAGAGACTAAAAATGAACTAGTAAAGGCCAAAAGAGGATTAAAAAATTTTCAAAACTTAAAATAAAGGGTGAGCAGTAGAACCTACATATAAAGGACCAAGATATAAACTTTCCTTTATAAATTCATATATATTTTAACCTGAAATCTTTGTTGATTAAAAAAAAAAAAAAAAAGAAAAAAGCCGATGGACACGTTTTGCATCAACTACCCACACTGTGTCTCTGTAGCACTATAAATAAAATATTGTTGTTTGTTCAAGCAACATTGACTCAACCAGTAGCATGAGTTTGAGGTGGGACTATCTGTTTGTTAACAAATGCCAGATGGGAGAAGTTTGGGAATGCTGTTTGAAAACAATGTTTATTTTCAGATCATTGCTTCCTTCCTAACAGACATCAATATCTATCCACGTTTAGGTTGCAGAAATGTATTTTTGTTGCTTGTTCTCAACTGAGCTCAGCATTGAACACAGTTCTGCCAGTTCTTTCTGTCAAAGAGAAAAAGCCAGTCTCTGTGTGCCTTCAGAAAATACATGGAAATTATGATGGAGCAGCAGCTTCCTGTGTCACGTGTGGGAGTTCCGATGGAAAGGTCAATATTATTTCTCTAATACGGCTCTTAGGAGGGGGAGCAGGAGGAGGAAAAGAGGGAGTGCTCTCGCTTGTCTTATTAACATTTATGAATAATTTAACCCGGCACGCCTGGCTATGATCCAGGCACATCATTTGTTAATTGCAATCAGAGAAAGGAAGTGGGTTGATGGAAAATGCAGCTCTGACCAGTGACTTGCTGTAATAGCCATCAAGCTGGCTTCATTGACCTGCTGCTGTGCAATGTAAATATGGGTTTTTACCTTGAATTGAGCACAATAATGTAGCAAGTAATAAAAAGTCCACTTTAGGGATAGTTCACCCAAACATGAAAATTCAGTCATCATTTACTCACCGTCATGTTGTTCCAAACCCATATGGCTTTCTATTCTCAGTGAAACTCTAAAGGAGGTCTTTTATTCTATACAATACAAGTAAATGGTGACTGAGACTAACAATTTGTCCAACAACTCCTTTGTGTTCGATGGAAGAAAGAAAGAATATGACTTTCTTTTTGCTGAACCTACTCATCTTGCTTGGTGTTGGTTGCAAATTTTTCTTAAGCAAACATTTTTACAAAGCAAGTTAAGTCATGGCCAAATTAATGGAGCTCCAGTGCAAACTTTAGATTTATGGAGGACCAGTTTCCCTTCTAATCCCTTGTTATTGTGCAGTTATAATAAATGATGAAATAACTCAGACATGTCTGCCAGCTGTTTTTCAAAATAAACGTTTTCCTGCATTTCAAACACAAACCCTCTCAGAGAACGAACGGTCTGTATCTTGAAGATGAAAACGATAGCATTTTAATTAACTCGGTCTTCAGACTTGTCCAGTGTACCCAATCAGTTATTTGTTTGCAGATGTAACAATTATAGTAGAATCATATTAACACAATAGAGAGCAGGCATGACCCTTTCAGACTTGTACTCGTATCAGCTGCAGCGAATGCATTGCTTTGCAAAACAAATCAATTGAGGCATTAAAGGAACTCTTTTAAAAATAATTGGAATGCTTTGTTCTGTTTCTGTATCTAAATTTAAAACTGGTCTTCAAGAAAACAAACTGACATTCTTTAGCTACAAACGTAAGACACAATTATAATGCAGGAATATTTTATTAATATAAACGATCACTCTTATTTGACAACAATTAATACATCATGTTTTTATTTATTTTTTTGGTGATTATTTACTTATCATTTGAAATAAATTTTTGGGGAGTAAATAAGTAATGTGATTAATCACTAACAAACATTAATGCATAAATGTTTTATAAATACTTATTATAGGCTTTATTGTTAATATTATTCACAATTACCATTCACCAAATTAATTAAAATTTTCCTTAGTTTCAAAATAATGTGTACTGTATTTCATAATTGTCCAGTCAAAAATGAGACTTCAATATTGAGCATGTTTACATGCACACCAAAACGCTGATAACAACCAAAAACCAGCTTATTCAAAAAATCCTACAACACAAGAAAAGTGTGTTTACATGAGACTTGAAATCATCAGATTATATTATCTGCTTTTGAAGTCAAAACGTTACAACAAACAATCACTTGCGCACATTGCATAAGCTGGTAAGAACACCGGTAAAGGTGTTTACATGCAGAACAGAATCGAGATAATGGGTACTTCTGTTGATAATGTTTTTCGCTTAAATCGTTTATGATCTTACCCCGATAAAGGAAATCCATGTTCCCATACACATTTTTGGCATTTTAAGCATAATCGTTGTAAGGTTGTGCATGTAAATGTGCTCGTTGTCAATTATTAAAATTCCTGGGATAGTATTTATTTTTTGGCATTTATATCAGAGAAACAACAACCAATTTTCTCAATCAATCCTCCCTTTAACTTCTGATTGCTATATCTTGGGAAAAAAAAAAAAAAAAAATTAAACAAAACATTGCACTTTGTTGTTTTGAAATAATGTGACTCTTTTGTGCCAGCACTATTATTCTAGCATAACTGGCTTGGGAATATGAGGCAATTATTTCTGCTGGCTAATTATTCATTTTCATAATAAAGGTAATTTTTCACACAGCAATTATAAGTGGAATCAATGCTTTGAATGAGACGTCTGTCCTTCGTTTCCTTTTCTCTGTGGTCAGGTGGAGCGACAATGTGGTTTAGCAAACGGAATTAACAGGCAGGCCCCTTTTGGGCACGTACAGCGTTGTCCTGGTAACCATTTTGATGCAGTCGATGATGGGGCACACGCTCAGGCAGAGAGTGCAGCCAGTGCAGCTGTCCATGATTACAGGAAGATGGGTCTCAGGGTCAAACTTAATAGCCTGAAAAAGAAGAGGAAGGGGAGGGTAAAATGCTATTACATTAGAACAATTATCGACTCTCCATAGGAGGATTTCCCCAATCCTGGGAGAGCTTTTCACATAGCTAAAAAATGCAACAACAATGACAGCTAGAACAACAGTGCCATTCTTTAAGGTAAATAGCTGGCCTCCTTCATTGCACACTAGCCTTTATAATTTTAGACTCTGCGTTTGGCTCTTTATGTTTTCAATACTTGGAGCCAAAGGCAGTACATGAACTTTATAATAGTGACCTCAAAAGACAACATACTGTATAATCTGAAAACAAACTTCTTGTATGTGCTAGTATCCTTATGTTGTGTCCAATATGTAATGTAAATAGTAAATGTAACACTGTCAGAAATGTACTTTTCCATAAATACTCATTATTCGCTCCCTGGATTCAATAATCAGGGGTCTTTACTCAGGCTCAAATTGGAAGGCTAAATATATCAATATACTGTATTTAAATACAGTATATAAATACAGTGTTCTGCTGCTGTTTCAGTGTCTTGATAAAAAGCGCTGTGATTTTTAGATGCTGTGTCAAGTTAAGAACTACTTCAACTGTTAAAAACGCATTTCAAGACACCTTTTCACGGTGCTGCATTAAAGCTACACTATGTAACGTTTGGCCCTCTTGCGGTTGAAGCGTAGAACTGCAAGTTACTTGTGGAGGAACATTGTTTTGGCAATTACGTCAGTCGGGCTTTGGCTCTGCTCTTCTGCACGGATGAATTTGATGGTTTGAGGAGTACCAATGTAACCATGGTTACAGGGAATCAACTGATCAGAGCAAATGTCACTAACAACAAAACTCACACCCTCCCCTCAAAAAAATAAAATAAAAAATAAATAACGAAAGGAAGAAAAAGACGGATATCTGAAAAATATGTCTTATTAGCAGGTAAGTAGCATATCTTCTGTTGTTTTGACTTATAAAGACAATTGTTTTAAAATAAATAATGTTACAAAAGTTAGGCAATGCTAACATTAGACAATGATTGCTAGTCATATCAGATAAGGTCAAAAGGTTGTAACTATTATAACTTAGCTAGCATGCAAATAGACTAATAGTAACTAGTTTAGAGATTGCGTTGTTACCAGCATAAAGTGAATTTTTTCCATTGTCCTTCCTCGAAAATGAAATCAAGCACTGCAGTACAACAATCCATAATAAAATGCATTCCATTAGAGTAGCTAACGCTATCTAATGAACTACCGAGCTAAGAGAGCTACCTGGCTAACTATCGGTCCAATAAAATATCTTACCTGCTGAGCGAGGAAAACTCATGTTTCGTATTTTATTACAGGCTCTGTCACCTTCCCTTTATGCTTGCAGACTCTTCTTGTTTCGAGGTTTCTTTATTTTGAAAAAGGGTGATTCCCCAGAGGGTTGCCTTTTTGAATGATCCAAGGTCAGTGACGCTCATTTGTTGTGGCTACAAGCTTTCGGCTTCAAACTACTACCACACCTATCACCGCACATATACACGCGCTCTATAGCTGGACCTTCTTTTCTTTATTTACGGACATGAAGTAAACACACACGGATGACTGATGGAAGTATGCAATTTCCCGCCAAATCCGTCCCGACAGCTCTAAGATCTAAATCATTATTATAGGCTTACCATAGTGAATCAGGGTAAGGCAAAAAATGGTTTGGAAGACAGATTGTTGGTGTACTTGCTCATTAATGATATTTTGTTCATTTCAAACAAAACAATCGTACATAGTGTAGCTTTATGCTTTTGAACCCTTTATTGCAAATGCTTGAATTGAATCATTTCATAAACAAAATGTTTTAATCAACAAATTTATTGCGATAATACATATAACTTGGCTTAAAATAGTATCAGATGTTACCAATATAAAACAGAGGAATTCATTATGGGGCATTTTTTGCTCTCACATTTTTAATTTTGTTGTTGTTTTATGGGAGTCTCCGAGACTAATTTCAGACCCTGATACAGAAGTAATTGCTTCCCCTTAAATCACATGTGGCACATCAAGATGACGTATCACATAATTATCTGATCAGTGTTACCTGGTAGCCTGAGTCATTGCAGGTCATGTAGCATTTGCCACAGTTGATACACATCTCTGGATCAATGAGGGCCTGCACTTGTTCATTGTTGTCCAGATCCTGATAGGCACCAATATGCTTCAGCGCTCTGGCAATCACATCCTTTACAGAAATGAGGGGCAGGGATTAAACGGCAAGAAAAACAGCAGTGGCGTCTAAAAAAACCAGTTTGAAAGGCAGCGTTCTGTTCTTAAGTTAGCTTAATTAAATCAGCGCTGAAAGAAACAGATCGGTTTTGAAGTCTGACTTCGACTTTGTGATCTCCACTTCCTCCTCGAGATCCCTCACAGCTTAATCACCTTGAGGAATGAAGCCATTTAATGGTATGAGCAGGAATACTGCACGTGCTACAAGAAAGCTTCACACATAAAAGATGGACAGTATGTTGAAATCTTATTTGTGCCTTTCTGTACAGTTTCACAATGTATGCAATTAAGTTTTACTTGAATAGCGCTATTTAAAATACATATTATTTCAAAGCAACTTTACAGACAACAGAAAAAATTTAAATAATGCCCAAACCCCCAGTGAGCAAGCTGAAGGCTATCAAAATCTTTCTAAGATGTTATATAGATGAGGAGGAAACCTTGGGAGGACTCATCTGGGGAAGCTCTCCACCTCTAGAGGACATATAGTATCCTAAATACTATATGTAAAGGAACAAAAATTAATGCCGGATGATATTTGAAGATATTATCTTACTTTCACATTGGGGATGGGTTTTTTAGGGATGTTAACTCGAGCTGCATTAGAGTCCATGGCCCCATAGTCATTGGCATCTTTCAGGCTCTTCTTGTATTTTGCCACGGCTCGAGTCTTCGTCTCCAAGTATGGTCCAAAGCTGGGAAGACTCTATTGGACAGAAGGATGAAACAGGTGAAACAAGTTTTAAAGATATTTTTGTTCATTTGAGTTGTTATTTGTAGACTGCCAAAGGAATTTTTCAATTTAATACAGTATATTAATTTAAAAGCCTTAAAATGCTCAAATTTCTTCATAATTTTGAGATCATGTGAAATACAAATACTATCAAATTTAGAAAGATAACACTTTAATAACTTTTATTAAGGTAATTAAAAAAATCAGATCAGTAGTTCATGTGCATTCAAGTATTTTGAAATTTCATTAAACTTTGAATCACATATTTTAATTTATACAGTCATATTTGAATGTACATGTACAACTGATCTGCTAAACATTACATAATGAATATGAAAGGAATATTCCGGGTTCAGTAACTTAAGTCTGATCGACAGCATTTAACATAAAAAATAAATAAATAAATAAATAAATAAATAATTTAAAAGCAATAAAAAAATAAAATAAAAAAAAGCCACAAATCTGGTTTACAGTGAGGGGATGGGGCCAATTTTTGGAGGATTTAAAGGTAGAAATGTGAAGCTTATAATTTTATAACAGCATTTACATTCATTCTTCTGTTAAAACTTGTGTATTATTTTGAGCTGTTAAATTGTATGGTCATTTTAAGGTTTTAAGGTTTACAGTGTTACGTCATCATGGCAACAAAGTTGTAAAATTGGATATACCTTTACATAGAAAAGGTTAATAAGCAATTGTATCACACTAAAATCATGATAACATGAATATTGTTTACGTCTTATGGCTATACTTTTGAAACAGTGAGTAATGTTTATGGATTGGCCCAATTCACTTCCATTGCAAATGCCTCACTGTAACCCAGATTTATGCTTTTGTAAAAAAAAGAAAACAAGGGATGAGACGAATTATTATTATTTTTGTGTAATCAACATTAAGCCACAAATGCTGTTGACTGAGCTTAACTTGTATTCAACCCGGAATATTCCTTTAAAGCAGGGGTGGGGAACGTCAGGCCTCAGGGCCGTATAAGGACTGCAATACCATTACCTGGCCCTTGAGGCCATTTGAGAAATAATTTAAAAAGGAAAAAAAAAAATAGCCTTGATTCAATTAATTGTAAAAAACTACAATTAAAATAGAATGATGCAAAATATTGTACAATAGACAGACCTTTCAGTGTTTTGCTTGGTGCGTGAGCCACAATCAGAAATTGCAAACAATTGTATGGCCTGTGAATAATTTAGTAAGTACTCGAATGGCAAAAAAATGGGAAGAAAGGTTCTCCACCCCTGCTTTAAAGACTTTGAAGATTGACAAAGGAATTCTTCAATAAACTGTAAAATGCTAAAATTTCTTAATAATTTTTATTTTTTCAGAATTTGAAAAAAGGGATCAAGTGAAATATAAATACTATAAATCTTAAAATGTAATACTTTAATAACTTTCATTAAGAACATCAAAATAATTTTATCAATAGTTAATGTACATTCAAATAGTTTGAAACATCATTAATCTTTAAATCATATATTTTCATCTATATTCATATTTTAATGTACATGAACTACTGATCTGTTAAACATTGTGCAATGAAAATTAATGACATTATAATTACTGTTACTAGAAAATTATACCAAGACAAGATTTAGGTAAATCATTAAGCATGCCAAGCATGATGTCATATGAATTAATATCCATATTTAAAAAAAAAACTGCTTTTTACATGAGTGTAATCGAAAGTGTGATCCATCCATGCAATCACTTCCCACATCCATTTAGAACAAAAGTGGTTGTAGTGTTATCTTTGCCTCAGAGTCTCGCACACATGCCTGACCCTCCAGTGCGCCGGGGCTAAAGAGGCGATTCGTATTCAAAGTCACACTCCCATACCGACACACTGCGTCTGAGAGGTGGCCATAAAAGTGCCTTGAGCCTTCACTCTCCAAAGCCCATTCAACAGGAAATGCCGGCAACACTGATGAGAAATCAAGTTCGTCACAAAATTAGCCATCCTTTTAATGGAGCCATAAAGAGTATCTGCAATGAATTGTTAGGAGATCGCATAATACTACCGGTAATTGCAAGGATTAGCTGGTCAAACTAATGGTTTGACACTAAAATGGTAATGAATGGTAATTTGAGGGAAATGGACTTTTGGGTTGCTGATGGGCACCACTTTTAATAACTGATATTTTCTGTTTTATTAATGCCCTTTCATCTTCAGGATGAACAGTGTTTTTTGGGCAATTATTATCATATCCATCATTTGAGCCTTTGGAACAAATACTCGGTATGTTTACATCAATCGAGCAATCGAGCTACAGCAGGTTTTTGGGTAGTCAAGTTTCAGTCCTCATCGTTTGTCCAAGTAAACACAACATAATGCGTAATCTAGGAAGTTCATCAGCAAGTATTATATGCATGCTGTGCATTAATTTTTACGTCTTTCTGGGCATGCACACAACGCAGAGACCAGTTGTGCTCTAATTAACAAGTATAGCCCACATGCTCATCGAGGCCAAACTACAATATCATAATCTAGTTCTGTTAGTCTAAAACATTAAAAAAAGAGACAAATTATTGTTTTAGTATAACAGAAATAAAACATTTAAAGTGCATGTAAACGTACTGACTGACTTTCTTATAAACAGTTTCCGACATATTTCAATATCTTGCAGCAAAATAACAGCAAAATCACGCATTTAAACAACATGCTATTCCGCCCTTCCTGCAACAAGTATTCCTCACAATGCCTGCCACAAATCCATTCGTCCCAATGCTAGGACATTTAAATTGGTCTTGCATTTTCCCAGTTACACAATCTCCTCAAAGCTGTCATCCACAACAGCCTGTAACCCTTCATTTCCACCATGGCCAGATAGAAGTGCCTCAGAAGTGCCTCTGCCACAAAGCAAAAGAATCAAAACACAGCAAGAAAGGACTCAGTTATTAGCCATCCACATCAAACTTCTCACTTAAAAAAAAAAAAAAGTGGCACCCAGACAGAGAGCATTGGCCTTTGCTAAGCCAGGACCTATCAGAGGAAACCGAAAAACAAATCTATGGTGGCAGTGTTGACTGCAGGACTAATGGCTAGCTTAGGGTGGGCGCATCCTCCATGTATTTATTTCCCTGTAGAGCTAACACTGGTGGCCCTGTTCTAATCCTGCATAAAAGCATTACTCTCTCAGGCACAGGCTGACAGTCTAATGAATCAACTGTTCCAGCCCTACAGCAGACAGTGTGAGGAACCCATCGGGGGCTGGGGATATAAACGTGCATGCACATTCACCGAGTACACACACAGACCCACACAAAAACACACAGGGTAGACAGAGATATGTCATTATAAGTGCATCAGTCAAAATAAATAGAGATACGAGCGGCTTGCTTGTGACAGTATTGGTGAAACCTTGATTAAACTGCAACTTTCAATACTTTACAACATGGAGACAGGTTGCTATTCAAATCAACAGCCTAAGGGTGTGCCAAAAATATGAATCATATACAGTGGGGTTCTGAGTCCACTTGTGAAAATACTTCTATTTTGCATTTTTCTGATTTAATATAGTTGTTGTCATTACAAATGATGTTATCAGCATAACAATTTGAGTAAAATTTTAGTATTTGGTTTGTCCCCCTTTAGATTTAATGGCAGCATGCCCTCGAGCTGACATGGACTCCACAAGTTTGTGAAAAACCTAATGATCCATGTTCTCCAGCATGATTTGAGAATGTTCCCAAGAGCATCTTGTGACACCAAGGAAATCTGACCTTTTGTACAAAGCAGTTAACATGGTCAATGTCACAAATTAACTTTATTTGAGACCTAAAAATAGTGCAGAATCATAAATGTTTATTTTACACAATAACAAGTTCAAAATCCTAAAACTTATTTTTATTTCTAGGTTTAAATGAAATTTAGGTTCTAAATTAAATCACATATTTTCAAAGTGGACTCTTTGAACCCCACTGTCTATTTATTTACATGTTTATTTTTGTAATTTTTTTTACTGATGATGACCATTAAGAGCAGAATGATGGGGGGCTGAATCTTAACTTGAGTCAACCTGGACCACCAACCTCTAGGCCATGGCTCCAACATACAGTATGAGATATGTTTGCATTAACATCTTTAACTTAAAGGAATGTTTCAGGTTAAATACAAGAAAAGATATATGGACAATATTTGTGGCATGCTGTAAAAACAAACATAGATAAAAAATTATTTCACAGTTCTGTGCTTACAATGGAAGTCTACAGGGCAAACAACAATTTCTGTAACCATTTGTTTTACCGACTGTGGGATGTCAAAATTATTTTCTACAGTATGCCGCAGATGCTGTCTATACAGTGTTATGGCCAGCTCATTCCCGACCGCATCATAAAGTGGAGTCAAACACAAAATGCAATTAGAAAAATAGATTTATTGTAAATAAAGTCAAATTAATATGATAAGCAAAAGAAATGTCTAGGGGTTTAAACAAAAAGAAAGGCATCACATGAAGCTGGTAGTTGTAGGTGAGTATCGAAGAGAGAGTTGTACCGGTGACTCCTCTGGAGAGGTGATCCTACCCCAAAAAGAAAGCAGCCAAAATGAGCAAAAAGATAACTTATATACACACCCCTAAATAAATAAATTACAAAAACAAATTACTCCCCCCGCCAACCAGCAACTGTCCCACTCTGCCACTGTGGGACAGAGATAAAAAGGCCAGGGTCGTAACAACAGCTTAAAGAATAGTTCACCCAAAAATAATAATTCTCTCATCATTTTACTCACCCTCTTATCATCTCAAACTCATATGACTTTTTTCTTCTTCTGTGGAACACAAAGATATTTTGAAGGATGTATAATGTGTTTTTGTCCATACAATGTAAGTCACCGAGGTCCAAAACTTTTAAGTAATCGATTCGAGTGGTTTAATTAATGTCTTCTGAAGTGATATGATTGCTTTGGGTAAGAAACAGACCAAATATATTTATTTTTATTCATTTCAGTGACATGAGTCTTTTGAATCCGTTCACCAAAAACGACTTGTTCATTGATTTGTTTATAGACCATTTCTGCAAGTTACACCTTTGCACCTGTAGATGGTGCCAAATGACCATCTTTTAAATCATCATGACCGGAACAAGTCTAATTATCCTTTATTTAAATTTCTGTATCTACATTTCTACAAAGAGACAACAGCACTGCAGAATGCTTGAACATCATAAGTGTTTCCCCAGGAATGACAACAAAGCATATCTATCATATTGTGCAACTGTTGAGCACAACTTTTTACAACACAACAAAACTAGCTGAAAAATATGAGTTTCAATAATGTCTATATGTCATATGTGTAATGTGTGGTCATCACTCACTTTTATTCATAATTTATCTGGCCCCTTCTCTTGTAATGATGAGATCGTTGAACTGAAAGAATGACATGCAGCTCCTCCTCCTCTCATTCAGCCAGTCAGCAGATGACTCATTCATTCACCTTTCTCGCAAACGAGTGTACCAGCACATTCAGTTCGTTCATGAACGAGATGTCTTGACTGGTTCAGTGTGGGGATGTATTCATTCAGTGGGTAAAACCAATTATATGCTTTATCACAGCCCACACTTGAATGCTACTGTCTTTACAGGCATGATAAGCCATCTCCCTTGCTTCAAACTAGAGCTCATTGGTTTCGAAAGGAAGAGATGTCAGTGAACGAGAAATATGAGTCAGTGTATGGAGGTGAACGAGAAATATTCGTTCACTTAAAAGATTTGTTAAAAAAATAAAATAATTCATTCACAAATGAAACATCACTACAATACATGTTGACATACGCAGTGTCCTTGTTGCGTTCATGAAAGAAGCACATGATTTCTCGTGCTTGACTCGTGCAGAGTGTGGTAAACAAACCAGATGCAATGTGCCCAGGTCTGCAGTTTCATGCCCATTTGGGCTATTTTGAAAATGTAGACGCAAGTTAAATTGGGTTGAGTTTTTATGGGACACTTTTTAAATGTACCGTGGTCGCCAAAAGGTTTATGTTAAATACTAGAAAATGAAAATGCAACGTTTTATGTACAGTATCAAAGAATCACCGTCTTGAAGCCCTCACTGTTCCAATTGTGCCAGATGTCAAGATTTATAGTGAATAAGGACTTAAATGTTGGTCTGTTTCACACACAAAGCGATCATATTACTTCAGAAGACATGGATTACACCACTTGAGTTGTATGGATTACTTTATTCTGCCTTTATGCCCTTCAAAAACACTCAAACACGCCTTACTGGCTCAAATTTCCCTCCCAAATCTCACCAAAACCCACATACAAAGCAACTGACCACCATTTTGCCTCCGGCAGTCTTGTGAGTACTTAAATGGCAACCAGCGGAAATCCCTGATGCCCATTAGAACTTCATGTTTTCCAGAGACACAAAACTGCAGTCTGCCTGACTCACAGCAACCTCATTCAGCCCTATTAGATGAGCTCTCTCTCCCTCTCCTGTCTTCTGTTTAGTTACGAACCACAGCGTATCTGCTTTATGCTAATTTGCTCTAAGATCATTCAAAGGATTCAAAGAGAAGTCTACAAAGCAATACTCTTCACAATGGAAGAGAAAAATATAATGACGGGAGTTTTCACAAAGAATTTTGCTTTACAAAGAGATACTGAGAGAAAGAAAATGCCATTTGATTTGGGCTTCTGCGAAACAGATAGGTTGAATGCTTGTATAGAAAACCGAGAGTACCAAATAACAGTTATACAAACATGTTGGTGGAATAGGAATGTCTTTTCTTTCTTACTGTTAGGAGAGAGTTTTTTTTTTTTTTTTTTTTTTTTGCAGGTCGACTCCACGAGGAGTGCTGTTTTAATGAGAGGAGCTACACGCACTGCCAAATCTCATGTCCCGGGCAACCAGAAAGCCTTTGCTAATTAGATGCAGAGCTTTCCAAAACACAGGGCTTGTCAATTCTCCATCTCCCCTCTGGATTGTAAATCAAGAGTGCAGTGGAGGAAGCAGCACACATTATGTCAGTGTGGGCTGAGTGATTTAAATTATACGAGAATTAGAATGGAAGCCCGCTCTCGTATGTTCTGTAGCATAACGACCATTGGCAAGGGATTTGACGAGAAAAGTGTTAATCTTTCTCCTTACCTTGTAATGGCTGGTAATCACACTTTAAGAGCTAAGCAGACCTCACATGACAGATACTAAGCATTCTAAGGTAAGGCCAGAGACATTGGGGAAAACAATTTTAACAGGACATCAATCAAATCTGAAAGTAAGAAAACGTTTTGGTCTGGTGGAATTGTGTACGATGAGATCTGATGATTTCATTACCTGTAAAGGGTCTGACCTGCATTGCTAACTGAACACTCTCATAAGGGTCATTCCATGAAATGGGTGGCTTTTGTGTCCCCCATTAAGAAATGTGTAAACAATGACTTTTGCAATGAAAAGCTGACACCAAATTTTACTATGTTATTATAGGCATTTTTCTTAATGCATCAGCACAATTCCAGTAATTTTATTTTACGTAATTTTTTTCCTCTTTGACTGTGTTTTTAGGAAGTCACTGATTTTAAAAATCTTGATTTTTGAGCATGAATTGGAAGTTACGACCGACTTCTGTATTTTGACATATTTCCGTGTGAAACAGCTTATCGAACTAGAAAAAATTTAGCTCAGGGCTTGGGTTATGGTGAAGCTGCCCTAATACCTCAGTTCCTGTCCGGATTTGAAGAGCCAGTTGACTGGAAGATATGGGGAGACCTGCGAACTTGGTCCTTCTGGAAGGTGGTAGATCGTGTCGTTGAGATAATGGAAGAAAGGTTCCAACTCGGGCTGTGGGAAACCAACTTCGACACTCCCACCATCCAGCCCCTGCCAGCTCCTCAAAAGTCACTCACAGCTGAGGCTGTCACTGCAGCAGTAATTCCCTCCGCCTGTAAGAGGAGGAGGGTGCCCACTCCTCAGTCGCTGACAGCGTCCACGGCCACAGAGACCATTCCCCTGCTGCTGCCACACCCGCACCTGCCACAGGCAACGAGCCAGCACCCACGACTGCCACGGCCAACGATACAGCGCTTACGCCTGCCACAGCCAACGAGCCAGTGCCCACGGCTGCCACGGCCAACAAGCCAGCACCCACACCTGCACCACGCCTGACTTCCTGTCTGGATTGGTTTCAGTCTGTGTCAGGATCCGGACACTCGTGCTCATGTCTGTCTTTTATTGACGTGGGTGCATCGTGCTTATGTCATCTTGGCACCATGCACTTGTGTCAATTCTCTGTCTGTCTCGCGAATATGGGTGCACCTTGTGTCACACTCGCTTTGCACGCCCGGGTCATGAGCCTTCATGTTGTGCTAAGGTTCGGTCACTTCGGTTTAAGGTGTCGGGAGTGTGTGTGGCCGATCTCTCGCACAGGTGTCCTGTCTTGTTTTTGTCACCTTTTGTGTGCATCACGTGGCGTTTGCCTCGCAATGTACACTCAGGTTTCGTTTAGTGTGAGAATGCGTGGCATCGCTTTGTTTGCCGTTGCTACGCATTCTCTCATCTTGTCTGATGGTTGACATGGGTGTATATTGCCTCATTGTCTTGGCAATGTGCACTCATGCCATTCAGTTGTTTTGTTGTCTTGTGAGAGCACGTGGCTTTGTTTTGTTTCTGTATCGCCACGTGTCTCTCTGTCTTATGTCATACCCCGCCTCCTTGTTTGCTTATTTTTAGTTCATTTGCCTCACCTGTCCCCTGTTAACCCATTTGATTTCTCTCCCTATTTTAGTCTCCTCGTGTTTGCAGTCCAGTTCGTCTTGTGTGTATTCAAGTCAGTCCTGCTTGTTAATCGGTCTCGTTTCCAGTCTTATGTTTTCAGTCATCCCTGTCGGCCCTGTTTCCCCCAACTGTTTCCTGTGTCGGTCTGGTTGGTCCTGTTTCCCTCTGCATCAGCCTGGATTACCCTTTTCCCCTTCTGGGTAGTTTATGTTTGTTTTTCCACCTTGTGGGAGTTTTGGTTTGTGTTTTTTGCCCTTGTTTATTACATAAATTATCTTTTATTTTTCAACTCTGCATTTGTTTCCTGCCTCTGCACTCTCTGACAGATTTTATCCATCAGTTGTTGATGGATTGTGAAAAGTGGGCATTTCATACCGAAATGGAGGCAGATGTAAATCCGAGTTTGCAGTAGACACAAACACACACCCCTTCCACCGTGCTGCTCGAGCCAGAGCCCGTTACTGGTGAAATTGAGCAGCCATCTCAACACATTGATGATCAAACTGACAACATAAACGCAAAAGCATATTACATATTGCTGTTGAAAAACTAGTGTGTAAAAGATAACAATATTTTAATGTTTTGAATCACAATACACTAAATATAAAGGAGGGAAAACACTTACTAGTACTGTACATCCCAAGATACCTGTTTGTTATTTATTTGTATTTTTTTTAATCACCTTTTCTCCCAATTTGGAATGCCCAATTCCCACTCCTTAGTAGGTCCTCGTGGTGGCGCGGTTACTCACCTCAATCTTGGTGGTGGAGGACAAGTCTCAGTTGTCTCCGCTTCTGAGACAGTCAATCAGTGCATCTTATCACGTGGCTTGATGTGCATGACACCGCAGAGAGTCACAGCACGTGGAGGCTTATGCTACTCTCCGCTATCCACGCACAACTTACCACGTGCCCCATTGAGAGCGAGAACCCCTAATCATGACCACAAGGAGATTACCCCATGTGACTCTACCCTCCCAAGCATCCGGGCCAATTTGGTTGCTTAGGAGACACTCAGCCCGCTCTGGATTCGAACTCGCGACTCCAGGGGTGGTAGTCAGCGTCAATACTCGTTGAGATCCCCAGACCCCCCCCAAGACACCTGTTTTAAAAAATATGAATAAACTCCAGAGACATCCAAAGCATTGTATTCAGTAGTGATCACCTCAGCAAATCAGGCATGAAATATCTCAAACACATCCATGAATTCGCCATTAATCCTCCTTCAAAATGTAAACTGATGCCAGTTGACCTGTAACCAAGGAAGTTTGGGTTAAGGAATGGGAGTTTTGGAGGAAAACAGCCAAAAAAAACACGTTTTCATCTCTGCATTAGCTGCTTTGATGGCAGGTTTGCTTACACCCTTGAAGGGGTGGGGTTAAAACTTAATACCAAATGCATACGTCAGCAGAGCAGAGTCAGTCATTTTACCGGAAGAGCAAGTTATGACATTTTGATTAAAGATTACGAGGTCAAACATTTTTTTTTTATAAAATAGCCGATATGCATGGATAAATCTTTTATAATAAGACCAGTAACATGCATTAATAAAATAAATAGGGTCCATTTTGATTTCATGCTGATTTTAAAGGTATAGTTCAGCCAAAAATGAAAATTCTCTCACCATTTGCTCACCCTTATGCCATCCCAGATATGTATGACTTTCTTTTTTCAGCAGAACACAAATGAAGATTTTTAGAAGATATCTCAGTTCTGTAGATCCATACAATGCAAGTGAATGGGTGCCAAAATTACGAAGCTCCAAAAATCACATAAGTCAGCATAAAAGTAATCCATAAGACTCCAGTGGTTAAATTAATGTCTTAATAATAATGGAATTTTTGTGTGAACTAGTCCTTTAAAAAGTTTCATTCACCCTGAGGATGCCTTTTTTTGGTCTGTCCCCACCCCTTTGTTTCCAATGTGTAAACTTCGCTTGAGATGGCACAATGCAATCTACAGTATATCTGATAGAATGTTTAAAATACTACAGAAATTTACTTTTAAAATTACTTTTCAAAATGGAAAGGCATCGATTTCATGGAAAGACCCTCAAAGACATACAGTACCTAACTCCCTGTCGTGCTTTAGCTCTATGGACAATGTGGGTGAAATACACTGAGCTCTTTCAAATACTCACAGAGGTGCTATAAGGCCAAACTATGTCTGAAATGTGGCTCACAGTACAATCAATGTGACTTCATTACTTAATTGAACTTTAGCAAGTATTTTGTCCAATACCAAGCTTTCAATTTACAGGATCCTCTTATATAAAGGTATTAAATAATACTGAATAAAATAACAAAACATTAATCCTCCAAGCTCATGTTAATGTAAGGAGCTCAGTGCTGGTATCATGGTGGGCATTGATCTCTGCACTTAAATTGGCTCCAGGCAGCGAATTTGCTCTTGTTTGGCAGAGAAAGAAATACTGTATTTGCCAAGACCACACATCTCTCTTTGTGTCTCCTCTCATCAGGGTGCAAAGATAATGGAAACCTTTTGCCAATGTCCTCACTCCATTTCTGAACAGCAGCAAACAGTCAGATAGCAGTGCGGGAGGGTATGTGTGTGTACGCTGGGACCTGCTTTGCATGCCATTTTTTGTAGGTTGCTTAAGGACTACAGAGTTCCTTGAAACTCAACATGGAGCAACTTTAATAACCACCTCCTGAAACCTAGACTTGTAAAACCAGCATGATTTGAATGATTAAAAGGACGAATGTACCTTAAAAATCAACCAAAACATCACAAAGCACTAACCCCGGCTGAATTCATCACAAAATATTCTCAATTGCTTGGCTCAGTTCTGAAAAATCAACATGAAATCAAAACTGACCCTATTTAATTCATGTTCCTGATCTTATTGTGAACGATTTATCAGTGTAAAATGTGATATCAAAATGTGATAACTTGCTCCTGTTAGTCAACTTTTATTTTTGCTGATGTCACCCAGGCCTAAAGTGGATAAAGTTAACCAATAGCCAAAAAGCTATTTAGGCATTGTTTTAACAATTTCACATTGAGGTCTGGCTTTATTCAGGTATGAGATATGATATCATTCTAGATACAGAGGTAAATTAAGTTATGAACAAGGTTTTTAATTTGATTTTAAAGGGATAGTTCACCCAAACATTCAATTTTTTGAACATTCATTTACTCACCATCTAACTGTATTTTTCTTCTGTGCAACATAAAAGGAGATGCTAGAAGGAATGTTAGCCTCAGTCACCATTCACTGCATCTCCTTTTGTGTTCCACAGAAGAAAGTAAGTCAAATGATTTTGGTACAACATGCGGGTGAGTAGACAAAATGTTCATGATTGGGTATCCTTTTGAGTACATGTTTAAAATGAATGCGCAGCTCATGTATTTGACCAGGTAATTCATCTTTATAATAAAAGCTGAAATAAAAGCAAACAAAAGTGTCTAAACACCCTCCTCCCACTCTTCGTCTCCCATCATGTTAGCTTCTGCTTGCTTCTATTCACTGTTTCTCCTCAGGACTAAAGTCAAGGTTTTAACAAGGACCTGAATCCCTCTCTTTTATCCCAAACCCCATTTTAAACCTCACATCTTTACTCCTCTCAAACATCTTTACCTCTCCATCCCTTACTCAGTCTCTCTTTCTCTTTTCTCTCCATAGTTCATGCTCTGTCCTTTGTTAAGAGCTCAAGCTATGTGCTTGTCTTTAGACAGAGCTCTGCAGACAATGTTGGCATGACAGAGAGAGATTTTGCCCATCGTGTTTTTCAAAATCATGTCATAGTCAAGGCATAGCACTTATCGGTAACCCACCCCCCTTTAATCACTTTTTACTGAGGCACAAAGCTGTTTATGGAGAGAGTAACATTTGCATATGTTTGTGTTTTCATTTTTTTGGTGTGTGAATGCGGTGTAGTGGCGGGGAAAATATCTCTTTGTTTAACTGTGAAATTTCAATGGGGGTGCTGAGTTTGGCTGTGACCGAGAGAGGAACAAACATAATCACAATTCAAAACATTTTGTGATATTAAAAATAAATATATGGTAATTCCAGTCAAAATACACGCCAGCTTTGATTATCTAATATTTCAACACCCTCACAGTTTGTAATGCTCTCTCTGTGTGTAATGCAATTCACAACTAATGCAAACTCCCTTTGATATTGATCACAAATCTATTAGTTAGATATCTGTGCAAAAGTGGAGAAGGTTTTTTTGGCTTAAACAGACTGATCTCACAGTGAATTTCGAAACAGGTCGAAAGTTCTTCAGCTGAAATCGGTCTGTGTTTACCAAAATTTGAAGCACTGCCCCCAGTGGCCAAAGCTTGAAATCTTATTCAACGTATGGGCACATGTGAGCTCCAGTTTCTGGGTGAAATGTTCACAGAGTGGCACCAAAAAAAGTTGTAAAGCATGTTGTTTTAGTTGTAAATTATGTAATACAGTCAACAAGAATGCATATTTTGACCATTCACCCAAATATAACCCAAACCTGAACCCTAAACCTAACCATCAATGGAGTAGAAATGTCATCTTAAAAATGAGGGAAAATGCAACCCCCCAAATCACCAGTTTTTTTTTTTTTTTTTTTGGTTAACAGCAACATCAACTAGACCAGTTTCAAACCAGCATTAACCAGCATAAACCAACCTGGACCATTATAGGAATTCATACTTTATAAGAAGATCTTATCAGCAGGGGTATTTGATAGCACACTCTAGCTAAGGGCCACCCTTGGTCAAACGGTCATGGGGTCAGTGACCGGTCTTAAGAAGCCTGGGGCTCCCTTCATGGCAAGTCAAGGAAAGTAAATTACTCTCAGGATTGTTTGCATCATCCTTGCGGCTATGTTACTAACACCACAACCTTATACATCCTTCATGACTCAATAAAGAAGCATTATTTCCACACCAGGCCTATTTTCCCTGTTTAATTGCGACACAAATCACTAAAGGTTAACCAGAAAAAGACCACAGAGAGTTTTGTTTTCTGAGACAAGCCTTAGGCGACCAGTCACGGCTAAGCTCACCTTTCCGACAAGCTCCTCCACGCGGGGGACAGGTTTGCCCTTCTGATGGCGGATGGTGGGAGGAGACTGGCCGTCCCAATCGTGCAGCTCCTCAATGCTTTTCAGATACAACAGTGCCTTCAGGCCTAAACAGTAGTCTTCAATCACTGTGAAGTCCTGGTTCTGCACAGCGCTGCACACCTGTTAAATATGCACAGATATATAAACAGCCCTTAGGGCCAGTACTGACTTAGTGAAAAAGCAGTGATTACTCTATCCAGCTCAGCTTTAAGTGTGTGTTTTCTTACATGCAGGGTGTTTTCAATGGCTGAATCAGACACAATAGACAGAAAATCTGAATATGTGATTCTTTATTCACTGGTAATCATCCACTTAGCTGAAGCTCTAAAATCACATTTGCATTCATGTTCAGATAAAAAAATGGTAATCTCATTGACGGCAAAGGCATTGGTCCTTGCCTTGCCATAACCGTATGTACTGTAGCGAGCCAGAGAGAGGTTTGAGAGCTGTAATGGAGGGGAAGATAATTAATGAATAATTAATTTTGTTTGTTTGTCACACAAAAATCTTATTAAATAGCTTCAGCAGACTCTGAGTCTAGTGCTCAAGTCAACTGGACAACTTTTATGGTACCTTGATGCTATTTTTTGTCATTTTTGGAGCTTTGTAGACATGGTCATGAAGAACTGCCATGTATGGAAAAGGGCTGCTTCAAGAGTCTTCAAAAACCCTGCTTTTATGTTCCACAGAATAAATTACAGAATAAATAATATGGATTTGGAATGGCTTGAGAGTGTTGGGCCTCATGTACTCAGATAGAAGACAAAGGCAGGCCAAACAATAAAAATCGCACCAAAATCAAACAAAGGGTGTTCAAAACAGACTACAAATCCAATGAAGCCTTGCTCACTAAAGGATCAAACTCTCAACTCCTATTGGATGAGGCACAAGACAGAACGCACCTCAACCAAGACATCATCAGGAGTAGAAATACCTCTGAAATGCTTCCGGGATTTGCTTCCAGCAACTTTGCTCGCCGTGTGTAGATGCAGCTCTTCGCTGCTCTCAGGTGCAGCCTCGAGACACAAGGAAGTAACGTCCGAATTGAAACTGTGGCCATACAATCTCCATCTCGCTGGACGAGTTGAGATTACTCTGTGTTCCACCGAACACTCTAACGGATCCGAAGGAGACCGCCGAGCAATCCGCATCTTCATCTGTTTGCCTGCGGAAGTGAAGAGAAAAGATTTCTCTTCCCTCTTCAATCAAGTCAACGTCGCTGATTTCTCCGCCAGCCCACCGAGAATCAGCCGCCGTACCGCCCGCCGACAGAGCGAGGAAACGGACTCCCGTCATCACCCGAGCCTCGAGGAAACGAGTCTGAGTTAAAGGACGGATGAACACACATTCTGCATGCGATTCATGTAAGAGGTTTATGTCTGGGCAGAGATAGAGTATTATAGTGTGTTATTCCTGTGTACCAAGGTTATTGCTTGTACAGTTTACGGACCGCCATGTCCACTCATTATTAATACTCAGGGTATTAATTATCACAAATTTGATTTGCTGTATTGTGGTCCAACCACACTGGACTGTTGTGCATTTACACCATCACGGGTGAGACCGGCAAACTGAATTTATCCATTAAAGAATCAAAGACCGGGATGGTTTACGAGCCGTCCACCGCGTCTCTGAGTGATAAACTAACAGCTGTTTTCTCTCCCATGATTGCGAAACCAGCTTTGGGGCCGTCACTTTATTCTCTCTCTCTCTCGTACTAACCCCACAAACACACACACACACACACACACACACGCGCGCGCGATCCCTCACAAACATTCTCGGACACATTTTCAGCTAGTAGATAGCTTTGTGATAAAGCTCAGCTTTGTCCCTAGGAAGATAATGATAGTTTGTAAGGCAAATCCATGAGATTTGTTTAATAATAGAGCAGTCTGCATATATAAAGTGCATACAGATATCAGTTCACATTCTAAATAGATCTTATAAAAATTATTTTAGTATTTAAAAGGCTCTGTATTTTTTATTATGATGGGTATAACATATAATGGAATGTGGTGTGATAATGATTGAGAGATGTAAATAACTTTACCTATCATAATTGATATACACATTTTCAACACAATTTTTCTCTAAAATGATGGACAAAATATTAAGAACAAGTTGCTTCAATTCAGTAAATATTCATTTTGAAATATCAGTAACAATATAGGTTATTTTTACTGTTACTTTATCAAAATAAGCAAAGATTTTGTAGAAAAAACAAGTGCACCACAATACGAAGGTGGCCATTTTGAAATTGAATGCAATTGGCAATGCCTTCTACTTGAGCATGAAATAATTCACCAGGAGGCAACATCCATGTATTACATTGCATCCAACAGTTTTAAGCATAGTATCAATGTACTTCAGCATAGCATTTTGATGACGTTGTGGCTTTAGAAACCATGTATCTAAAATGATAATCTAGACTTTGTAGGGTTAAGGGGCAATACAATGTAAGTGTTTACACACACATATCTTCTGATGGCACACCTTCTGATTGTGGTGTCCCCCAAGGCTCACTTCTGGGTCCTTTATTATTTAACCTATGTATGCTGTCATTAGCTGGTGTAATTTATCAATACAACATCTCCTTTCATTATTATGCAGATGACACTTAAGACAGAGATCTTCAGAGAAATTCTGTTTGGCTCTATGCCATATCTAGACTCCTTTTCTCTGAAGGTCAATAATTGCATCAAGAATTCAGGAATCATGCTCCACAGTAATGCCACTTTTAAAAAACATATTAGCAATGTGTGTAAAACGCTACAATATCACACTCTCAACATATTTTCAAATTCTCTCTACTGCTCGCAGTGAAAAAATCATTCACAATTTTGTTACATCTAGGCTTGATGATTGCAATAGTGTTTTGGCTCCATCAAACACTTACAAAGAGCTAGTAGAATGCTGACTTGTATTAGACTGAGGAATCACGTTAATCTGGCACTTAAATCACTTCACTGTCTACCAGTGTTTTAAAGAACTGATTTAAAGATCTTCTTTTTAATATTTGAATTTCTTCATGGTGTTGCTCTACATAGCTTAGCGATATGATTACACTATGTAACACAATTTTTGTTCCTGGGTAGTAAGTGTTATTTCCTAATTGCTTATGCTTCAATGTACAGAAAATGGCTATTATTTCCCACAAACTTTGCTTTTGTGACCAGGACAGTGATATTTTGAAATGTACTTATTTCCAATGAGAAAACGGCCGAATTTGTGTCTTTTCGTTCACATAAAGTCAGAAAAAACAACATATGAATCCAAATTAACATGTAATTATACTAAAGTAATACAAAAATGACTACAAAAGATTTAGAAGTGAGTAGTTTTTCGAGATTTAAGATTATACTGTAAATCACTCTCATGAATCAGCCCCCAAATGTACTCATCATACTTCAAGGCATCCAGCAAGGTCTTGATGCTGTTGTAATCCTCTTTGATGTGCACCGAGTGAGCCAGGGGAAGAGATGGGTACTTGTTACCATTATGAATGATGCTGGATGAGCTGTCAATGAAGAGGCATCACTCATTCTGGTTACAGGCGATTCCGATTGCCTCGAACAGACTGGTCACATTGTGGCAGAAGCAGAGCCCATCTTGACAGGTGAAGAAGCTGGAAAAAGGTTGGTCTGATCTGAGACTTGCACACTTTCATCCAACAAATTCCACTGCTTGAGCCTAGACGTCAAAAGCTCGGCATGGACTCGGTGAGACCAAGATCTCTAATCAAGTCGTTGAGGTCTTTTTGGTTGGGGTAGTATGGGTTTCTCTCCTCAGCTCCACATCTGAAATTGTCATCTGGATCTACAACATCTTCCTCGCTCTCTGACTTGCTGCTCTCTTCTAAAGACGGCTGCTCTTTCTCCGGAGGAGTGGGTACGGGGAGCTCATGGCAGTGTGGCACTGGGGCGATGGATGAAGGAAGGTCCGGATACGTGATAGCAGGTGCATTCTTGCAAGTCCGACGTTTGGAAGGGTCCACCATGCAGAAGTAGCAGTTGCTTGAGTGGTCAGTGGGTTCCCGCAAAATTCTTGGGATAGCGAACTTCGTGGCTCTCTATTCCCCTCTGTACCATTCTCTAAAAGAGCGGCACACACGGAACGTCTTTTTAAAGACGCGTCTTTTTAAAGATGCCTTTCCGTTTGTGTGTTATTCCTGGTTGCGGTCGTTATCTCTCGCCTTCTGATGGTCACGATTGCTGTCTTTCGTGTCTGGACGCTACCCACGCGGAGACAGCGTTCGTGGATGGACCATGTACTCATTGCAAGACCATGACCTAGGCAATGTTGCGGTCGCGGCTTGCCTTCTTAAGAAAGCAAGCAACCCCAGTGGCTACCTGCCTCGGTCCTTCTATCTACGGGTATGAGGCCAGCGCAGCTAGCACTGGGGGCGATTTGGGGACCCCAATGGGACCACCTCCGCCGGGTATCCCCCCACGGACCTCCCATTCCCCAGCATGCTCGTCTGCCCCGATCAGGCTTCCGGATGAGTCCGCCGGCTCGTCTCACGGCTAGTTCGACCTCTTGTTCGTGGCCCGCGAAGCTGATGAGCTCTCGAGCGCAGCATCAGAGAGCGGGCTCGTCCAGTCAGACATGGAAGCCTCAGCCGGGCTCCCCCACTCGGGTACGGTCACCTAGTCACAGGCTGACCCGATCTTTCAGCTCCCCTGCCCTCACTACCCTCGATGGTGGGGCGGCCAAGGGCTATTCAGCAATCCCCCCAGAGGATAAGGCGCTCGCAGTGCACCTATGCCCGCAAAGCGCCGCCACCTGGAGCGGGCGCCCAAAGCTCCCGTCCAAGGCCTGTAGGTTTATGTCATCCCTGACGGCCAAAACCTATGGCGACGCTGGACAAGCTGCCTCCGCCCTGCACGCCATGGCTCTCCTGCAAGTCCACCAAGCCAAGGCGCTAAAGGAACTGCACGAGGGTAGTTCCGCCCCAGGATTGATGCAGGAGCTGCGCTCGGCGACCGACCTCGATCTCCGGGCGACGAAGGTCACGGCGCGGTCTCTCGGGTGGGCGATGTCCACCTTGGTGGTCCAGGAGAAGCCGACAAGGCACGGTTCCTTGGCACCCCCATTTCCCAAGTTGGTCTGTTCGGCGACACTGTCGAGGACTTTGCCCAGCAGTTCTTGGCGGTGAAGCAGCAGACGGAGGCTACCCGGCACATACTGCCCTGGCGCGGCTCAAGATCCCGCACCCTGTCTGCTCGTCGCCAAGGGCGTCCCCCTGCGGTGACTGCATCGGCTCCGCCGCAGCCCGCCCCTGTGGCCCGGCCACGGCGTGGAGCCCACCGCAGGAAGCAGATGCCACCCGTCTCATGACCGGCAGCCAAGAACCCGCGAAAGGCTTCAAAGCGCCCCTGAGACGGGCCACACAGGGATGACGAAACCCGCTGCTCTGGAGCTGGTAAGCAGACAACTCCATCCTCCGGTGGAGGGCCGGGAGCAGAATCTTTTGTTACCTTTTCATTTAATTTGCCGCATGCCCAAGTGGCTGCGTTATCCAAGAGTTCAGCAAAAGAGCGGTTTCCTTGTTCCCTGGGTCACATACCCAGTTCGCACGGCTGTCATCACGACTACCGTCCACCATTCCATTTTGGCAGGTTTGGCGCTCCAGCGGCGGTCTCCCCACCCCTGCGCGCCCAGATGTGGCACAAAGTCTCCACGGGTCACGAGGACAGGCCTCTTCCTCCCCCGTCTCAGGCTGTTCCGGGGGTTGTCACAAGGAGCCAGGTAAGTGCTTTGATGTCTCTGACCACAGCACGGCCACGACACGGCATGGCACCTCAGGCTCCGCCCCGCCGCAAGGCCCCACCCACCAGTACGTCTGACGAGATTGTCCCCTTGGTCCCCCTCGCCCGGAGCTTGGATGCATGGCCTGCGCTTTCCAACCCGTTGAGATGGCAGGTCCGGACTGTCCGACTCGGCTACGCGATTCAGTTCGCCAGGCGTCTGCCCAGGTTCAGCGGCGTCCACTTCACCTTGATGAAGGGCGAGAATGCTGCTACCTTGCACGCGGAAATCGCTACCCTCCTACGGAAGGGTGCGATAGAGCCTGTCCCTCCGGCCGAGATGAAGAAGGGGTTTTACAGCCCCTACTTCATTGTACCGAAGAAAGGCGGTGGTTTGCGGCCAATCTTGGACCTACAAGTACTGAACCGGACTTTACACAGACTCCCGTTCAAGATGATGACACAAAAATGCATTCTAGCGAGTGTCTGGCATCTAGATTGGTTCACGGCGGTAGACCTGAAGGACGCGTACTTCCACGTCTCGATTTTACCTTGACACAAACCCTTCCTGCGGTTTGCATTCAAGGGTCGGGTGTATCAGTACAAGGTCCTCCCTTTCGGCCTGTCCTTGTCCCCTTGCGTCATCACGAAGGTCACAGAGGCAGCCCTTGCCCCGTTTAGGGAAGTGGGCATTCGCATCCTCAACTATCTCAACGAATGGCTAATCCAAGCTCACTCTTGGGATGTGTTTTGCACACAGGAACCTGGTGCTCTCGCACCTCAGCCGACTAGGGCTTCGGGTCAATTGGGGAAAGAGCAAGCTCCTCCCGGTTCAGAGCATCTCTTTTCTCGGCTTGGAGTTGGACTCAGTCTCGATGATGGCGCGCCTCACGAACGAGCGCGCGCAGTTGGTTCTGACCTGTTTGAAGGCATTCAGACAGAAGACAGCGGTTCCACTGAAACTGTTTCAGAGGATACTGGGGCATATGGCATCCTCAGCGGTGGCCACTCCGCTCGGGTTGATGCATATGAGACCGCTTCAGCACTGGCTCCAGACTCGAGTCCCGAGATGGGCATGGCGCCGCGGGACACATCGCGTGGCCATCACACCGGTCTGTCCCCGCCTCTTCAGCCCTTGGACCGACCTCACATTTCTACGTGCAGGTGTTCCCCTAGAGCAGGTCTCCAGGCACGTCGTGGTTATGACAGATGCCTCCAAAACAGACTGGGGCACTGTATGCAATGGGAACGTAGCCGCCGGCTCCTGGACGGGCCTGCGGCTGCATAGGCACATCAATTGCCTCGAGCTGTTGGCAATTCTGCTCGCCCTGTGGAGGTTTCGGCCATTGATCCATGGCATGCATGTGTTAGTTCGGACAGACAACACGGCAACGGTGGCATGCATCAACCGCCAAGGCGGTTTACGCTCCCATTGTATGTCACAACTCGCCTGCCGTCTCCTCCTCCGGAGTCAGCAACACCTCAAGTCGCTGCGAGCCACTCACATCCTGGGCGACCTCAACACTGCAGTGGACTCACTGTCACGACAGGCTACCCTCAGGAGAGAGTGGAGACTCCACCCTCAGGTGGTCCAGCTGATTTGGAGTCGATTCGGGCAGGCAGAGGTAGACCTGTTCGCTTCCCAAGAATCCTCCCACTGCCCGCTCTGGTACTGACCGAGGCACCTCTCAGTATAGACGCGCTGGCACAAAGCTGGCCCCCTGGACTACGCAAATATGCGTTTCCCTCAGTGAGCCTACTTACACAGACCCTGTGCAAGGTCAGGGAGGACGAGGAGCAGGTCATCCTGGTAACAACCTACTGGCTCACCCAGACATGGTTCTTGGACCTCACACTCCTCACGACAGCCCCCCCCCTGACGAATTCCCCTGAGGAAGGACCTTCTTCCTCAGCATTGTGGGCACCATCTGGCACCCACGACCAGACCTCTGGAATCTCCATGTCTGGCCCCTTAATGGGACGCGGAAGACTTAAGTGGCCTACCACCCGCAGTGGTAGACACGATCACACAGGCTAGGGCCCCCTCTACGAGGTGCCTGTATGCCTTGAAGTGGCGTCTGTTCGCTAAGTGGTGTTATTCCCAACACGAAGACCCCCAGAGATGCGCAGTCGGATCGGTGCTTTCCTTCCTGCAGGAGATGTTGGAAGGGCGGCTGTCCCCCTCCACCTTGAAGGTGTATGTAGCCGCTATAGCGTCACACCATGACACAGTGGACATAAGTCCTTAGGGAAGCATGACTTGATCATCAGGTTCCTGAGAGGTGCCAGGAGGTTGAATCCCTTCAGATTGTGCCTCATTCCCTCATGAGACCTTTCTGTAGTTCTTCATGGTCTACGGAGAGCCCCCTTTGAGCCCCTGCAGTCAGCTGAGCGTAAGGCACTCTCTTTAAAGACTGCCCTCCTGACTGCGCTCACTTCCATCAAGAGGGTAGGAGACCTGCAAGTGTTCTGTGTCAGCGAAATGTGCCTGGAGTTCGGTCCGGGCTACTCTCACATGATCCTGTGACCCTGACCGGGCTATGTGCCCAAGGTTCCCATGACCCCTTTTAGGGATCAGGTGGTGAACCTGCAAGCGCGAGGAGGCAGACCCAGCCCTGATGTTACTGTGTCCGGTGCGCACTTTACACATCTATTTGGATCGCATGCAGAGCTTTAGAGTCTCTGAGCAGCTCTCTGTCTGCTTTGGTGGACAGTGGAAAGGAAACGCTGTCTCCAAGCAGAGGATCGCCCACTGGGTCATTGATGCCATAACAATGGCATATCACGGCCAGGACGTGCTGCCCCCAGCAGGGCTATGAGCCCATTCTCCCAGGAGTGTGGCGGCCTCCTGGGCCTTGACCAGTGGCACCTCTCTAACAGACATTTGCAGAGCAGCGGGCTGGGCAACACCCAACACCTTTGCAAGGTTCTACAATCTCCGGGTGGAACCAGTTTCATCCCATGTAGTAGCAGGCACAAGCAGGTAAGTCTGGGACAGCTGGCCGGGTGTATCGCTTGCGCATAGCGCCTTTCACCTCCCCTGAGCTGAAGACGTGTGCTGTTGACTCCCAGTAGTATTCACAAACTGTGTTCCCTGGATGACTTCCTCCGAGCCCTGTGGCAGACAAGTTTGCAGAGAAACTCGCTGCCGGCACAGTACATGTGCTAACTAAGCCCTGTACTGGGGTAGGTGCTCCGCATGTGTTGGTTCCCCATAGGTAACCCCATGTGATGTATATCTTCCACTAATTTGTTTCCCTGTTGGTAAACTGCGTCTTCCTTGGGCAGAGGCCCCTCTGCCCCAGTCACCATGTTTGTAGAAACTCCTCCCCCGTAGGGTAGGACCTACCATGGGACTTCTCCACATGACATACTTCTGACAAGGCTCAGCAAGACCATGTGACGTATTTCCACTCAAAATACCCCCCCCCCCCCGGGTGGGGTGTGGTATCTGCGGTGCCTTCCCCTTGGGAGTGACACCCCCCCGATGTGGACCTGGTGGCCCCAGTCTGTTAACTCTTTTTTGGGGAGAGACAAAAAAGAGAGGATAAGAGGCCATGACTGGGCTAGCCTGTCTCTATCTTTTGGGCAGTCGACTTGTCCCTGAAGGGCCACAACGCTGGACTACCCGCTGAAATAGCCGGGACCTTGTCTGCAAATACCACTCTCCAATTTTCATTGGCCTTTTTTCAAAGACCAGAGGTGTTTCGGGGTCCCAAGAGTGACCCCTAGTGTCACTACATCTACCGCAGACATAGCAAAATGCATCTGCCGGATGCTTGCAGCCTCTTGATGCCATCTCAGAAAAATGCAGATATGTATCCACTTAGGCAGCTGGAACTAAACTGAACTGGTGGGCTTAAGGCCCCTGTATTTATACTACTATTTATATTACTGGAAAGTTCTAGAAGTTACTCCAAGTTTACTCAGCACTGAATCTATCTGGAATGTTCTGGAAAATAGGTACATTTCAAAATATCACTGCCCTGGTCACAAAAGCAAAGTTTGTGGGGAATAATAGCCATTTTCTATACTTTTGAGGCATAAGCAATTAGGAAATAACACTTACTACCCAGGAACCAAAAAAATTTAATCATGAAATATACTAAAACTAGACCACTCAGGTCACCCAACACTGAAACGATATGAGTCAGCCTTTAGTCATCATGGTTCCAAGATATGGAACTGACAGCCTGACATCCTACAAGCAGATCATTTACTTAGAAATTTTAAGAAGCATCTCAAAGTGCACTTGTTTATGAGGGCTATTCCGAAAACTTTTTTATTCTCTTCTTAATCAGATTTGAATTTTCTTTTTCTTTCTATTGATTTCAATTTTCCTATCTCCTTGCAAATGTAAGTAAATGTGTTTATATCCCTGATATTGTGTTGACATATGGCAACACATAATTTTCCTTTCCATTTGCACTATTCAGAAAACATAGGCTACACCAAATTGTATTATTGGAATTAAAAGGACAGTCTCTAAACTAATAATATATAAGCCACATGACATTTGGTTTTTTGTTTGAGTCACCCTTAAGCCCCTTTCACAAAGCAAGCAACACAGAGTGACAAAGTGACAGGAAGCAATTCATTTTAAATGAGAGCACACTACTTCTGGCGACACGAGCGACAGTGACCGTTGGCGTTAAGATCTGGGTGCAGTGAGTGATATGACAAAGTTGAGAAAAGTGAACTTTATGCAAATGATGAGTGACATTCGGGAGTGACTTCCCATGGGACAGAAGGCAGCGCAGCTCACGTCATCCGTTGACGTACTGGAGTGGAATGCAGGCAAGACAAAGAAGTTATAATGTTGTGAGGGATTTCACTACTCTTTATCATATGTCTGTAACCACATGTATGGATATAATAAAACAATGATGCATGTTAAACCCGTGTCAGATACTATCCGCATTCGGAGTGAGTTTGATTCATTTTTTTAATAGATTGTTCGTCTTGTTTAATAATATGGTGCAATGAGCACTGCTGCAGGTTATATAAAATGCTCCCCTGCAGAATGCTTATTTTTAGAGGCAAAGAGAACTGATTCCTTGTCAAATTAGATTTTAAGATTTTAGATCTTAATTTTACTGGCAGTATCATCTGTAATCACCATTTCAAAAATGACTATGGCCAGACATGCAGTCTACCAATAATGTTAGAGCAGCATCAATAGTAACGCCCACTAATGTCTTGATAGTACAGAGACCAGCAACACCAAGCAACAATGCCATTGGCTGTGTGAATGGGGCTTTGCAAGGAAGATATGTGCTAAAGTGCATCTGGACTTTATTACAGCATCTTTGATATGTTAAAAAGATGCAGTGGTTCACAGATCAAAATTTTCTAATATTAATGTTGCCATATGGCCAGTGGTGTAACTACAGGCAGTGCAGGATGTGCAGCAGCAGAGGGGGGCCAGACAGGTGATTTGCACTGGGGCCTGTAAGATCCAAATTACATCACTAAATTTGCCAAAAGTATTGTTGCCATATGTCAATTCAGCACCACAGTGGAATTACAGTAATACATTTCCTTATTAGGAATTTTTATAGATAGCGGTTTCAATTATATTACAGAAGTTATTTATTTATTTGCAAGTGTTTATAGTAGGTCTAAATTAGGTAGGTCTAAATTATGATTTAATTTATGAAAATTAACACAGTTATATTGTACAGAGAGGCCATGAAGAGTGAACAGTTGACTACAATAAGGATCAGCAAGGCTTTTAAGAGCAATATTAAAGTAAAAATAATAAATATTCACTTAATATGAGTTTTTTAGGAGTTCCAAATGTACACATATATTAATTTAAATAAACATATGAGTAGAATTGGAAGAGAAATTGATAAGAATTAGTTTTGTGGCCATTTTCTGATATAGTATAGAATTGCCACATGGCAGCGTTTCCCCAAATTTTCCCACTGTTTTGGTAAAACAATCTATGTTTACTTTTGTTATCCACAATATTACAATAACCCATGATGCTTTTGCGCAAATTATGGGTGCAACTTCCGGTAATTATGACTAAGCTTGCTTTATACAAGCAATAATAAGCATTTACAAAACTTGGGTGTCACATGCAATCTAATGTATAACCAAATAATGTAATTATTCTCCCTCATCCCATGACCATCGAATAGAAGGAAACATGAAAAAGTGGTCACAAATTGCTAACAGCATTACTAACATCTTTACCCATAGCATCATGAACATGAACAGAGCATGAACAACCACAAAAAACGTTGTGATTACATGTCTATAAATGTTCAAATACAGCTACATTTATTGTTGGTAGTGTTTTATCATGTATATATTACAACCTGCAGTATAAGTATGTTCAATATCTGCACTTTTACTAAAGAAACCACATTTTGTTTTCTCCATCACTCTGCAATGCAAAAATGGCAATAAACAGCGTTTTCTAGAATTTATAGTACAGAATGTTTTTTATTCATTTACATTTAGCCCTATTCACTTAGCTTATGCTTTTCAAGGTGACTTGATTGCAAATTCAAACACAAGTGATAAATCAAATAAGCAACAATATTAGCTGTGCTGTGACACCACAGACCACAAATATAATTTTGAGCAATTTTGATAATTTTCACTTTCTTTGTATAGAAAAAGATGTAATGAATGTGAATAGTGACTGATGCTAACATTCTGCCTAACATCTCCTTTAATGTTCCACAGAAGAAAGTAAGTCATAGGGGTTTGGAAAAAACATGAAGTTGAGTAAATGATGACAGAACTTTAATTTTTGGGTGAACTATCCCTAAACAGATGGTTGGACTGATTCAGTCCACAAAGGAGATGGAGGTACAATGTGTTCCCGTAACCCGCTATTGACACTGATTCAACTGTAGTGTGGTGAGGAATTGGCCACTTCACAATTTCTCCTATTACTACAAGCCAGCACTCTGCTATTATGTGTGGGTGTGATTAAATACTTTTGCCACCCAGAACTACCAGGCACTTGCAAAACTTAATTTCCGCACATAATGAGAGTGTTTTGATTTATTTATTTAAAAAGAGATTTCAGAGGCTGTGGCATCATATTGAGATAATGGGTTTATTTGCACTAACAACTTGTTCAGAGCCATGTTGTAAATTGCAATTTGCTCTGAGATTGTTGCTGCTCCTTGGCTACAGCAGCACTGTGTGAGCATAGCCGTTAGTAAACTCCTTATTAAGGACTGATTAGAATGGACTACTTAATGCACTACTTAAAGCATGAAGCTTGCACCTGGAATGCTGCATCTGGTATAAAACAGAAATAACACAGCATATGAAAGTATGCTTTTACCCAAGCCATGCTTGTTCAGATGATGATGCTATGGAGCTTAGAAGTGGTTTAGTCTATTCAATAATGTTATTCACTGTAGCTCTCAAATCTAATGTGCTTATTCAAATTTGGCACATTGTATCAAACATGATGTTACATACCATATTTGGTTCTACACGAACGTGTATGAGACTTCAGAGCTGCAGCGGATTAGAACATAATCAGTGAATAATGACTTAATTTTCCATTTGTTCCTCACTCAAGTTATCATATATGGTCCTGAAGACTTGAAAGAAATTGCATAGAGTCATATGGACACTACAAACACTGTATTAGGTGGTGAATAGTAGCGGTTACCTGCAGGACAGAGGCTCCAGCATGGAGGAACTGCAATCCAGACTCAGCTGAGTCAATGCCACCAGTGGCCAGGATGGGGAAGCCAGGAAGTGCTCTGGCTATAGCTGAAACAGCACGCAGAGCAATGGGACGAATTGCATTGCCTATCCCGAATACAAGAGAGAAGGGGAAAAAACACTTAAAAATGTAATTTTCTTTTCAGTTTATACAGATCACAAAATCCAACTTGCAGTCAGGGCACATCATTGTTTCATATTGCTTCAAAAATAACAGTGGTGATTGCATTAAGACTACACAGGAAGCAGACCTTCAATTAAATAAGAAATGCAGCAATGACATGTTTAATATACAGTATGTAGAAATATCTATATTAATGACTTATTACTCTGTGCACTTCAATATATTAGCGAACAAATGTGTAAAATATCAGACATCACTATCACATTGTTCTTCAAGTAATGTAATCCACATTTCTTCTACATGATTTTATGTCCATTGAAGTAAGTGGATGCAAAGTCCATACAGCGCTCTTTAAGCCTTGCTTTAATGGTGGTCTATAGGAGACACCTGTTCCATTCAAATCAGTGGCACAAAGATAGATATTGATTGGACGAGAGGCTTTAAACACTTCTTTTTGAGTCCCGCCTGGATGCAGAGCTTCTCTGGGGTCCATGAGAGATGCATGAGCATTATTTGCACTGGATTGTATTGGACATGGGCTTTCAGTCTGTAATGATATTGGGTCTTTGTTTTTGTGCTTGACTTTGAACACCTCTCATTTTGAAGGTCTTGTGCATTGCTGTAGTTGTATTTTTGTTTTTGGTGTCTTCCTTGATTGTTCCCAGGTGTGACTTGTCATTAGTTTCATTAACCTCATTAGTCTCTGTGCATATAATGTAAGCCCTCATGTTTACCTTAGGGCTCCAAAAAACATTAGTCTGTGTTTCCCCACTTTTGAAAAGCACCAGCCACAACTGGTTAGGATGCTGCCTTAGAAGGCAGGGCCTATGTAGGCACTAGGCAGCAAGACAGCTCACTCGCTTTTGGAACAGAGCTACTGTTTGTACAGGTGTTTGAACATACTGTAGGCAGTACCACAACTCTCCCCACCTCTCCTCCCTGTCACATTCTCTCTTTTCTTCTCTCAGTATGGCAGGATTCCCTAATGAAAGCGGAGCAGCTTCCTGATCATCCAGACAGATGGAAGTGTTTATCACATTATATTTAACCTTATTTTCCCAGCAGGCTCCCATTCATTGATCACAGCCGTACGTTTGTCCACATTCATTTTGTCAGCTCGGCTCAAAACTCCACTTCCACCATTTGATGGCTCAAGACAGCTTTCTTTTTTAGCCACACTCTGGCGTACTAAATGATCCTCATCACCCACACTATTCCCAAATTGGGGAGATAAATTGAATCACAGCACATATTTTTTTGCATCCCCATGCCGCATGGTTAATTATATACATATGGGCACTTCCCTGAGCCTCTGGTATTTCCTGCCGCCCTCACTCTTTTCTGCTATACCACCTGTTGGCTGAATGGATAGCACATCAAGTAGAATGTCATCTCTGCTCTGTTATGACAACTTAATATCATAAAGGCACATCACTCTGCTCACAATGTATGCCATTTGGGTGTGATTTAGAGATGGGGGGTTTCAGCTTACTACAGCTTAAGTCACAAGGCTGCATCATTCTTTACCATCTGCATAAGTCAAATATGCATTGAGGTAGTAATGTCTCGGTAAGACAGCAAAATTTGTGACATCTGGCTGAGGGTGCACTTGCTATGGCTGGGCCCCAAACCTAAGACAGCTGCCATGCTGCTCAGTCAGTCAATGACTTTACAGGCTTTTGTGAAGCATTGTATGAAGGACCCTCATAAGGAAACTGGTACCAGATAGGCTTACAAGGGACTAAAACTAGAGGTCTTTTATTTCAAGGCCAACAAAGGACAAAAAGATCTTCAAGCAAAAAGTGAAAAGTGACAGTGACATCTAGGATGTATACATTACAGGGACTGTACAGCATCACACCACCACTGCAAATCAGACACCTGAATCATTTCTGTGCTTGACTACAACATGTGTCTCGATGGCAAATAATAATGCTCTTCTCCATCATTTGATCTTCATTTGATGACTAACTGCTGCCATGATCAAAAGAAAATATACACAAAAAACATCTCCTTTTAATGAAATTCTTAATAATTGCACCAGGCACAAGATTGTAGGATATCTTAGGCAGCTAAGCATACATCTATGCTGCCTTCAAAAATTGCCAAAATCAAGGCATCTTAGAAGACAGGATGTTACACATATATTGGATTCAAACGTGCCTTCCTACCTCTATATATTGCCTGTAAAGGCAGAATTTTTCAGATTTTGGATAATACAATTCACATGGACTCTGAAGACAGGCTATTGATAGTGATGTCACAATCACATTAATATGGACACAAATAGTGCAACAAAGGTTGAGAGGCATCAAAGCACTTGTCGGCTGATGCCAGCAGACACCGATAACATTTTCAGGCAGCACACCTCCACTCAAGAAGAGCTTCAGTTCTGGGATATTGTTGTGCTGTTATTATGGTACTCACTCTGTCCTTCCCTGCGCTTTGTTCTTGTTCTTTCACGCCATCCGTGCTGACAGCTCCTGTTGCTCTGACAATCTCAACATGTCCTTGTCAAACAGGGTCACTCACGCCTGTTTGTCTCCAGTACCTGTGGTGAAGTTGTCGGCACAAGTTCGCTGCATGTCAATAGCTGCACTGCCAGGTGAAACACTAAACTTAGCTCGGTCAGTCGTTGAGCCACTGGGGGAAATCTATAAGATAGATTCCCTCTGTCTCAGCAGTGAGTTCATTGTGAAACCACACTACAACACTAAGAGGGGAGTTCACTAAGAATGAATTTAACTATTAGTGTAGTTTATTTAAACATGCTGTGTGCGCTGTATTAGCACCTGATTTGGTTCAGGACCCCAACGTGTGTCTTGATATATATGGCCGATAATGATGCTCTTCTCCATCATTTGATCTTCATTTTATGAATAACTGCTGCCATGATCAATAGAAAATGTATATAAACATTTTAATGGAATTCTTTTTAGCATGACAATAATTGCACCAGGCAAACAATTCCAAGTTTTGTGAACAAGGTGCAATCTAATATGAGCATAATTTACATAGAAAGGAGAAATTCCTGCAGAATAGACCAGCATGAAATTCAATGCTGGTCCAGGCAGGTTTATGCTATTTAGTACTGGCCTAGCTGGTTTACCTGTATAGCCATGCTGCTCACCAGAAGGTCAGCCAGAATAGACTGATCTCACAGTGAAATTGGAAACAGTAGGTTGACATTTCTTTAGTGAAAATTTATCTGTGCTTACCGAAATGTGAAACACTGCTCCCAGTGGCCAAAGCAGTAAGTGTTGCTGGGTGTATGTATCACCGGCCCTACTCGACCAGCCCGAGCGGGATTTGAACCGGCAATCCCCGGCATGGGAGTCAGAAGCGCTAACAAGGAGGCAATAAAGCCATGGCCTCTAGCCTTGGTTGCTAGTGCATCTCTTAAGGCCAGGAGAGTGAGGTTTACACACTGCACAGCTATCACATACTAGCTGGCTACCATTACATATGGGCACATTTGAACTCCATTTTCCAGGTGAAATGTCCACAGAGGGTGCCAATAGTGAGTTGTTTTCAGCTGTACAGGCTGCAGAGGAATGCATATTTTATAAACTGTACCCCCCAATCCTAAACCTAACCATCAGTGGAGTAAAAATTTAAGGTTAGAGGGGAAAATGCTACCTCTGAATCGCGTACGTCACTAATTATGTGAACACGATTTCTTCCTGGTTTCAACGAGTTATCTGAACCTGGGTCTCCCATGGTACTAAAGCAATGCACTTCCTTTTGCGCCTCAGGGTAAACAAGCTGGAGTTGATGCAAACATGTCTGATAGGAGATGCTGCATGTTAATGAGTCGGCATAATGTGGCTGATCCTAGGGTACCGGAAGAATCGGAAACAACATGTCGACCTGTTAGTGAGTCGGCATAATGTGGCTGATCCTAGGGTACTGGAAGAATTGCAAACAACATGCCGAACTCCCGTGTGATCATGTTGATCAGGATGGTCTTTCTAGTCAATCTAGGTGGTGTAGTGGGCTAAAGCACAACTGGTAATCAGAAGGTTGCAGGTTCAATCCCCACAGCCACCACAATTGTGTCCTTGAGCAAGACACTTAACTCCAGGTTGCTCTGGGGGGATTGTCCCTGTAATAAGTGCACTGTAAGTTGCTTTGGATAAAAGTGTCTGCCAAATGCATAAATGTAAATGTAGTTAAGAAGCCTGGTGGGGACACCAGCACACCAGCATAAAAAAATAACAACATTTATTGTGATTTGGTCTCCAGCATGGGATGGTGGTGCTGGTTGTTAGTGAATAAGACACAGTAGTTTCCACTGAAATTCAACCCTAAAACTGGTGGTTATTGATGTTGTTGTTATGATGTTGCATTGATTTAGGCTTCTTTTTTCTGTAGGCTACTGGTGTTCAGCAGTATCACACTCGTGCTGTGTGAACAGCACACCCTGTGCTTAGAAAGGAGAGTGTTCTGGACTCTGTAGAACTTGGTACCTTTTATCAATACCTCATTACTCTAAGCAGATCCTATCACAGCTTCCAACGTGAGGCAGCACTGCTACGAACGAGCGCCATCCTCAGTCTGGTCCCGTGCTGTGGTGATTGACAGCTCTGTGAGGCCATCGGTGGCATCTGTTAGCACGAGGCGTCCGCTCCCAATGCCAGACGCTCTGATTAATAATTCCAAACACAGTGCAAGCCAGAGTGTGGGGTCTCAGCATCCTCTACGATTTCTATCTTCATCCAAATATGTTCTGCCTCACCAAAAGACCCGGCCAGATAACAAAAGCAAATAAGAGGCAGGAATGACTGTGCAGCTCTCTGTTAATTATGCCAGCCGATGCTGCTGGGGTGTCTGAGGAACATAGTTTTCCATGCACAATGAAAGGGATGCAATAATATCTCTGTGACAGAAGACTAGTCGGTCGGCATAACCAATCATTAAAACACACATCAAATGAGGAGCACACTGCCAGCTATATGAAATCACAGTGGGAGGCCCAACCAGGGAAAAATAAAGTGACCATATGATCCAAGCCAGAGGTCACCAATTACTGGACTGCTGTCTAGATCTGGACCCCCGTATTGGTTCCATTTGGACCGCAAATCATTTCTAATGGAATGGTGGTGGTGTAGTGGACTAAAGCACTGAACTGGTAAGCAGAAAAGTTGTTGGTTCGATCCCCACAGCCACCACCATAAAAGCATCTGCCAAATGCATAAATGTAAAAAAATTAATTATTATAATCATAAACATAGCATTTTCTTCTCCACATGGAACGTTTAAGCCTTGTTGCATCTTTAGACAGACTTTTTAATGCTGTACTGAGACAGAGACAGCAAATACTTATTTGTATGAATCACAATCGAGGGTAAACTACAATGTTTAACTTAACGTATCTGTCAATTGTTGATTCTCATCTAAAGCTGACAGAAAACAAGACACAAGCTGATTTTCATGAAAATTACAACGTTTTAATGAAGGATGTAGGGTTTGATGCAGCATTTCATTTACAAATGATCAAATATAGTGTTCTTTTCAAATCACTACATCGACACAATGTCTCATTCCCTCCATCAGGGAACGGAGGTTACACAAGTAACCATGACGTTCATTTCAATTAAGTAAACTGAATAAGCAGCAAAAATGAGTGCATGTGGTTTCCCATGGAAGTTATTTTGGGTTTACTACTTTAAGTAAACTTTAAAACAACTTTTTAAGCAATACCTGCTGAGAGCAGGAACCTTTTTTTTCAGTGTAGGCCTGTAACACATTATTAAGAAATAATCATGAGTCAAGGTGCATTACAGTACCTTTTATTCTCTAAATATTCCATAATATGCATAATACTGTATATCGAAATTGGGAAAGAAAAGAGCATCTCATTTATTTTGTTCATGTGGATGCAAGCACTCAATTATGAACAATGAAGCAGACAGCCAAACTCTGCAGCATAAATTTTTTTAATTTAAAGTGCGCACCTTGAGTCTAACATTTCCTCAGTCTCGTGTCTATGCTCTACGTATTATGCGAGAGCGTGCATGTAATCTGAGACGGCCTCTAAAATGGCTTATTATTATAGTCATTGTAATAGATTAATAAATTCCCTAATCAATGGATCAAATTTTCATTGTCACAATGGTGTATTCTACAGCCCTATTAAGATTTGTAAGCCTCAAAAAAATAAAATAAAACAACATTACATATGGGTTGCAAGCTGACGTTTTGGGTGGCATGTGCACACCCTTGGCTATGCCACTAGTCAGGGAATAGATTTGAAAAGATCACTATATTTGATCATTTGTAAATTAAATGCTGCATCAAGCCAACGTCGAGTGAGTGACAGATAGGGAAACACAGTTTCATTAAGTGTAATCCACTTACATTTGTATATTTATTATCTTTCATATATTGGTTCAGTGAAAGTTCCCCTTATATGATGTGCAAATCTATTATGCATCATCAATTATCTCCTTACGGTACATACGTATGTAATTTTGCAACAAGTCAGACATGTTGGTATCCCTTTATTCATATTGGCTCAATTAACTGTAACATTACTATTAGTGTAACAATAGTATTATTTTCTGTCTTAATTTGTAGACATACATAAAATCTCTCTGTACTCGCTAAATGCAAAGAATGTTCAGTAAAGATTTTTAATCTTCTTACTGTTGTACGTTCTGTTTCAGATAATGTGTCAAGTGTTTATGACTTATCCAGAATTAGTTTTTGAGCCAGCGAATATAAAAACATTTTGTCAATATTTTTGTCATATAGTGCAAATTGTCCCTCCATTTACGTTTGTATCTTCTGCATAATTTGGAAAATAATTATATAAAATAAACCGAATTTTAAATTTCATGAAGAAATACTAAGTCGTACACACAACCCCTAAGCCATACAACAAATTGGCCATGATTTTTAAGACATTTGCAGGGAATGAAATTTATAAACAGCATCTCTTAAAAGTTTAACTGAATACCCCTGATCTAGACAAATTAGCAAATTTGGGACTTTGAGAAAAATAAAATAAATAAACTTAAGTATAGCTCACAATAGACCAAGCCTTAGGTAATGTGGATGTAGGTATGGAGAATATAGGTGCGTTATTAACTTAAGATACTCATCAGAATCAGAAAGAGAATGAGATTTATTGCCAAGTATGCTTACACACACAAAGAATTTGTCATGGTGACAGAAGCTTCCAGTGCAAGAGAATGCAACATATATACATACATACAACATATACATTTATACATATATACATATAGAGACATAAAACCCCCCCAATCTAACAGATAAAAAAAGATAAATATACAATAGCGCAATAACTTTGTTAGAATATTTTATATACAGATATACAGTTATGTGCAGGTGATGTAATGTATTGATGAAGAGGTGGGATATAAATGAAATATGGATATAAGTAGGAATAGATGGATTGAATATTGCACATGGTTGTATTGACCAAAGGAAAGTATTTGGGGGCAGTTTTAACTGTTCATGAGGTGGATGGCCTGAGGGAAAAAACTGTTCCTGTGCCTGGCTGTTCTGTTGCTCAGTGCTCTGTAGTGCTGGCCAGAGGGCAACAGTTTGAAGAGGAAGTGTGCTGGGTGAATGGGGTCAAGAGTGATTTCAGCAGCCCTTTTCGTCACTCTGGATGTGTACAGTTCTAGCAGGGTGGGTAGGGGAGTGCCAATAATCCTCTCAGCAGTCTGAACTATCCTTTGAAGTCTTCTGATATCTGACTTGGTAGCTGAACCAAACCAGACAGTTATAGAAGTGCAAAGGACAGACTCAATGACTGCTGAGTAGAACTGTATCAGCAGTGCCTATGGCAGGTTGAACTTCCTCAACTGGCGAAGGAAGTACAACCTCTGATGGGCCTTTTTCAAAATGGAGTCAATGTGGGTCTCCCACTTAAGGTCCTGTGAGATGGTAGTACCTAGGAACCTGAATGACTCCACTGCTGCCACAGTGCTGTTCAGAATGATGAGCGGGGTTAATGTTGGGGTGTTTCTCCTAAAGTCCACTATCATCTCCACTATTTTAAGCATGTTCAGCTCCAGGTTGTGTTGACTGCACCAGACGGCCAGCTGTTCAACCTCCCTTCTGTATGCAGACTCATCGTCATCTTGGTTGAGGCCGATGACTGTAGTAAGTGCAAACTTCAGGAGTTTAACAGAGGGGTCCTTGGCAGTGCAGTCATTTGTGTAGAGGGAGAAGAGTAGTGGGGAGAGCACACATCGATGGGGGGCACTAATGCTGATTGTACATGTGCTGGAGGTGAATTTCCCCATTCTCACTAGCTGCTGCCTGTCTGTCAGAAAGCTTGTGATCCACTGACAGATAGAGCCAGGAACATAGAGCTAGATTAATTTAATCCATAAGAGAGCGGGGTTGATGGTGTTAAAAGTCGAACTGAAGTCAACAAATAGTATCCTTGCATAAGTCCCTGGTCTGTCTAGATGGTGAAGTATGTAATGCAGTCCCATATTGACTGCATCATCCACAGACCTGTTTGCTCTATAAGTAAATTGAAGGGGATCCAGAAAGGGTTCAGTGATGTCCTTCAGGTGGGCCAACACCATTCTCTTAAAAGACTTCATGACCACAGACATCAGACCAACGGGTCTGTAGTCATTAAGTCCTTTGATCTTGGGTTTCTTTGGGAAGAGATGATCGTGGAACGTTTGAAGCAGCAGTGATAGGATCTGCTCCTCTGACTAAAATGTCCAACAGAATGTCCGAATAATCAAAAAGATTGTCTGGAGTGTGCTGCCGAATATTCTGGTCAGAAATAAATGACTAAACACAGGACAAGCAAACAAAAAAGAACTGGAGAGCTCCATACTGAGGCGGTGATCCGTGGCACCATCTTAGATGTATCCTGGCTTAGATGTATCTCATCTAAAGCTTTATTTAATAAGTTGTTGGAAGTGGCAAATAATGAGTTAAAACCAGTGTGAAGTTGCTCAAAATACCCTCTATATTTATACCAAATATTGGAAGACGCTTATGCAAACATCTCGTACAGAAACTGTGATTAAAAATGTTTTCAGGTAAAAACATATAACAGAAAATGCCACTTGCCCCATAAATCAAAGCACCTTAAACCTGAGCATTGCTGCTAAGTTAACATTAAATGAGTGAATATATTAGAGCAGGGGTCAGCAAACGTTTTGACATGGACTGCCATTTTTTTATTTTCCTGGTCAATTGCTGTGCTGGTATATGACGTTTTTCACATCTGCATTCCAATCTACATCTTGATGTAGCCTAAACCTTCATCATGATCACGCAGCATGTTTTCATCAGTTAAATGGGAGGCTGAACACTATTAAACTGTGACGAGACTTGCACTGCGCACGCAAGACATTTGCACATCACAAACCAATCAACTATTTAGCCCTTTTCGATGAATCACACCTGCAAAATCCGAAAACTTTATTTCCAGGTTTAATTTATATCGCTGCATGAGTATGTTGGGTATACCATATTCTTGTCACATTTTACATTTTTGTTTAGCCTCCCATTCAGCTCATGAAAACATACTGCATGATCATGAGGAAGGATTACATCAAGATATAGATTGCAAAACTGACTGTAGTCTTGTCACACTGTAACTTTTTTTTGCCTCTCATTCAGCTCATGAAAACACACTGCGTGATCATGAGGAAGGATTACATCAAGATGTAGATTGCAGTGCAGGTGCAGAATTTATATAAATAAAATAGTCTACTCCTCTCTCGCCGTTGCTAGGGTGCCAGTGATTACCCCTCCATGTGCCAGCATTGGCATTGCCATAGGTTGCCGAACCCTGCATTAGAGAATCAAGTCAGTCCCACAGAGAGCTCAGGGCAGCATGCATTTATATGGCCCTGGACTGTCTGCACACAGGTTTTATGTGCTCTAGATATGGGCTTGTGAAACAAAAAAGTCTGAGTAGAGCTCCTGTACTGGGAGCGGATAAAATATGTGGGGCCACACAAGCCCTACAGGGCCCCGGTGATCAATAGGCAGGTCTCAGGCAGCGTCTTAGGTCAGTGCTGCATGGCTGGGTCCTGTGGGAGAGCTGCATGGTGAGGTCCACATGACTTTAAAAGTGAAAAATATGACAGCCAGTCAGTTTTGCTTGCATAAAATAGGGCCTCAATAGTGCGAGTATTCATTTTTAATGCAGGCTGTTTCTGACCCTTTCCTTGCCTCTGCACACACCGTGGCAACTCAGCTGAAGGGTGTGCTTAGGTGAAGGATAAACACACACTCACACATACACACTGCACTGTACATAACTGAAACTATAGAGCACATACATAAACAACCTAAATTAAAAGGTGTTTAGCATGTGTGACCTCAGCGAAAAGACCTTATTCAGAGTAGCAGCATATTTAATTTTTGACGGGAATGAAAATGAGGCTGTGAGGGATAGACTTCCAGTCTCTTCCATGGTCTGCACTGTAAAAGTGTTAGTGATACAAGTATGAAGCGAGTGACTGACTGAATAATTAATATTTAAATGAGTGATAAATAAATAAATGAGTGACTATGCTTACATTTACATTACATTTTACATTTAGCAGATGCTTTTATCCAAAGCGACTTACAAATGAGGAGAACAACAGAACTGAATTGTCCTAGGGAGGCAGTAGTAACACAAGTGCTGATAATACAAGTTTAAAAATTGTTTAGAGAAGTACCCCAGCAAGGAGGACGAGAATATATATATATATTTTTTTGTATAAATAAGAAGACAGTGCACTAAAGGGGTTGGGTCAAGTGCTCATGGAAGAGCTGTGTCTTTAGATGCTTTTTGAAGGATGTTATAGAACCAGCTGCTCGGGTGGAGTTTGGCAGGTCATTCCACCAGCGAGGAACAATTTACAGTACATGCACAAGAATATTTCAGCACCCGCACACTTAACTGTATATAACTGAATCTATAAAGCACATACATAAACCATCTAAATCAAGGTGTTATAAGTATGTTAGGCATTTAGTATGTGTGAGCACAGAGATCATCTTTATTAGTGTTGATAAGCGCACAGACAAAAATTAACATATATGTTCTTGCCACATTGAGTAAGTGCACACACTGAGTTTGTAGTAATTAGCTAAGCTGGTAGTTTAAAAATGTGCTTGACAGCACATACATTTGCAGTAATATATGTACAATATAGAATACTTCAAACTTGGTTCATAAAATGTATACTATAAGCAACCCACACTGATGCTCCATTTCTCAAAAACAAAGAGCATGCTCAGTGCTTTCACACAGTGCTTTTTCACTCCATCTGTCTGCAAAGGCAGGATCTGACCAGAGCAAGCCCAGGCATCCCAGCAGCCAGAGTGCTGGCCAACACCACTCACACACAGTCTCTTACCAGATACGCCGCCATATGTAGTTCTCGCGCCTCTGCCGATACCGGGCCAGGGTGTGGCATCTGCTTTGAGACCCATCAGTCCAGATACAGTGTTGGTGGCTGTGACTCCATCTGCCCCACCTACAAACAACCACAGAGGGTCATAAAGCAAGAACCAACCACACTGTATTGATGGAACTATACTGGGACTATTCCAGTAATGTCATTACGTCTACACACAGTGCTGTGGTTCACCATGGCTAACAATGCTAAATATAGCTGCAAGCAGTGATGACGGGCCCAAGCACAACTGGTCCATTTCCACCTGGTGGCTTTCGGAAAACAATGCAAGCTGGACACATGCATTTGGCACTTGACATTATTCTAAACAATTTTGAAGCAATTTGAGTAAATTCTGATGTGTGTGCATAATTTCATGAAATTTTAAGCATGCCAAGTGCCTCAAAAACACCCAAATATAGGAAGAAAGGAATAATAACAATTAATGCATTTCCATCGCAACAGTATTTAAGATATCAAATATCCCTTTAAAAATTGACATCAGCAGTGTCTTGATTTTATTCTAAAGAATTTTGAAGCAATTAATGTAAATATAAGAGGGCTATTTCAAAGTCTGTTAAAAGTGCTATTCTTCCTGCTGCCAGTTGGTGGCGCTATGACCGTGACCCATAATAGCCACATAAATGTGATCATCGCACATTACCAAACATACAGCTGTTTGGTAGCTGTATTTTCATGTATTGCAATTTTCATCAAAATCATACAATGTAAACAGAAGTTATAAGGAACTTCCTGTTTTACATTTTTAGCCATAAATTTGCCAAAACACCATTCAAAATATCAAAAATCTGTTCACAAATTATCATTTAAAATGTCTTGGCATGATGTTGCACAAATTTGGAGGCAGTCACATGAATCCCCTAGGAAGAGTATTTAAAAGTTCAGGGCTTGTGATTTTCAGAAAATCCAAAATGGCTGACTTCCTGTTGTGCGGAGCTAATGACTATATTAATGAAAGTTGTCTGGCTTGGTGAGAACTACATATGTATCAAGTTTGGTGACTGTAGGTGAAAATAGGGGTGCTACATTGGCTGTCTTACACGCACATTTTAAAGGTGGTGCTACATCCCTGCATTTTTTTCCCCAAACAATAATGCATAATTAAATATACAGACAGACAGATAAAATGACCGTAACAGTCCCATATTTAAAAAGGTCATTGTCTTACATTGTCTTATTTATCCATCACCCTCTTGTCTTCAAATGTTAATGACATGAATGAGAATAAATTATTTGGATAAATTACTTAAAACACAGCGTAATTAAAGGCATAGTCACCAGTAGAGAACAGCTGGAAAGAATGTGTATGTCTTAGTTTATTCAAAATATCCTGATTACCAAAGATCATAATATATCAGTTTTGAATCGCAATAAACATAAAGATCATAGTCCTATGCATGAACATTTCAATAGCTGTGTGCTCTATGGAACGTGTAAACCTCTTTTTCATAATAAAGGCTTCCTTAATTGGAAAATGCATGTAATTATTCTAACACTGATTATGAAAATGCGATTTGAATAACTTTTCCACACACTTTGGATTTAATTTTGCATCAAATAAGGATACTTGTGGGTAGTGGTCGACCGATATGGGTTTTGTAATGGCCGATGCCGATATCCAGAGAGCAGGGTGGCCGACAGGCCGATACAATGCCGATATATCACACAGTTTGATATAGTAAATAACATAAATATAAAATTACTAAAAAAATATAATAAACTCTTATTTAGCACTATATTTACTCAATTTCACACCAAACTAAAAAATAATATTGTACTTTAAATGGTAGATAGCAGTTTCTTCAGATTTCTGAAGAAATGTTGGATGCTGGATCTGCTCAAGTCGTGTGAGGTTGGTTTATTACATGTTTAACCCTCAGGGTCCTAGAGTGGTGGTCAAGGTCAAGACTCATTACAGGGTTCTGTAGATGACATCTATTTAAGACTCTAGTTTGGACATTAATTCTGCAAAATTTCCAGCACTTCCTGCTGTTAAAGGTGATGTGTGTAATTTTTTCTCTTATCCCAGCTTTATACGCAGAGACAGCTTTGCTGTTTATTTGAGCATCCGGCCAGCCTGAAATATAGCAAAATTGGCTCAACCAATGGCGTAAGTTTGGGGTGGGACTATCTGTTTGGAATGCCAAGGTAAGATGAGGAAAGTACTCATGAAACCTAACTGAAAATAGTGATTGTTTTTGCAGTTCTGTATGGCGATGCTAGTGGCTCAGAAATTACACTTCACCTTTAATTTTAAATATGTCCTAATAGGCAAGTTTTAGTTACATTTAAATGTTGTTTCAGCTAAAGCAGGTATTTAAATTGTAAGCTATATGATATAAATATGATATGTAATATGATATAAAAATAATATGAATGTTTAGATTATATTTTAACTAGTGTTTATGCTGCCTCATTATCATCAATGAAGCTTGTGCTTGCAAATATCTGTTTGGGTGTAAATGTGTAAAATGTGCTGTAAATATGCCCATATTAGAAAATCAGCATATTAGAATGATTTCTGAAGGATCATGTGACACTGAAGACTGCAGTAATGATGCTGAAAATTCAGCTTTGATCACAGGAATAAATTGCATTTTACAATATATTCAAATAGAAAACAGTTATTTTAAATTGTAAAAATATTTCACAATATCACTGTTTTTGCTGTATTATCGATCAAATACAGGTGCATCTCAATAAATTAGAATGTCATGGAAAAGTTCATTTATTTCAGTAATTCAACTCAAATTGTGAAACTCGTGTATTAAATAAATTCAGTGCACACAGAATGAAGTAGTTTAAGTCTTTGGTTCTTTTAATTGTGATGATTTTGGCTCACATTTAACAAAAACCCACCAATTCACTATCTCAAAAAATTAGAATACATCATAAGACCAATAAAAAAAACATTTTTAGTGAATTGTTGGCCTTCTGGAAAGTATGTTCATTTACTGTATATGTACTCAATACTTGGTAGGGGCTCCTTTTGCTTTAATTACTGCCTCAATTCGGCGTGGCATGGAGGTGATCAGTTTGTGGCACTGCTGAGGTGGTATGGAAGCCCATGTTTCTTTGACAGTGGCCTTCAGCTCATCTGCATTTTTTGGTCTCTTGTTTCTCATTTTCCTCTTGACAATACCCCATAGATTCTCTATGGGGTTCAGGTCTGGTGAGTTTGCTGGCCAGTCAAGCACACCAACACCATGGTCATTTAACCAACTTTTGGTGCTTTTGGCAGTGTGGGCAGGTGCCAAATCCTGCTGGAAAATGAAATCAGCATCTTTAAAAAGCTGGTCAGCAGAAGGAAGCATGAAGTGCTCCAACATGTCTTGGTAAACGGGTGCAGTGACTTTGGTTTTCAAAAAACACAATGGACCAACACCAGCAGATGACATTGCACCCCAAATCATCACAGACTGTGGAAACTTAACACTGGACTTCAAGCAACTTGGGCTATGAGCTTCTCCACCCTTCCTCCAGACTCTAGGACCTTGGTTTCCAAATGAAATACAAAACTTGCTCTCATCTGAAAAGAGGACTTTGGACCACTGGGCAACAGTCCAGTTCTTCTTGCCCTTAGCCCAGGTAAGACGCCTCTGATGTTGTCTGTGGTTCAGGAGTGGCTTAACAAGAGGAATACGACAACTGTAGCCAAATTCCTTGACATGTCTGTGTGTGGTGGCTCTTGATGCCTTGACCCCAGCCTCAGTCCATTCCTTGTGAAGTTCACCCAAATTCTTGAATCGATTTTGCTTGACAATCATAAGGCTGCGGTTCTCTCAGTTGGTTGTGCATCTTTTTCTTCCACACTTTTTCCTTCCACTCAACTTTCTGTTAACATGCTTGGATACAGCACTCTGTGAACAGCCAGCTTCTTTGGCAATGAATGTTTGTGGCTTACCCTCCTTGTGAAGGGTGTCAATGATTGTCTTCTGGACAACTGTCAGATCAGCAGCCTTCCCCATGATTGTGTAGCCTAGTGAACCAAACTGAGAGACCATTTTGAAGGCTCAGGAAACCTTTGCAGGTGTTTTGAGTTGATTAGCTGATTGGCATGTCACCATATTCTAATTTGTTGAGATAGTGAATTGGTGGGTTTTTGTTAAATGTGAGCCAAAATCATCACAATTAAAAGAACCAAAGACTTAAACTACTTCAGTCTGTGTGCATTGAATTTATTTAATACACGAGTTTCACAATTTGAGTTGAATTACTGAAATAAATTAACTTTTCCACGACATTCTAATTTATTGAGATGCACCTGTAAATGCAGCCTTGGTGAGTAGAAGAGACTTCTTTTAAAAACATTTAAAAAATCTTACAGATCTAAAAACTTTTAAACGGTAGTGTAGGTCTAAAGTTTTTAAGTCTTTATGTAAAGAAAATGTATAGTCAGATTACTTCTTTTAACTTAAACTTGATTTTGTGAATACACTACAAACTATACATTCAATCATTAAGTCTCCTCACATTCATCCTCTCTCAGGGGAGGGGTCTTTGTCTCCTCAGGTGTGAATCACATCAATATTCATGATCATCCACACCTCCTCACATATGGCCTTTCTAACACTAAAAGTGTCTTACAAAAGTTAAATGACTATATTGTTTTGTATGAATGAGTGATCAGGATGGTTTTCACATCATTTTTGTAGCAAAAAATTCTAGGGTACAAGATCCAGTTCTCAAAAGTCTTGTGAACAAATGTTTAGTATGTTATATGGCCTTATTTCAGTGATTTAATTTTTTTTTTTTCAAAAACCATGCATAAACGTTATTTTCTCAAAAATAAAAACATGTACATACATGTTGTTCACATATTATTGTAGCCCAGTTTGTGCTGAATACAGTGTTATCAGACTTTAGCCATTAATCTGTTTATAAGCAGCTGAAAAAAGCACAAATGTCAAGGCATGTCAAAACTTCTCCAGGGCCCAAAACACCCTCAGACCCCAGAGGGTTAAATGAGATATGCACATATTTGCAGACAGTATATGATATTAGTTTTATTGATATTTTAATCATTATACAAGACAGTTAAAAGTTACAGGGAACTGTTGAGGAGAGAGAGGAAGAATGAAACGGGCAAACACTTTAACATTATGAGCTCAAACGTGTCTGCCGCAGCTATGATATGCGGATCGTTTAAATGACACTGTGTTGCACACCGGTCTATTATTGTAGTAACATGACGGCATGTAACAACAAAATGAACCGTGACTGGTAGTTTACACATCTCAGTCGCTTCACATGCAAGCAGGAGATTTTCGGCGCCCTCAATAAAAAAATCATTATCGGCCGATGTGATAATTAAAAAGGTCAGAATATCAGCCGATTTATCAGCCTCGCCGATATATTGGTCGACCACTATATGCAGGTGTTCTGTAGGCGGGATTCATGCGCTCTTTCATGTGTGGATGGATTTAAGATGATCTGTGATTTAACAATATGGATGTTTTATGCAGCATTCGTTTAGGAACATTTAGGAAATTATGTCTTTTTTATAAATGACAGCCCTCATGTGGTGTAGTCCACACCAGATGTCTTAACTAACAAGATTACTTTAGTCAATCGGCTTGGTTATAAAAAAAAAAAAAAAAAAAAAAGACACACTTCACCAAAAAATAAATAAATAAAAAATAAAAATAATGAACAGAATGGTGATGCTGGTCCACTAACTAGATTAGCTTCACACTAGCACTAGCCAGCACAGACCAGCCTGAAAATTCATTCTGGACTATGCTGGACTTTTTAGTGGCGTACATTTTATTAATGAGAATTAAAACATTTCCAAAGGAAGTTGCTGGATTGTAAAAGAGAGTTTAATGAAAGACATTAGTAATGCCTACTATGTTTGTCCATAGGTGAGGCTGCTCATACCTTCATATGCTGCTCTGGCAATATCAACGATGTTGGTGACATTGGGCGTGAGCTTGGCGAAGAAGGGGATGGTGGTGGCCTGTCGCACCCAGCGGCAGATGTTCCGCACCAGCTCAGGGTCCTAGAGTGGTGGTCAAGGTCAAGACTCATTACAGGGTTCTGTAGATGACATCTATTTAAGACTCTAGTTTGGGCATTAATTCTGCAAAATTTTCAGCACTTCCTGCTGTTAAAGGTGATGTGTGTAATTTTTTCTCTTATCCCAGCTTTATATGCAGAGACAGCTTTGCTGTTTATTTGAGCATCCGGCCAGCCTGAAATATAGCAAAATTAGCTCAACCAATGGCGTAAGTTTGGGGTGGGACTATCTGTTTGGAATAACAAGGGAAGATGAGGAAAGTACTCATGAAACCTAACTGAAAATAGTGATTGTTTTTGCAATTCTGTATGGCGATGCTAGTGGCTCAGAAATTACACTTCACCTTTAATTTTGTGTGGTCACAAGACCAGCTATCAAACCCAACAACAAAGGTGAAAATGGGACATTTGAGGTGTGTCTCTCGTTCATTAACATTCATCTGCTGGTCTATTTTAAAACAGCAAGACTGGCCTAAATATTCACCATTTACAGGCCACAGAGCACAGAAGCAATGTACAGAATGTGTTTTCGTTCTATCTCTCTTTTTTTTTCTAACACGCATACAGTCTCTCTTTTTGTTGCCCACACACACACATACACACCAAGGACTTGTAATGGTTTAGCGATCCCCTCATGAACTCTCTCAGATGTGTCCAGGGAGGAAAATGCTGTTGTGTCTGAACATGTCATCTGAAACACATCGCTTCCTTCATGTTGCTTTTTTATTTCTGTGAATGGCTTTTCCCACTCCCTTCCCCCAGCATTCTTTCTATGCTTCTCATTTTCTGTCTCTCATCCTCCTCTCATTTAGGAAACAGCAAAAAAACCTGTATAGCTTATTGTATGCACACCTTTTTAGTAGAGGTGGGGGAAAAAGCAATATTTAAAAGTGTCGTTATTTTTACCACACGATATTTGCATCAATATTCAAATAACAAGATATGATTTTCTTAGTTACATTTTTCACATTCATATTTTTGTGAAAAAAGAGACATGTAGTATGACATTAGGTTAACAAACACTCCATTATCTCTATTTGACAAAAATACAAACTCTGAATAAGCTAAGAATATACATCTCTTGTTTCATTTATGAGGATGTCTGTACAGATCCTCTGTACAACTAGAGGTTTTCACATAAAAACAAACACTGGCACCACGGCAAAATGTTTTCTCACATTGTGTTTATTTACTGACACTGATGTGTCCATGTACGCTGCTTCAATGCCTCTATGATGAAGTAAAGCAGTAAGTTCAGCACTTGTTGCACAAAGCACTGAAGTCCAATGAACATAAATTGAGAAACAAGTGAGTTAAAGATGACAATATATCATTTTTGAATGCACTAACAATACTAAACAATCTAAAAAAACTAAAAAATATTATCTTATTACAACCCAAATCTATATAATACTGCATCGCCATGTCCCTGCTGATACCCCTACTTTAAGTAGATATGAAGAAATTTCATGCATGTTCCCTTAAACGACAGGAACAAGTCAGATGCTGAATATGTCACGTATTTTTAGTGTCTTGTTAAAAAAAGAAAGAGAGAGAAAGAAAAAATACAACAATGAAACAAATACAGCTCGAGTCCTTCAGAACTTTTGAAGAAAAGAAAACAACACATCTCTTGCAACATCTGGAACAGAATAAAGTATGTTTATAGCAAAGCTGTATCTCCTTCTCTGATGAAGCTGTGGTTCTGGAGAGCAACGTGACGGTAGCCCTCCAAATCACCGGCATTCATAATGAATGAGATTTGAATGCCGCACATCTTGAGAGTAGCGCAAACTGTCATAACTCAGAGATATGGCTGAGATGTGCCAAATGGAAATGTGATGTGCCTCTGTCGTACCAGGCTCCGGGCTCCTCAGACATCTGTTGGAAATGCAATGCTTCGGGGCATTTCTGTTTTCCTCAGAATATGAGCGTGTTTGTTCATAGCATGTGTGGGCTCATAAAACATCTCAGTTTAAAAAAAAAAAGAAAGAATTCTATTTTTTTTTTGGCAGAAAAGTGTCAGAGTGAGTGAAAAGAAAGAGATGAGCACAAAGAACCAAACAAAGAGATAGAGATGAGTTGCTTTTGAGGAAAAATGCTTTTGTCTAACTTGTTGTAGCCCAGCATGTTTGATTGAAAACGTAGCCTCTGTGCAGCTCAGTGTAAACGTTGCACAAAAAAGTTAATTGTGGATTTTGCCCTTGAGCTATTGTTTCTAAAACAAGATTATTCAGTCTGAACTAGGGATTGGCTACGATGGTCGGCTAGTTATCCAACAACTAACTAGTCTCTTAGTAAGGTCGAATAGTTTATAATGTTTTTTCTTAAGGCTTAGTCACATTCACCTTTGCACAGTGAAGGCAAAGAATGTGTTACACAACAGGTTAAGTAGAGCTGAGTGATACATCAAATTCATATATATTTTTGCATCCGATATAAAATGAAGCAATATTGTGAATATAACAATGGTAATTAGATTTTTATTTGGCCAATATGTTTCCTTAAAAGCCTATCTTTAGACTGATTTCACCATCCTTCAGTGCTGCACAATTAATCAAATAATATTTGATCATCTGTGATTATTAAACTACAAAGGCTGAAATTTTATTATACACATGGTCTGTGGGTGCTTTAGAGTGAACGGTTGACACGCTGTTCTGTGTGCACTCATGATAAACTGTTTTCAGCGTTCTCAGAACTGTTCACGTGCTGCAGGTTCACATATTCGCAATTCCAAACACTGGTACCACTAAAAGTTATTACAAATATAAAACCGTGATACAGTGTCAGAGAAAAGGAGGATATGATATTGTTTCACCAGATTTGTAATTGTAAACTGTCACATACACACTGCACTTTCAGTTTCTGCCAAAATATAAGCTTCAGGTGAAGGTGAATTAAATATGACAGATATAGTAATAATAAAAATAATTCAGTATTATATTATATTAATAAACTTGACAGGGTCCCACAATACAATAAAGACTGAAGTTGTTGTTTTTACACACCCTGTTCATTCACAAAAATATTTTAGTAAATATATGTAAAGAATAATTGACGATGGACAGTTGAATCAGTGAAAAATAATGCACACCTCGAAGTGTGCAGAGTGGCCGTTTAACCTCGGGTGTGCATTATTTTTCAATAATTCAATGGGCCAGAGTAAATTATTTCACTCATACAGTACCACGGTTACCACACCTTAAGACATCATTCAGGGTTTTATTTCAAGACTTTCTGGTTTTCGTCCCTATTTATGTGTTGTATGTATGTACTGTATGTATGTGACAGCGTGTGAGTGTGGGTGAGACAAGAACGATAAAGAGAGAGAGGGAGCACAAGGGCGCTTTTTAAAATAAAATTTAAATAAATGTAGGATATTACAGACATTGTTTGTCATTCTTATCTGATGTACTTAGCCAATGTCTTTGTATTAACTGGTTATTTTGCTGTGGTAGCCTGTACTATGCTTTGAAATAACTGAAATAATTTGGTGAAGTGATATGGAACCGTTAAGCAGTCAAGACCTGGAACTAATACAAAGCCGTGCGTTTACTGGAAAATAATTGCACATTGTCTGTAAACCAATCAGAATCAAGCATTCAACAGACCTGTGGTTTAAATATAGGTTGATAATGCTTTTTATACTACGTAATTGTAAATGATTAAATATCATTCTTCATTGTGTTTATGTAGTGAACAATTGTGGAAAACATGCCTTCATTATATTTAAACTAGGTTTTTATTTTAATGCGTTAAACATTTTGAATCTACTTGGCTATAATGGCTGTTTGGTTGAAATGATGGTTCCTCTGATTAAAAAATATTCAGAGAAAATCTTTAATGAGTGAGATATAGTTCAAATATTGTCAATAGGCTAAAAAATATTGAGATGCCATTTTTTTTAGCCACATCGGCCAGCCCAAATGTTAAGCGAGTGTGAAGCCCACACAAATTTCTTACCAGGCAGCCTTTTTTTATGCTGCACTTTATACTCTGGGAGAGTGAAATTATAAAGAATCTCACATCTAAAATGATTTCCTCGTCCACTGTGAATATTCAGTGTAGCTATGTACAGAGCACTGCCCACACAGAGGCCACTGCCAAACGAAGCTACTTCCTTTTGTTCAACGCTATGATTTTGAGTGTTAAAGTTTATCAAACTTGACACAACAAAGACAATATGTGTAGGGAAATTTCTTCTCTATCAAGCGAAATTCCTGATTGCATGGATTCCTACTGAGATGACTGTATTTTGCCCGTGGAATTTCACAGTGCAAAGGTCAATGTGATTGAGCCATAATATTAGTTTATAGTTTATTTTAAGGGTGGTTGTTTAATTAGCATGCTGACGACATATTACATTTTAGCAGTTAGAAAGTTCATGTTAAAGCCCTCTTAAAACTTAAAAATATATCCTCTTTGAAGCTCCACAAGTATATCAATACACATTCAGACACACGTCTTTGGCCACTTCGTTTTGTCTTGTGCTGTTTTTTGCTTCTCACCATGAGATGACATGTCAAGTTAACAGTCTAAATTTTAAAGTGTGCCTCTACCCCTACTTACTGATCCATTCCCTTGCACTTTGTTGCTAGCCATTTTTAAATGCAAAAACGTGTCTTATGTAAACACCCCCCAGGTGAACCCATAACCAGATTTTTTATACATGGATTTTTCAAGACCAATTAGTCGACTGGTCATTCAGACAACCCACCGATTCGATTTTGAAGATATGTTTTTCTGCACATCCCTAGTTTGAACAGAGGAACCGGCGTGCTGATGTTACAGATGTGAATCAGTGGACACTGATCAGTGCCATGAAGCGGTGTGAGAAATAAACAAGGCTATAAGGTGGAGAACTGTAGTCTGATCAAGCTCGCCAGCCATTTCTTTTTGTTCTGAGGAACATGAGGGGATGATATGTGGTGCATTGGAGGAAAATAGCCACCAGTATGGGCCGTGGGAGGGATGTGGGCAGCAAGCATTTATAACCAAGCTGGCAAACAAGACACACACATTCACACACACTAAATCTTGTCAGAGAGTAGCAACCAGAATGTTCATCTATAGAGAGGATAGAACCCCCCACCCCCAAAAAAAAAAAACCAAAACAAAGAAAAACAGATAAAAAATATAGAGAAAACAAGAAAACAGAGACAAGAATTTGAGAGAAAGTGTGAGGTAGAGGTGGATATGGGGTGATCAGGGATAGCGGCGCCAGGGACCTGAGCGCTCTGAGGAATGAAATGCTTGAGTGAGGAGAAAAAAACAGCACCTTCAGGCTTGCAGAGGAGATTGAGAGCACATTAAGATTTCCAGGAGCATAATGGATGCTAGCCAGCAGATGTCTACGAGCAAATAAGTGTGTGTATGTTTGTGTGTGCGGGCCACTGGTAGCAAGGCTAAAACATAGTGGCTAACAGCGGGGAGCGTGGTCAGGCGAAGGTAAAAAAGCATTAGCAGAGCACCAGGGCCAGAGGCAGGGGCTGTAGCCACAGAGCAGGTGCCTGGCCCTGAAACAGATGCTGCTTGTAAGAACTTAATGTCCTCACAGAGGGGAGCTCAGCGGCACTGGGAAGGCCTATGACAGCTTATTAAAGGCCTCCGGCTGACAAGTGTTTATAAGCTTGAATTTCAAGGCTCCGAGCTCAGGGCTTGTGCTTTGGATGGAGGAGGAGAGACTCCTCTGGATAGATGTATCTAAAAGCTTTTCCTTTTATATCCAGGAAGACCAGGTCCCGGTGAGGCTTGCAACACTTATGAGACACATCAATATGGAGCCAGAATGATCTCAAAAATAATATATATACAAAATACAATTAATAAATGCACAACACAATTCACATTCTCAAAATCCAATTCATAAATTCTAAATAGAATTCATAAATACACAATTGAGAACACAGATATTTCCTCAATTGCCCACACAAATACATCTCACTTTAATAAATTCAAAATGTTTTCACAAATATGTATCTATCTAGTTATTGATTTAATTTTCATCAGAAAATTGTGAATGTTGTTACATTTTTTTTCATGGATTGTTGAATCTGCATTTGCAAAATCGTCACGTGTGTGGATTGCTTTGGATTTGTGTGTGGCTATATATATATTTTTTGGAGAAGTCCTCTTTAGCCAATCACATTGAGCTTTTAATCCACCAATCATAACATGCCATGCTGATCTGACTCGAGAAGCATAACATTGCATTGTTTTATGCAATGTGCCTGCATTAGTGCACAGAGAGGGACTTTTTCAGCATTTCAGCATAGCAACAGACCATGTGGCCGGTAGCCACACTTTCTGAAGAGAAGCCAGCTATCTTTAAAATTAAGAGAAACATATTTTAACTCTAGTGATTGTAGGAAGGTCGTAGTAATGACAGGTACCACAAGATTGGGGAAAACTGTGAATAATTCCTCTTTGCCATGGTTTGATAAATGTAACAATTTCATTGGTTTCATTAAAACAATCTATGTTTTAATTATGAAAAAATAGTTTTGCAATCATATTATATGGACTGAATTTACATTATTTTAGCCAGAAAACCATAGGTACCACATTTAAAATTGCTAGTGATTGAAAGGAAAATGGTACAATTGTAGCTTTACACCATTATTTCATGATTATTCAGTGATCCGAGTGTATTTTAAGTCAACAACTACTTGATTTCTATATTTTCTTTATTCAGTAACAAAAATGGAACATATTTATGCATGTAGAAGTATTGATTTATTGACAACGCCTAGAGCTTGTCATCCTGCGACAACATCAGCACAGTTATTTGTTTAAAGCTCTGATATGTTCAGTAAGGTCTGAATGTCTTTTTTTTTCTTTTCTTAATTCCTTAGGAATCACTAAAGTGTTGCATTCTCCAGCGACTCCAGTTACATTCTCCACCACAGTATGGTGCATGTCTTAGAGAGACAGGCTGTGGACACTGGACTACCTGCAATTAGGTGTGTGTGACATATGATGTGGCGATGTGGCACCTTACTGAACTTGGGCTGCCACTGAAATGTGTTGCCAAACTACTGGGAGTCTCTTGAGCAACATTGTTTAGGAGGGTTGGCTGACAACAATATGTCAGTAAGAGCACCTGTACTGATGATGAGCTGAGAAGCTAGATAACGGATGGTCCGAGGGGCTCTTCTGGCACAAGGACACCGTGTGCAGTGGGACAGAATGTGTGCATCCAAGAAAATGGTGCGTACAGACACTGGCCACAAACTAATCAGGTACGTCTGCATGCCATTCTTTATATCACAATTGTAATCTTTATTCACATTGCGGGAATGATTGCAAAGTACTTTCAGAATGTAGTTGGTAAAAATAAAAATCTCTCATTTTCAGGTACAACAAATACACACTACTGCTATTTACACTGGCTTTCTGACTCACCCTGAGATGCTATGAACTCAACAGTGTGTTCTCAGAGAAAATATATGTCATGTTTGTGAACAAGATTGTCTGGATGTGTGTCAGGAAGACAAAATGGCAGCAGAGTAAATGGATGCTGTTGCTGATAACTAACAGGTGATTGTCCTCCAAGGTCTGCAGGATGTTGTGATAGACACTTGTAACTCCCATGTAGACATCACGCCAGAGACACTTTATTCTGTATTTTCAAAAATAGCGTACAGACATGTTGTTTTATATATTTTTCCAAATGCTGATCAAAACATTGTGAAAAGCCACTTTTTGGCAAAATGCACAGCATAGTTAAAGGAAACAAACTTAATGTGTCTATCCACTTTTGTATGTGAATTAGTCTATATTAGGGTCTATATCTCCTTATCCATATCCTTATTTCCATAGTAAAGCTCTGACATTCTACACACGTACTAGATTGCCCTTATGACAATGAAAGGACAAACAAAAACACAAACTTAAGTTGTCAGCACACCAACATATAAGTCAAATCAGTTCTGATTATGAACAGTTTTACCAGCAATGAACATCAAACATTACGATGCATTACAGTTACACACAATCGATTATGGACTAGCAGGCCATGCAGAGATAACAGTAGTATTGTGTGACAACAGTAAAGGTTGGAAAATATATAAGTTTCTATTTTAATACATACTGTTACCTCAGTGGAAACCCATGTTCACTCACAGAGTGTCAGGGCAATTGTTGTTTGCTATAGGTTAATAATGCTTTTTATACTATGTAATTGCAAATGATTAAATATCATTCTTTAGGTACATTATCTGTAGAATAAATATTAACAGGTGTGGATGTAAATTCATGAAAGAGAATACTTCTTTAAAGACAGATAGTGCAAATAGAACAAACAAGAAAAAATCATACCTTTCACAAATAACTATCTATTCCCCCAAAGATTATAATGTTGTACCTAATAAAACATGACATCCCTTGAAACATTCAAAGTGCCAAGAAATAAATTACTCACAAACATGACACACATTTTCCCTGAGAACACACTGTTGAGTCAGAAAGCCAGTGTAAATAGCAGTAGTGTGTATTTGTTGTACCTGAAAATGAGAGATTTTTATTTTTACCAACTACACTCTGAAAGTACTTTGCAATCATTCCCCCAATGTGAATACACATTACATAAAGAATGGCATGCAGACTAATGATCAAATGGTGTTTAATCAAATTAATACATACACCTTTAATCAAATGAAAATATAAAACAAAAATTTGCAATTTTATTTTGGTAAAATAAAATGCTGCACAACAGAGCTTGACAGTATTAATGAAAACATTAATGAAAAAAAAACCTGATTACACTTCACAAAATAGATGGCATCATGAGGAAGGAAAATTATGTGGATAAATTGAAGCAACATCTCAAGACATCATCCAAGAAATAAAGCTCAGTCGCAATTGGGTCTTCCAAATGGACAGTGACCCCAAGCATACCTCCAATGTTGTGGCAAAATGGCTTAAGGACAACAAAGTCAAGGTATTGGAGTGGCCATCACAAAGCCCTGACCTCAATCCGATAGAAAATTTGTGGGCAGAACTGAAAAAGCTTGTGCAAGCAAGGATGCCTACAAACCTGACTGTTATACCAGTTCTGTCTGGAGGAATGGGCCAAAATTCCAGCAACTTATTGTGAGAAGCTTGTGGAAGGATACCCAAAATGTCTGACCCAAGTTAAACAATTTAAAGGCAATGATACCAAATACTAACAAAGTGTATGTAAACTTCTGACCCACTGGGAATGTGATGAAAGAAATAAAAGCTGAAATAAACAATTCTCTCTACTATTATTCTGATATTTCACATTCTTAAAATAAAGTAGTGATCCTAACTGACCTAAGACAGGGAATGTTTTCTATGATTAAATGTCAGGAATTGTGAAAAACTGAGTTTAAATGTATTTTGCTAAGGTGTATGTAAATGTCTGACTTCAACTGTATATTTTTATGTCTTCAATTTCATACATCCAGTTGAATAGAGCTTTCATTTTAATGGGACTTGTATTTTGATAAACCTTTGAGTTCTTCCTTTTTTGATGGGTTAGCTATATCAAGCTTCTAAATAATGCTGGAATACTCCCGTTGTGACTCGCGAGCTGAAATCTCCGAGCTGCACCAGAGAAGGAGATTTGAGTGTTCACAGCTATTCAAACACTAAACACACACTGCATGAAAATCAAGCATCACTGTGTGTTACGTTTGTGTATGTGTGTGCGTGCATGTGTGAAGTAGATCATAGAGCAGAGCGGCACCTCTCATTCACTCTGTAGTGTGCAGCAAATGTGACTGTATATTTAATTACATCTCTAGCTGTTCAATGATCACACTTGGCCATATCGAGATATTAGAAATTGTATTTTCAAATTGTCATTGATTTAATTTCAAAACAGTCACATCTCATAACATTGTGTTGATGGCAACATACTGTATAATATGGTACCGAAATTAGGAAAGGGAAGATATCATACCTTTTAAATTTTTTTGGTATTGCGATATTTCGTTAGTACCGGTATACCGCGCAACCCTAATGCACACATACCTGATTAGTTTGTGGTTAGTGTCTATATGCACATGTACTTGGATGGACACATTCTGTCCCACTGCACACAGTGTCCTTGTGCCAGGAGAGCCCCTAGGACCATCCGTTATCCAGCATCTGGTATAGAGTTCTTCACCTCTGTCGCAAGCTCATCATCAGTGCAGGTGCTAAACAATGCTCTTACTGACATATTGTTGTCAGCCAACCCTCCTAAACAATGTTGCTCCCAGTAGTTTGGCAACACATTTCAGAGGCTGCCAAAGTTCAATAAGGTGGGTAAGAGTGTTTTTTTGTTGTTGTTGTTTTTAAAAATATTGGATACCATTTACCTTTCAATTACTAGCAATTTTAAATGTAGTACCTATGGTTTTCTGGCTAAAATGATGTAAATTCAATCCATATAATGTGACTGCAAAACAATTTTTTCATAATTAAAACATAGGTTGTTTTAATGAAACCAATGAAATTGTTACATTTATCAAACCATGGCAAAGAGGAATTATTCACAGTTCCCTATCTTTCACTCATTCGACATTGTGTCGATGTAGTGACACTAGGGGTCACACTTGGGAGTCCAAAACACTTCTGGTCTTTGATAAAAGGCCAATGAAAATTGCCGAGTGGTATTTGCATACCACTCCCCTGAACATACGGGTATAAAAGGAGCTGGTATGCAACCACTCATTCAGATTTTCTCTTCGGAGCTGAACGTTCGATGCTCACTGAGCTGAATTCCCACGGCTGTTCATTCACCTCTGCTGGATCTGACGGCGCATTTCAGCGGCTTCTCCCCCCTCTGCACTGGTGCACTGCAGAGAACGCCCCTGGGCACTTCGACAGAAATAAAAGAGTATATTCTAAAAAAGAGTATAATTCTCTAAAAGAGTGGCACACACGGAACGTCTTTTTAAAGACGTGTCTTTTTAAAGATGACTTTCCGTTTGTGTGTTATTCCTGGTTGCGGTCGTTATCTCTCGCCTTCTGATGGTCACGATCGCTGTCTTTCGTGTCTGTGCGCTACCCACGCAGAGACAGCGTTCATGGAAGAATCATGTACTCATTACGAGAACATGACCATGGCAACGTTGCAGTCGCGGCTTGCCTTCGTAAGAAAGCAAGCCACCCCAGCGGCTCCCCGTCTCAGTCCTTCTACCTACGGGTATGAGGCCAGTGGGGCTAGCACTGGGGGCGATTTGGGGACCCCAATGGGACCACCTCCGTCAGGTATCCCTCCACGGACCTCCCATTCCCCAGCACCCTCGTCTGCCCCAATCGGCCATCCAGATGAGTCCGCCGGCTCGTCTCATGGCGAGTTTGACCTCTTGTTCGGAGCCTGCGAAGGTGATGAGCTCTCGAGTGCAGCATCGGAGAGCGGGCTCGTCCAGTCGGACGCGAAGCCTCAGCAGTCACAGGCTGACGAGGAGATAATGGACATGCTTTCCCGGGCAGCCACGAGCGTCGGGCTAGAATGGAACCCTCTGCTCTCCCCTGAACCCTCGCGGCTCGATGATTGGTTCCTGGGCTCGCTCACAGCCATGCCCCGCCCCAGTTCCTTTCTTCCCAGAAGTGTACGAGGAACTAACAAGGTCATGGGAGGCACCTTTTACTGCCCGGTCCCAATCTTTCAGCTCCCCCGCCCTCACTACCCTCGATGGTGGGGCAGCCAAGGGCTATTCGGCGATCCCCCTGGTGGATAAGGAGCTCTGCGGGCATAGGTTCCCAAAGCTCCCATCCAAAGCCTGTAGGTTTACGTCGTCCCTGACGGCCAAAGCCTACGGTGCCTCTGGACAAGCCGCCTCCGCCCAGCATATCATGACTCTCCTGCAAGTCCACCAAGCGAAGGCGCTAAAGGAACTGCAAAAGGGTAGTTCCGCCCCAGGACTGATGCAGGAGCTGCGCTCGGAGACCAACCTCGCTCTCCGGGCGACGAAGGTCACGGCGCGGTCTCTCGGGCGGGTGATGTCCACCTTGGTGGTCCAGGAGCGCCACCGTTGGCTCAACCTGGTTGAGATGGGAGAGGCCGACAAGGCACGTTTCCTTGGCACCCCCATTTACCAGGTTGGCCTGTTTGACGACACCGTCGAAGACTTTGCCCAGCAGTTCTCGGCGGTGAAGCAGCAGACGGAGGCTATCCGGCACATCCTGCCCCGGCGCAGCTCAAGATCCCACACCCCATCTGCTCGTCGCCAAGGGCGTCCCACTGCGGTGACTGCACCAGCTTTGCCGCAGCCCGCCCCTGCGGCCCAGCCCTGGCGTGGAGCTCACCGCAGGAAGCAGACGCCACCCGTCTCATGGCCGGCCGCCAAGAAGCCGCGAAAAGCTTCGAAGCGCCCCTGAGACGGGCGGCCCAGGGACGATGAAACCCACTGCTCTGAAGCTGGTAAGCAGACCACTCCACCCCCCGGTGGAGGGCTGGGAGGAGAATCTTTTGTTACCTTTTCATTTAATTTCGCCACATGCCCAAGTGGCTGTGGTACCCAAGAGTTCAGCAAAAGAGCGGTTTCCTTGTTCCCTGGGTCACATACCCGGTGCGCACGGCCGTCATCACGACCACCATCCACCATTCCATTTTGGCAGGTTTGGCGCTCTAGCGGTGGTCTCCCCGCCCAGCTGTGGCACAAATCCGCCCCCGATGTGATGGTCCCCACGGGTCACGAGGACAGGCCTCTTCCTCCCCCGTCCCAGGCTGCTCTGGGGGTGGTCACAAGGAGCCAGGTAAGTGCTTCGATGTCCCTGAACTCAGCTTGGCCACGACACGGCGTGGCACCTCAGACTCCGCCCCGTCGTGAGGCCCCACCCATCGGTACGTCTGAAGAGATTGTCCCCTTGGTCCCCCTCGCCCGGAGCTTGGACATGTGGTTTGTGCTTTCCAACCCATCGCAATGGCTGGTCCGGACCGTCCGACTCGGCTACGCAATTCAGTTCACCAGGCGTCCGCCCAGTTTCAGCGGTGTCCACTTCACCTCGGTGAAGGGCGAGAACGCCACTACCTTGCATGGGGATATCGCTACCCTCCTACGGAAGGGTGCGATAGAGCCTGTCCCTCCGGCCGAGATGAAGAAGGGACTTTACAGCCCCTACTTCATTGTACCAAAGAAAGGCGGTGGGTTGCAGCCAATCTTGGAACTGCGAGTACTGAACTGGGCTTTACACAGACTCCCGTTCAAGATGCTGATGCAAAAACGCATTCTAGCGAGCGTCCGGCATCAAGATTGGTTCGCGGCGGTAGACCTGAAGGATGCGTACTTCCACTTCTCGATTCTACCTCGACACAGACCCTTCCTGGGATTTGCATTCGAGGGTCGGGCGTATCAGTACAAGATCCTCTCTTTCAGCCTGTCCTTGTCCCCTCGCATCTTCACGAAGGTCGCAGAGACAGCCCTTGCCCCGTTAAGGGAAGTGGGCATTCGCATCCTCAACTATCTCGACGATTGGCTAATCCTATAGCTCACTCTTGGGATGTGTTGTGTGCACACAGGGACCTGGTGCTCTTGCGCCTCAGCCGACTAGGGCTTCGGGTCAACTGGGGAAAGAGCAAGCTCCTCCCGGTTCAGAGCATCTCTTTTCTCGGCTTGGAGTTGGACTCAGTCTCGATGACGACGCGCCTCACGAACGAGCGCGCACAGTCGGTGCTGACCTGTTTGAAGGCATTCAGACAGAAGACAGCGGTTCCACTTAAACTGTTTCAGAGGCTCCTGGGGCATATGGCATCCTCAGCGATGGCCACTCCGCTCGGGTTGATGCATATGAGACTGCTTCAGCACTGGCTCCAGACTCGAGTCCCGAGATGGGCATGGCACCGCGGGACACATCGCGTGGCCATCACGCCGGTCTGTCACCGCCTCTTCTGCCCTTGGACGACCTCACATTTCTACGGGCAGGCGTTCCCCTAGAGCAGGTCTCCAGGCGTGTCGTGGTTATGGCAGATGCCTCCAAAATGGGCTGTGGCGCTGTATGCAATGGGCACACAGCTGCCAGCTCCTGGACGGGCACGCGGCTGTGTTGGCACATCAACTGCCTCGAGATGTTGGCAATTCTGCTCGCCCTGTGGAGGTTTCGGCCATTGATCCAGGGCAAGCATGTGTTAGTTCGGACAGACAACACAGCAACGGTGGCATGCATCAACTGTCAAGGCGGTTTACGCTCCCGTTGTATGTCACAACTCGCCGCCGTCTCCTCCTCTGGAGTCAGCAGCACCTCAAGTCGCTGTGAGGCACTCACATCCCGGGCGACCTCAACACTGCAGCGGACGCGCTGTCACGACAGGTTACCCTCAGGGGAGAGTGGAGACTCTGTGCAAGGTCAGGGAGGACGAGGAGCAGGTCATCCTGGTAGCACCCTACTGGCCCACCCAGATGTGGTTCTCGGACCTCACGCTCCTCGCGACAGCCCCCCTTGGCGAATTCCCCTGAGGAAGGACCTTCTTTCTCAGGGGCGGGGCACCATCTGGCACCCGCGACCAGACCTCTGGAATCTCCATGTCTGGCCCCTGGACGGGACGTGGAAGACTTAAGTGGCCTACCACCCGCGGTGATAGGCACGATCACTCAGGCTAGGGCCCCGTCTATGAGGCGCCTGTATGCCTTGAAGTGGCGTCTGTTCGCTAAGTGGTGTTCTTCCCGACACGAAGACCCCCAGAGATGCGCAGTCGGATCGGTGTTTTCCTTCCTGCAGGAGAGGTTGGAAGGGCAGCTGTCCCCCTCCACCTTGAAGGTGTATGTAGCCGCTATAGCGGCACACCACGACACAGTGGATGGTAAGTCCTTAGGGAAGCACGACCTGATCATCAGGTTCCTGAGAGGCGTCAGGAGGTTGAATCCCTTCAGACCGCGCCTCATTCCCTCATGGGATCTCTCTGTAGTTCTTCAGGGTCTACAGGGAGCCCCCTTTGAGCCCCTGCAGTCAGCTGAGCTTAAGGCACTCTCTTTGAAGACTGCCCTCCTGACTGCGCTCACTTCCATCAAGAGGGTAGGAGACCTGTAAGCGTTCTCTGTCAGCGAAACGTGCCTGGAGTTCGGTCCGGGCTACTCTCACGTGATTCTGAGACCCCAACCGGGCTATGTGCCCAAGGTTCCCACGACCTCTTTTAGGGATCAGGTGGTGAACTTGCAAGTGCTGCCCCAGGAGGAGGCAGACCCAGCCCTGACATTGCTGTGTCTGGTGTGCGCTTTATGCATCTATTTGGGTCGTACGCAGAGCTTTAGAGTCTCTGAGCAGCTCTTTATCTGCTTTGGTGGACAGCAGAAAGGAAGCGCTGTCTCCAAGCAGAGGATCGCCCACTGGCTCATTGATGCCATAGCAATGGCATATCACGCTCAGGACGTGCCGCCCCCGGCAGGGCTACGAGCCCATTCTACCAGGAGTGTGGTGACCTCCTGGGCCTTGACCAGTGGCACCTCTCTAACAGACATTTGCAGAGCAGCGGGCACAAGCAGGGAAGTCCGGGAAAGCTGGCCAGGTGTATCGCTTGCGCATAGTGCCTTTCAACTCCCCTGAGCTGAAGACATGCACTGTTGACTCCCAGTAGTGTTCACAAACTGTGTTCCCTGGATGACTTCCTCCGAGCCCTGTGGCAGACGAGTTTGTGGAGAAACTCGCTGCCGGCTCAGTACATGTGCTAACTAAGCCCTGTACTGGGATAGGTGCTCTGCATGTGTTGGTTCCCCATAGGTAACCCCATGCGATGTATATCTTCCGCTAATTCGTTTCCCTGTTGGTAAACTGCGTCTTCCTTGGGCAGAGGCCCCTCTGCCCCAATCACCATGTTTGTAGAAACTCCTCCCCCGTAGGGTAGGACCTACCTTGGGATTTCTTCACATGACATACTTCCGACAAAGCTCGGCAAGACAATGTGATGTATTTCCACTCAAAATACCCGCCGAACCCCCCCCCCCCCCCACTCCCTCTGGGCGGGGTGTGGTCTCCGCGGTGTCTTCCCCATGGGAGTGACCTGGTGGCCCCAGTCGGTTAACAAATTTCACTCTTTTTTTTGGGGAGAGAAAAAAAAGAGAGGATAAGAGGCTAGCCTGGACTGGGCTAGCCTGTCTCTATCCTTTTGGGCAGTCAACTTGTCCCTGAAGGGCCGTTCGACACTCATAACAGCGTTGGGGGAGGTTACGTGTCAGCCTGGTGTGCTGGCCATGAGGCACACAGTGGTCTGCCCATCACACACCGCCAGTTCACATAACACAGTTCAGCCAGTTGTGGCGTTTCGTATAGGGACCTCTAGTGTCACTACATCGACACAACGTCGAGTGAGTGACAGGTAGGGAACGTCCTGGTTACTTGCGTAACCTCTGTTCCCTGATGGAGGGAATGAGACGCTGTGTCCCTCCTGCCACAATGCTGGACTACCCACTGAAATGGCCTGGACCTTGTCTCGGCTCCTCAGCACAAAACCTGAATGAGTGGTTGAATACCAGCTCCTTTTATACCCGTATGTTCGGGGGAGTGGTATGCAAATACCACTTGCCAATTTTCATTGGCCTTTTATCAAAGACAAGAGGTGTTTCGGGCTCCCAAGAGTGACCCCTAGTGTCACTACATCGACACAACGTCTCGTTCCCTCCATCAGGGAATGGAGGCTACGCAAGTAACCAGGACGTTTCCCCACTCTTGTGGTACCTGTGATTACTATGACCTTCCTACAAACACTAGAGTTAAAATATGATTCTCTTAATTTTAAAGATTGCTGGCTTCTCTTCAGAAAGTGTGGTTACCGGCCACATGGTCTGTTGCTATGTTGAAATGCTGAAAAAGTCCCTCTCTGTGCACTAATGCAGGCACATTGCGTAAAACAACGCAACGTTATTCTTCTTGAGTCAGATCAGCACGGCGTGTTATGATTGGTGGATTAAAAGCTCAATGTGATTGGCTAAAGAGGACTCCAAAAAATTAATAAACAGCAACACATAAATCCAAAGCAATCCACACACGTGATGATTTGCAAATGCAGATTCAACAATCCATGAATAAATGTAACAACATTCAACAAATATTTTATGCAAATGAATTCAATAACTTGATAGATACATATTTGTGAAAGCATTTTGAATTTATTAAAGTGAGATTTTGAATTTATTAAAGTGTGATCAATGTACCTTCAGTTGACACCTTGTTCCTATTTTGACTCCAGCCACTTTATTACCTCTGTCCAATTCAAATTAAATTATTTATATCATAAGTGTGAATGTTTTGCTATGGATTTTATTCATTATATATTTAAATAACTTCCGTCCATTATATCAAAGCCAGCTCGTGATGTTTCTCGTCTCTTTTATGCAAATTTATTTTATTTTTTTTACTCACCTTCATCATTCTAAACTCGTATGAATTTCAGACATAAGTGCTAAAAATAACACAAGTTATCACATAAATAATGTGAGCCACTGTGAATGAGCCTCTCTCATTGTGCTAAGGAATGCACAACAGGCTTCATGATTTACACAGCAAAATGACTAAGACTATCAAATGCATATAGAAGACTTGGAATATGATGCCTGAGTCACATGGACTTCTTTTATCATATTTTTGGGTTCTTTTTTACAACCCCCAATTCCCAAAAAGTTGGGACAGTATGAAAAATTACAATAAAAACAAAAAGGAGTAATTTGTAAATTTATTTTGACTTGTATTCAAACAAAAACAGTGTAAAGACAACATACTTCATGTTTTACCTAATCAACTGCATTGCTTTTTAAAGTTATACGTTATTTCGGAAATGAATGCCTGCGACACATTCCAAAAAAGCTGAGATGGGCAATTTAGGACTAATAACAATCTGATGAGTTGAAATAACAAGGTGATATGAATCAAGTGATGTTAAACAGGTGAAGCAATTGGTTATAGTATGTAAGAAGCCTCCAAAAATGCCTAGTCCTTCATGAGCAAGGATGGGTTGAGGCCAATTTGCCAACATATGTGGCAGCAAATAATCCAGCACTTTCAGAACAATGTTCCTCAAAGACAGATTGGTAGGATTTGGGGCATTTCATCCTCTACAGTGCACAATATGGTTAAAAGTTTAAAGGGATCTGGTAAAATCTCAGTGCGTAAAGGGCAAGATGAAAACCACTTCTAAATGTGCGTGATCTATGATCCCTAAGATGTCACTGTCTTAAAAATCGTCATGCGTCTGCAATGGATATCATGACATGGGCTCGGGAATATTTCAGTAAACCTTTGTCAGTCAACACTCTTCGCCGCTGTATCCACAGATGCAAGTTAAGACTTTACTATGCAAAGCAGAAGACAAACATCAATGCTGTCCAGAAGCGCTGCCAACTTCTCTGGGCTCGGTCTCACCTGAGATGGAAAGCAGAACAGTGGAATCATGTTTTGTGGTCTGACGAGTTCACATTTCAAATAGTTTTTGGAAAATACAGCCATTGTGTTCTCTGGGCCAAAGAGAAAAAGGGCCATCCAAGCTGTTAACAGCATCAGGTCCAAAAGCCAGTGTCTGTCATGGTATGGGGGTGTCATTGCCCACGGCATGGGTAACTAGCACATCTGTGAGGGCACCATTAATGCAGAAAGATATGTACAAATTTTGGATTCATAGGCTGCCATCCAGATGCCATTTTTTCCTGGGACGTCCCTGCTTTTTCCAGCAGGACAACGCCAAACCACATACTGCCTGGATTACAGGTGCATGGCTGCGTAAGCAGAGAGTGTGGGTGCTAGACTGGCCTGTCTGCAGTCCTGACCCGTCTCCAACTGAGAATGTGTGGCGCATTATGAAGCGCAAAATATGGCAAGGAAGGCCCCGTAAAATTGAGCAGTTGAAGACCTGCATAACGAATGAAAATGCTCGACTGTCCTAACTTTTTTGGGGCATGTTGTAATCATCTGATTTGAAATGAGTGTATATTTAAAAAACAAAACAAAAAAAAAATAATTAAATAATGTGTTGTAGTGCTTTCAATACAGCACAGGGTGAATAGAATTTACTAATTACTCCTTTTTGTTTTTATTGTCATTTTGCATACTGTCCCAACTTTTTTTAAATTGGGGTTGTAAGTGAGCCACTATCACTGCCATTGTTTTGAAAAGATGGACCATGATATTCATGAAAACATCTAATTTTGTATTCCACATAAGAAAGTCCTACAAATTTGGAACAACATGAAGGTGAGTAGATTATGACAGAATTTAAATTTCTGGGTGAGCTATTCCTTTAATCATCTTTTGCAGTTTCTGCAATTATTACATTAACAATTGAATTCTTATATCAACAGATTTCCATTGAAAATAAAGCTGGATGCATAGTTATACACTGATTGTACTGTTTGGTCTAGAACACAGAAGGGCTATCAGTGAATATAATACATATCTAAGGCAGTAATATATGAAACTAAGGACTCATTTGAAGTCACAGAAGATGATGTAAAGTAATCCATTCTTCACTGATGCCAAAAATCTTGTCTGCTACAGACAATATCACACAAAAGAAGGTCCTATAAATATAAATCAAGCTGGGAGGGAAACTACTTTGGTCTGCAGAAAACAATATGTGACTGATTTCAGTACCATGGATAGCTACTATAAGCTGTACATGCACTTACGACTGTAATATACACCAGAGATTTTCAACCGGAGGGATAGCAGATCTGGTCTGATAGGGTCATGTACAGAAGGGAAAAACAATACTGAATGCAAATGATAAAATGCAACAAATTATATAATTGTGTATAACTAAGATAAAATAAGCAAAAATAAGCTAAATAAATAGGATAAAAGGAGATGAAAAAGCTTCAAATATCTTTTGTCGTTGAAGTCAAAGACTCAGCATCCAATTAAACTCTACAGTGTTTTGGCACAATACTGTTAAGTGACAAGCTTTCATCCTTAAATAATGAACAAAACTATGCACTTTAAAAGAAAACACAACCCACATTGAACAGAGATTACGGGTTTGGTATTGAGTTGGGTCGCCACTTGTCCAATGTAAAATCAGGGCTCTAAATCAAAACTAGTCGAGAAGAAATGTACATCATATCCAAAGAAATTCAATGCTATAGCTTAAAAGTTGGCATTAAAGGGATAGTTCACCACAAAACAGAATATTCTGTCATAATTTCCTCAACTTTGTTCCAAAGCCATGACTTTCTTCTTTAGATCACTGGAGCATATGTTAGCACTATGACAGCCTCTGTCACAGTTCACTTTTAATTTTATGGAAAAAAGATTCAATAAAAGTGAAAGGTGACTGAGACTAATATACTGTCTAATACTCCTTCTGTCCTCCAAAGGAGACAGAAAGTCATACAGGTTCAGAACATAATGATGGTGAGTATATGATGACAGAATTTAAATTTTTGGGTGAATGATACTTTTAATTTTAAGCAGACAGTAGTACAGAAAAACATGTAGTTCAGATTCTGCACTACCTGGATCAAAACAATGCCACACTTCAGATTCCCAAAGTTCTCCTTTGCTCTCAGTGAGAGAAATTAGCATATTTACATTTTTGTAAGTCTGATTTGTGCCTTTGCAAGATGTAAATGACTTTCCCCCCTGACAGTGCTGTGTCCAGACAGAGCTGCATAAGCCCAATATGCCATACGCTCCAGGGTTCAGAGAGAGGGCCAAGCTCTCTGGTTAAATACCCAACAGTATGGGGCTGCAATCATACATTTATGTACCGCTGCACAATTTCCTACTTATTCTCATACAATCAACGAGCCCACCCCCTGTTCCTCACTGTATAAGTTGCAAAGAGCAACATACAGATGGGGAAAAGAAGAAGGGGGCGATCAAGACTGAGAGACATGGAAAAATAAATAGGAGGAAAAGAGAGAGAGAGAGAGAGACAGACACACAGACGGAGAGAGACCCAGCAATAGAGAGAGCACGAGAGAGCGTGTGGCAAACTGTGATTAAATGATATTGCCTTGTGTTAGTTCACACAGAGGTTAGCTGCCATGAGGCAGCAGACTGTGATTAGCTTCATTTGTGTGTTTATGTGTGTGTGTGTGTGTGTGTGTGTGTATGTGTGTGTGTGTGTGTGTGTGAGGGGCTCGTTTAGAGCCTCTGCAGGAGCACAATGGCTTTGTGTCCTGTTTGAGGGGAAACAGCTCCTGCTCCCCACACAACCATAATGAAGCTGAAGGGAAATCACAATGTTTGCCATTAGATGCCTCCTGATCTGCTCTGTATATTTTTCTGCATTTTATTATCTTGTGAAGCTGATGGGATCTCCCTGCTGAAAAAAACACCAGTTTAGACCAGCTTGGGAGTGGAGATGTGGCCAGACAGGTAGTACACATATGCAAGGACACGTATGTTTGCACTGCGCTTGTGTCATTTCCCCACTTCTGCCTAAACTTTTCTTATACTTATCCGCTGACTTCTCAATAAATGTGCCAAAATTCCAAAATATAACTCTAAGATGTTCAGTTTGGTAAAGATTGTCTGTTACTGAAACAAGTTGGTAAACATAAGTGTTATTAAAACACATATAAAAAGTTGATACATATAATAATCAAAAGCTTTTGAACTTTTGAGAAAAGGTCCACACAGAAAATATGAGATTCAAAATTACATTTAAACCTTGAAATAACCAAAAGGTTTTAGCATTTTGGACAATTAAAAACAAAGAAATGACATATTGTGACATAATGACCTCCTTCCCTGAGGTCAGCGACACCCTGCTCTTTAAATCAGCTGCCCTTCCTAGGCTCCCGATGGGAGTGGGCAGGAGAGAGAAGGGGCGCAGTGCCCGGCGCAAATTAAATGCGATGCCCAGGACTGGAGCACGTGTTGTGGTCGACAGGCAGGATGCTGTGCGGCTATTCCCCTCACATGCCACGGTCCAGGGAAGCCGAGCCGCTCTGGAGAAGCCGCCACCCCTCACAACACGGTCCACGGAGGGGTAGCGCGTCACGGCCACTGGTCCTGGCCTATTATATCTGGACCTAACCCTGTCCTTCACATAGTCATAGCCCACTGCAAGGATGTCAGATTCCCCTGTTTGGGACATTATCCCCATGGAAACTTTATATTCTCCCTTTTTGGTGTTTTATTATTTTAAATAAATGCCTCACTGAGGCCTGACGCCACACCCAGTGTGTCTGACTCTTAATCACTACTAATATATATATATATATATATATATATATATATATATATATATATAATCTACGCCCAAATCTACGCCCTTGATAGTGTAATGAAAACCAAGCAGCGCAACACTGAGAGCTGCAAAACAATCTCCTCCGCGGTGAGGGGGCACTGAGTGCTTCCAGGAAAAACAGAGCAACATATCTACAGTACATAGGCGAGAAGATTGATGGCAAACAGCAAGTGGATTGTAGCGTTAAAGCTTGTCGAATTTGCTAAACAACAGCATCATGTCCCAGTGCTACAATACATCAAACATGTCGCTTAATTTACGCCGACATCACCGCGCCAATCGGTGGATTTGCGATGCAGAAACACAGCAGAAGCAAAGTTGCATTTAACAGCCAGCATCTCCCAGCCAACACGGAGTATGACACTAAGCAAGATGCTCGTAAGTAACATAAACAAGCTTAATTAAAAATCTGACAATGTAAGAAACCTGCGATTACATGACACTTGTTTGTAACACACAAAGGACGGGCAAGAAGGAGGTGGGAACCGGCTGAACAGTAAACATAAATTTTAATGGTAAACTTAAACCAACATAAACAAATGTGCAGCACGGCTGCGTACGTCTATCTCTCTCTCTCTCGATCCGGTGTCTCCGGCCGTCCCTTTATCTCGCTCTCCCGCCGATCAGCTGATTCAGCACCGGCCGTGCTACATCACGGCCTGGCCACGCCCTCCTCCTTGTCACACTGTTATTCTCTGCTTTTGACGCTGAAGTGTAAATGGATATGAACACAATGCTTGCGCACATGTTATAAGCTGGTAATAATGGAGGTAAAGTTTACATGCAAAGTGAAACGGGGAAGAGGCCAAAAAAATTACATGTGGTGATCGGTTTTTGCTTTAAGCCGCTAAATAATATTGGATTATGTACATATATCGTAAAACCAGAGGTCAGGTTCCTCTCAAGTTTTTTTTTTCACCACTAAATAACATTCAAAGAAGTTTTTCCTTGCTACAGTCACTTTAGCTTGATCACTGGGGGCTTTCAGACATTAAGGCATGATTTTCTATAAAGCTGCTTTAAAACAACTTGTATTGTTAAAAGTGATATACAAAAATAAATTAGTGTAGACAAATGTCAAAAAACATGAAAATTGTGAGTTGTGAGATTTTCTTATTATAGTCAAACAAAATAAATGCAGTGTTGTTGTTTAAGTTACTTTATTATAGAGCTTTGTTTCTGTTGCCTATGTCAGACACTGTTGTGTCATTTATGATTTAAAAGACATTTATGTTGAATCCTTGAATAAGTTTGAGCGAAACATTTGTGGGTGCTGTTTTTTTTATTTTTTTGTATCGTATCATGAGGCTGTGCATTGTATCCTATCATATCGTGAAATTTTTGTATCATTACATGCCTAATATACAGTATATATATATATATATATATATATATATATATATATAATTCTGCTCTATTTTGAGCACAAACGTGCCAGCTCAATGCATGCTGTCTTCAAAGCAAAAGGTGGCAAAAATTCAGGCAAAAATACCAAATTATAAGAAATACATATCATTTTTCATTTAAAAATTTCACTTAAATTGTTACGCTGAAAATATTATTTGTAAATAAAAAAAACTGTATTTAATGAGAAAAATGCAAAATAGAAGCATTTAGGCTGATTCCTCAGCAAGGCTATTGAAAGTATATTCTTTCAGATTATGATCTGACATTAGTGTAGCGAATATTTGTAAGTGTAAAATCTTACTTGTCCACAGGCCAGTCCCATACCTCTCTCACCCATGCCATGAGGACAGGACAAGTTCAGCTCAAGAGCATCAGCTTTAGAGTCCTGTTGAGTCAGAGAGAATGAAGAAAACACCATTATCATCTGGCCACTTGTGCACTTGCAAGAAACAAAAGAAAATGGGCAACATTTACACACCAGCAAAAACAAAGTAGAAAATGATGCAGAGGCACTTCAACACCTCACAAACAGGTCACAAATGACATATTTAAAACAGCGGGAGCTTCCCTAAGGCAGCACAATGAAGATGAGACAAACCTATAACAAAAAGGAGGAAAAAAACCCTGAGCACTTCCCAGCATTCAAAAAGCATAAAATGGTGTTCTTAAAATAGACCTAGAAGAACTCTTTGACATGTCAAAGCTGCCACAATTGTATTTTTTATTTTATTTTTAAAGGGAAGCAGAAAAAAGGCAGCTCAGGTGGATGGGGAGTGGGTGAGTGAGCGAGGGTGCTGAAAGTGGGAAAGCATTCAACAGGCAATTACGCTCTGGCGGCCATTCTGAACTGCACTGAAATGGGGAAAGCCAGAATGATTTCTCCACTACACACCCTACAAACCTGCTGCTTCAGACGCACAGCCATGGCTTTCCTAAAGCCTGACAGCCATTAGGGTGGAGAGAAAAAAAAAAAAGGAAGACAGAGAGGGAGAGAGTGTGTGTGTGAGAGAGAGCAATTTGGTTGGGTTTGAGAGACACAAAATGACAGACAAGGCAGGCAGGAGATTGAACTGTGCAAATCTTGTCCAAGGTGTGCTGATAATGTGTAGGGTGCATAATTTATTATATGGCCGAGAGTATGAGGAAATCTGCTTTGTGAACATTTCATTTCACAAATCATGGCGAATAATAGGAAGTTGGTCCCTGCTGCAATAACAGACCCCACTATTCTGGAAAGGGTTTCCACTAAAAGCTGGAATATTGCTATTTTTTCCTTCCATGCAGATAAAGATTAATGCACAGAAGCATTAATGAGGTTAAGTATTGATGTTGAGTGTTCTAATTCATCCCTCCTTTGATTGGGTTGAGGTTAGTGATAGGCCAATATTATCAAATCTAAAGATGTATCGCCTGACATTTGGCTATTTTGAAATGATCTGCATCAGCCCATAATCACGCCTGCTTGTCCAGTTAATAGAGTTGTTAGCTCTCTCTCTTGTATCAGTTCCAAAATCTGTAATAATATGATTAAATACTGTATATTTGACTATATTACTGCCACGTTCACACAGCAGCAGAATACAGTTGTCAGACCTGTTTTGAGTGCTTAATATGGTTACGTTCACACACAGGACGGTTATTTACGGGTGTGACAACTGCATTCAATAACCGAACTGACACCCACAAATTTTCAGGTCTCAAAATCGCATTCTTGGCAAACCGGTGCTGTGTGAACGGAACCGTACTGGACAACTAATTGTTATTTATGTCATGTACAGTGAGAGCCATGCTGCACTGAACACGCATGTGTCTCGTGTTTCATGTGGGGTTTTATTACCTCACAGAGACGAAGTATGGAGCCAGAATGATCTCAAAAAGAATAAATTTACAAAACACAATTCATAAAAGCACAGCACAATTCACATTCACAAAATCTGATTCATAAATTCAAAATAAATTCATAAAAATACAAGTGAGGGCACAAATATTTCCCAGATTACCCACAGAAATACTTAAATTCAAAATGTTTTTACAAATACGTATCTATCAAGCTGAACATTTGTGAATGTTGTTACATTTATTCATGGTTTGTTGAATCTGCATTTGTAAATCGTCACATGTGTGTGGATCGCTTTGGTTTTGTGTGTGGCTTTTTTGAGACCTTCCTGCCAGGTTTCGATTCACAAATTGCGTTTTTTTTAGGAAGTCCTCTTTAGCAAATCACATTAAGCTTTTAATCCACCAATCATAACACACCTTTTGATCCTTGTTTAGCATTTCCCGTTTTCACGGCTTGCTGAACTCTGGTGGATATCGGTCGCATTCATAGTTACTCATTCATTCCTATGAGAACAATAGGGAGAAATATCCGATAGATTTGGCTATTTTAACAACAAAAAACATGACGAAAAGCTGTTGTGTAGTTTTTTGCACTTTAGACAAAGCAATAAAACTGATTTTTTATTGCCTTTCAACCATATAGAAGCCTAAAGAAGAGCGCTGTGGCTGCAATCGACCAAATACTGGATACGTGGTTTAGTGTGTTTAAGAAACACTCTAGCAGATTCAAGATTAAATCAATCATCATATCATCATAACAGCGGTTCCAGCAGAGACTTAATGATGAGTTAAAATCAGAGAACAAGACAAGATACCTGAGAAAATTTGACATGATCAGAGTGAAGTGCTGCTTATATTGGTCTTCATACTTTAATCATTACCAAACATCTCAGGGGATATTGTGCTTACCATTCAAAGTTGCTGTAAATGATTAGGTACACAGTACTGGGTATGAATGTATCTCCATTAGCACTGTCTTTACTGCCAAACAAAGTTCTTACACTGTAAATTGTCAAATTAAAATAATTAAAGGTCTTCCATTGAAATCGCATCAGCCATATCACAGGTTTCACCTCTTAAATATATATATTTTGTGTGTGTATAGAATAATTTCAAAATATAATTGTGTGTGGACAAAACACTTTAATAGTTAAGTTAAAAGATAAAAATAAATGTGTTTATGATGTGAACAAAGCAGTTAAATGTTGTAGATCCCAATCAAATAAACATTAACATGAAAATCGTACATGTAAACTGCTGTACTGAGACTACTGAACTGTATGACTCAAAAGTTTGTAGCCACAGTGGTCTTCTTTAGGCTTCTATTTTTTAGGATGAAAGGCAAATTTAAAAAATTAGTTCCGGGTTTTTTGGCTTTGTCTGAAGTGCTGAAATGCAAAAAACTACACAACAGATTTTCATCATGTTTTTCATTGTTAAAATAGCCAAATCGCATCAGATATTTCTCCCCGTTGTTCTCATAGGAATGAATAAGTAACAATGGTAACGTGAAAACACTAAACAACGATTGAATGCGACCAATATCCACCAGAGTTCAGCAAGCTGTGTTATGATTGGTGGATTGAAAGCTCAATGTGATTTGCTAAAGAGGACTTCCTAAAAAAACACAATTTGTGAATCGAAACCTGTCAGGAAAGTCTAAAAAAAGCCACACACAAATCCAAAGCGATCCACACACATGACGATTTGCAAACGCAGATTCAACGATCCATAAATAAATGTAACAACATTCACAAATGTTCTGATGCAAATTAATTCAAGAACTTAATAGATACGTATTTGTAAAAACGTTTTGAATTTATTTAAGTGTGAAGTATTTCTGTGGGTAATCTGGGAAATATCAGTGCTCTCAATTGTATTTTGTAAATATATTCTTTTTGAGATCATTCTGGCTCCATAATGGAGAAATGAGCTGCGTGTTATCCGAAGATTCAGCCATTGTCTTCCACCGGCTGCAGTGCTCACGGGCGTGAGCCGTGCGACACAAAAGCTGCACTCTGCATGTGGTTAAAAAGCATTCAAAGCCGCTGTCGGTTAATTATGATCTGATGGATGAACTCGCACCTCGATTTGACTCATTTATTTAATAATGTGGCGGCAGTTGTGATAAGACATGCCGGTGTTATGGATGTTGCCATCTTTTAGTCACTGTCACTATGGTCACAGATGTTAGAATACGGGCTTGACTTGGTTGTTCATTCATACAGACAACATTCAAACATCTACTGTACACTGTTGTATAAACGGGACATTTCAAGACTCACACCTGTAAGTAAATAAGTCAAGTAAGTCAATCCCAAACACTGACTGACAATACATGTTATTATAAAATGGTTAGTTCCAACTCAAAATTCTGATTGGATGAGCCCTGTTTTATTTATTAAATTAAAACTCACATTTGTGATAACTGTAATCAAGTTATTTCTTAAAAATAACTTGATTAAACCATGAATAACAACCCCAGACTATTCTTATTCTTCCTCCATCAAACTTTACAGCTGGCAATATGCAACCGTGGAAGGCAGGTAACACCGCCAGCATTCTCTGTCAGATTCAGATTCTCCCGTCAGACCTACATCTGATTTTCAGACTGCCAGATGGTGAAGAGTGATTAATCAAAGAATGCATTTCCATTGCTCCTGAGTCTAATGGTGACGAGATTTTAGCCACTTCAGCTGATGCTTGCCATTGCACATGGTGATCTTAGATTTGTATGCAGCTGCATGGCCATGGTAACCAAATTTATAAAGCCCCTGTTGAACACTTCTTGTGCTGCTCTTTGTTTCCAGAGGCTGGTGAACTCAATAACTCAATGTTGCAACCAAGAATAGATGATATTTATGCACAGTGCACCTTAGAATTCTACGGTCCCATTCTGCGTTTGTCGACGACAACTGCGACCAAGACATTGATTTATTGAAAAGATGGCATCCTATGATGGAACTGAAGTAATTCTGTTTGTGAATGCTACTAATAGCATGGACGAAAACAAGAAAAAAGCAAGAAGAAAGTACTTTTGTGTACTTTTTTCGTGTACTGCCTTTTAAGCAGAAATGTACTTTTAATCATTTTACTTACTAACAATATTAGTTCAGATTCTAGTTTCACTTAACGATTCCATTAACAATGCTTTTAGTACCTGAAAGTACTCAGTGCTGGGTAGATTACTTCAGAGTTGTACTAATTACAAATGAGATGACTAAATTTTAATTAGTAACTTAATCTCTTGGATTACTGGGTTTTTTTTTGTAATCTAATCTGATTCATTTTGGTTAGGGTTAGGGATATTCATTTAATCAAAATATGTACAAAAATACAAAAGCAATTTGTGAAACTAAAACTAACTTTACTGTGCTAATACAATCGGTTCAGCATTTACAGGTATGTGTAGATTAGATTGTGATTACGAAATGAGATGTATTTGGGCAATTTGATAAATTTGATGAACGAAACCTTTCTAAATACATAGTGACACATGGTTCTATGACACACAGGATAATTCAAATAACTTTAAGTACAATTAAAATGTGTTCATCAGGTGTTGGTTAGATATGCAATGTAAAGTTAAGAAAACATGCAAGCACACCTTCAAATGGTTCAGTAGATCTGACACAGAAGTGGAAAGGATATTAACTGTGTTTACATTGCACAGTAATGTTTTTTCCCTGTGTCTCCTTAAATGTAAAATATTTTTAGTAAATTCAGTGGTCAAATGCTGAAAGATGCTCCATCTTCAGTGTTATAATTACCTGGCCAGTGGCTAGTGTGAGTTCTGTGTGTGTGCAATTCCACAACCCTCCCCCCTCTTCCAAAAACACTAAAAAATTTACCAAATGTATATCAGCAGTAGGTTGATTTAGAAGGAAAATTTAAAAAAAGAAGAATTAGGGAAATCAATCATGAACTATTTACTGCCATATTCTGATTAACATGTAATCACGTAATCCATACAAACGTAACTAATCTGATGATGAGTTTTTTTAATGTAATTTACTCTAATTACAAGTACTTGATTTTTGTAAACAGATTACGTAATCCAGATTACATGTACTCGATTACTAGCACTGAAAGTATTAAGTACTTTAATATGAAAGCAATTACTTGAAGAGCATTAAACAAATCAAGATCTGTTCGACCAATTCAATGAGTGCGTCTTAAATTTATTGAAAAATATATCTCATGAGATGTGATTGTGAGTGTTTCTGGATGATTCCTTAAAAAGAATGGAAAGAGTCTTTAGTTGCAAATCGGACAAGGCTACTGAATAGCAGTGCAGGAAACACTATCATGGCATGGACGAAACAAAAAGAAAACAAGAAAAAATTGCTTTTGTGTATTGGTGGCCTTTTATCTAGAAGTTTAATTTAACGATTCTAGCTCAGAATTCAATTGTACTTATTTTCATTAATGATTATTTTAGAGGTTTTTGACTAATAGCTCATGAGATCAAGACTGATTTGTTAGTCTTTTGGTTGAATTAATTAAAAGGGAACCATAAGAATCATTAGTTTGCAAATTGGACAAGGTTGTTGAATGCAACGCTACTGAGGAAACAGTGCAAGAAACACTGTCAGAGTATTTTAGTGGGGTGTTCTGTTCACATAGGAAGAAGAACGCAGAAGTTTAAGAACTGTCAATGGAACATTCTGAAAATGATTCACAGTTGTTGACTACCACTTTACGACCGAGCCATGTTGCTTTGGCTACAACAGGACTTATTGGAAAGAAAGCGGTTCAGTTCCACCAACCAATGACGGAATTGAAGTAATTCTATTTGTGAATTCGAACAATGGCATGGATGGAAACAAGAGGATCACCTGTGTTATGAGAAAGGGCTTTTATGTACCTGATACAACAGCAAAACTGCAAAGATAATAACCTTTTATCCATAAATAGTAAAAAGAAAATCACATCAAAGCTTTCCACTTGAATGGAAAACAAAAGCCATCTGTTGCACTGATCGACATGCACATAAATAGACTCTAGACTAGAGGGAAAATATTGGTATTTAAAAGTATTTTGATATTTCCTAAGTATTGTGATATTTTATCATGATACTGTATTCATCTTCTAATGTCAAGAATAAATATTTTTAGTTACATTTTCACATGAATTTTTTGGGGAAAAGAGAACAGCACCTCTGAGCAAGAGTGTGAAAACCTACTGTAGCATTATGTCAAAAAACAATTTTGACCAAAATGTAAACTTAGAAAAATAAAATATCAATCTATAGCTTGTTTCATTTCTAAGGATGTCTGTACAGATCCTCTGTACAGGCTGGAATTAAGGTATGATCTTCCCTCATGTCATTGTTTTTTTAACTAATACAGGCATACTATGGCTCTACGAAGTAAACATAGGATGCTCAACACTTGAAAAAAAAAAAAAAAAACCTGAAGCCTAATGAAGATTAACAAGAAACAAGTAAATTATTGCAATATATCACAATTTTGCATCATAATACACTAACCATAATAAGGATTAGGGCTGCCCCAGAATAGTCAAACAAACGTTAGTCGATGAGAAGAGTCTTGGTCGACCAAGTTTTGATTGGTCAGTTGGTCACAGAAAAAAAAAAAAACTCCACAGGAAGTGGCGAAGTCACGCAGTCAGTGATGGACAGACATGATTGTTTACACGGCTGGACAATGTGGTAATTATGTCAGGCAGGAAATTCAAAGTGTGAGATCATTTTGAGAGGGTAAAGGATGACCCCAAGAAGGTGACATGCAAACTCTGCAGGCAAACGTTTGCCTATCATTCATTGACCTCAAACCTGGCTTATCATTTGAAACATGTAAGTAGCCTGACGTTAGCCACTTAGCATGGCCACTCGCTCTAACGTTAGATAACCTAGATTAATATGTGCTATTAGGCTTATCCAAGTGTTCGTGGGGAGTGGGGAAGCTAAATTAGTACCTTGCTTACTGCATATTTAACTTAATGTGCATTTCTCTTTATAAATTAACAAAATGTTCAGACAGTCTCCTTGCTGGTTTTTCCAACACATTCAAAATCATTACATGTCGCTGCCGCTCGCTTTGTGCATGCACTTGTAAAACTTATATTTTAAAGGCTAATTTTTACGGTTAAGTATTTCTCTGTAATGTTGAACATTGTTAGCAATGTTACTTATAACATTCTTTCTCAGCCCTGGAACTCAAACCATTTTCTGATGCTCCCCAAAGTAATTAAATTAATATCATAAATGTGCGACAATTGTCGAATAATGGCTTAAACTAATGACTACTAGTCGACTAGGAAAATCTTTGGACGGGGGCAGCCCTAATAAGGATACTATCATATTATGACTCAGACATTCATATAATATTGTATCGTCAGGTCCTTGCAGATTCCTTCCCGTATACTCTAGAATTTCATACATAGTATGTGTCCATTTGTAAACCCAGACCCAGAGTTAAATGATTTTGGTCTTGACTATTCAAAGTTTCAAGTATGTTCAACATTCACAAACAAAACAGGCTTTCAGCTGCATCTTACCTGCAGGACGAAAAATGATGTTTGTGTGTGTGAGTGAAACAGTAAGTGGAGGATGGATGGATACACTCCATTAGACAGCCAGAGGCCTCAACGCGAACATTGATCAGATCTGACACCAACTTTGACAAGAACTAACCACTCTAGTGTGATCAAAGCCCTGCTGCCCTGCCCCCAGCATGTTTAGAAAGGAAAGTGTGACACCAAAATCCAAACAGGTGGAAACAATTGAGTTAGTACTGGTCCTCTAATCTGATTGGATAAATGGTGTTCAGAGTGTGCAGATATTTAGTAAAGAACACAACAGTGCTAGTACACTTTTTTCAGCTGTCTTGGTTCTGTAAGTATTTTTCCCAGTCATTTTTTTTCCATAGGGATTTTGTAAAGTACTTCATAAAAGAATTCTAAACAATAAACCAAATTAACCAGCTCCGAAATTAATATCAACATTACAAACTTGGATCTGAAAAGAAAAAAAGAAAAAAAAAAAAATTTGAAAAGGAAAGATGAACTACAATCCCATGAAAAAATGCTGATTTTAAATTTAGTAAGCAAAATATTCAGATATATACAAATACATAAATAGTTTGAGCAATATGATCACACAGGAATTTGGCATGCTGTTTCCAAGATTTACAGTACCATAGGATCGGCCGCATTGTGTCGACTTACTGAGAAGCAGCTCCTATCAGACATTTTTGCATCAGCTCCAATGTGTTTACCTTCCGACCCAAAGCACGTTGAGTCAGCAGCATGGGAGACCCCAGTTTGGATCCTGCATTGAAACCAGGATGTAATTGCATTTGCATAATCAGTGATTCCAAGGTTGCATTTTCCCCTCTTACATTCTTACTCCACTGATGGTTAGGTTTAGGTTTGTGGGCTGGGTTTGGAGGTTACAGTTTATAAAATATACAATCCTCTGCAGCCTATACAGCTGAAAACAACATGCTTTTGGTGCCCCTCTGTGGACATTTCACCTGGAAAATGGAGCTCACATGTGACCATACAACCAACAACACTTACAAATTTGGACACTGGGGGCAATGTTTTCCATTAAGCACAGACTCAAACTAGTGTTTCTGATTTCACTGTGAGATTAGTCTGGTTAAAGTGTGTAGGGACACCAACTCGGTTGTGTCATGAAGTGGGTGTTCCCTGCTGGGCACTTTTGCTGCAGTTTGTATGCTGCGATTCTCTGATTGGTGGATTTTCTACCTCAGGATAATGAGTAGACTAGTTTTTCACCGCTATTAAACATGATTTTTAGAAAAAAATACATTGAAATAATGGGGACTGATGGCTTTAGAAGAAGCATGCATCAATTAACAACCTTGGAGTTCATGGTAGATCTGTCTTTGAAAATTATTGTTTAAAATTAACAATAGAGTTATTGTTAAAAATACTCTGCCGGGTATTCCCCCATGGACCTCCCAATTCCCCTATGTAAAAAAATGAATGGGATTTTTACTTCCGGTACCATACTGTTTTGCTCTACAACAATGCTGGGACGCATCACTGTTTGTACAACCCCAATTCCCAAAAAGTTGGGACAGTATGAAAAATGCTAATAAAAACTATGGTTGTGATTTGTAAATTATATTCACCCTTTGCTAAATTGAAAACACTGCAACTACACATTATGTGATGTTTTACCTTGTGAATTCCTTTCTTTTATTTTTAATGTTCAGTAATTTCAAATCAGATGATTGCAACACGAAAAAAGTTGAGACAGGCACAATTTAAGACTAATAACAATTTGACGAGATAAAATAACAAGGCAATGTGAAACAGGAGATGTTAAACAGGTGAGGCAATCGTGTCATAGTATATAAGGAGACTCCAAAAACAGCCTAGTCCTTCAAGAGCAAGGATCATTCGAGACTTGTCAATTTGCCAACAGATGCTTCAGCAAATAATCCAGCACTTTGAGAACAATGTTCCCCAAAGACAAATTGGAAGGATTTTGGGCATTTCACCCTCTACAGTGCACATTATAGTTAAAAGATTCAAGGAATATGGTCAAATCTCGGTGCGTAAAGGGCAAGACGAAAACCACTTCGAATGCGTGTGATCTCTGATCCCTCAGACATCATTGTCTTAAAAAGCATCATTCGTCTGTAATGGATATCATGAACATGGTCTTGGGATTAATTTAGTAAGCCTTTGTTTGTCAACACCACTCGCTGCTGCATCCACAGATGCAAGTTAAGACTTTACTATGTAAAGCAGAAGACCTACATCAACACCGTCCAGAAGCACTGCCGACTTCGCTGGACTCGGTCTCATCTTAAAATTAGAACAGTGGAACCATGTTTTTTGGTCCGTTGAGCCCACATTTCAAATAGTTTTTGAAAAACACAGCCGTCGTGTTCTATGGGCCAAAGAGGAAAAAGACCATCCAAGCTGTTAACAGCATCAGGTCCAAAAGCCAGTGTCTGTTTGGGCCATGGGTGTGTCAGTGCCCATGGCATGTGTAAATCGCACATCTGTGAGGGCACCATTAACGCAGAAAGATATGTCAAAATTTTGAAGCAGCATATACTGCCATCCAGCATTGTCTTTTCCAGGGACATCCCGGAATTTTCAGCAGAACAACTTCAAACCACATACTGGCCGAATAAAGAGAGAGTTCGAGTGCTAGATTGGCCGGCTTGCAGTCCTGACCATCTCCAATTGAGAATGTGTGGTGCACTATGAAGCGCACAATACGGCAACGAAGACCCTGTACAATTGCGCAGCTGAAGACCTGCATAATGGATGAATGGGGGAAACTTCCACTTTTTAAACTTAAACTTCTGTCTTCAGTGCCTAAATCCTTAATAAGTGTGTGACGAGGAGGAGGGTGTGGCCAGGCAGTGAGGGTGCACGGCTGGCGCTGAATCAGATGATCAGCGGGACAGCGAGATAAAGGGGGGAAGTTTTCAATGGAAGAAATCATGTAATAATGGTTTGGAACAACATAAAGCTTAGTAAATGATAACAGATTTTTCTTTTTGGTTAAATTATTTCTTGTATTATATCACATGCATGTTGGGGGATATGGAAGCTGTCATATTAATACAACAGCAGAGAATGACCTACAAGATTGTTCATTAAATGTCCCACTTAACTCCTTCACAAATATGTCTTCCTAATTTTTCCTGAATCTCGCTGTCGTGCCAACCTTCTCGCTGTTACATGAGCCAGATCTTCTCCTGGGTTCTCTTGATGTAAATGCAAGTGTGTGTGGTTTCACTGAGTGCATACAGTATGTATGTGTGTGCCCAGTATCATAGGCGTAGATTTAGGTAGGGACTTTTCAGAAAATGTCACAACCAATATTTAGACATGCATGCCATATCAGAAAACTATTATGCAAACACAAGCCAGAATGGAACAACTTGGCGGAGAATAGCGTGAAGCCTCCACACGTGCTATGTCTCCACGGTAATGCGCTCAACAAGCCACATGATAAGATGTGCGGACTGACTGTCTCAGACATGGAGGCAACTGAGATTCGTCCTCCGCCACCAGGATTGAGGCGAGTCACTACACCACGAGGATTTAGAGCGCATTGGGAATTGGGCATTCCAAATTGAGGAGAAAAAGGGAGAAGAAAAAAACAAAGAATGAGAAAGGTTTAAATAGCTTTGAACAAGGGATGCCATTCTCACCATGGTAGCTAAAAAGAGCAACCCTTATCATAACATAAAACAACATGACTAACATTAAGCAAAACTTGAAACATAACTATACTTTTAATTATTATTTTAAATGTTAATGAATAACACCCCCAAAAAGTCCCCAAAACCTGCACAGACTGACCTTATTACTTATGCAAACACAACAGCCAATAGCAAGTCCCCAAGCAAAAAACACATCAAACACTGGTCGAAGCAGCACATAAACAGCATCACATGTCACCTGTTACTTTTCTCAGCGCTGCTGAGGATGCACCAATCATAGTCATTAGTGATTTCTGCATGAAGAATTTTTTTTTAAATAATTTCTGCCGATCACAGTGGATTTATTTTTGTATCTTAGGTCCAGTCCTTGAAAGTAATACATTTAAACAAGCATACTTTTGTTTCCTGTCTAAGTAAAAAAAAAAAAAAAAAAAAGAGTTTTGCATATGGCCCAAAGGAGGATTAAGCTTTTATGCCTGCTTGAGGAAGACACATTTGAATTTGAGTGACTCACTGTCAGATTATGAGGTGGAATAAACGTGCAAGATTTAAAATGCAAGTATAACTGGATGAAGAAATTATTGCCATCCCAAATTAAGAATGTTAGAGTTAAGGGGGCCTGGGTAGCTCAGCAAGTATTGACGCTGACTACCACCCCTGGAGTCGCAAGTTCGAATCCAGGGTGAGCTGAGTGACTCCAGCCAGGCCTCCTAAGCAACAAAATTGGCCCGGTTGCTAGGGAGGGTAGATTCACATGGGGTAATCTCCTTGTGGTTGCTATAATGTGTGGTTCTCGCTCTCGGTGGGGCGCATGGTGAGTTGTGCGTGGATGCCACGGAGAATAGCGAGAAGCCTCCACATGTGCTATGCCTCCGTGGTAATGCACACAACAAGCCACGTGATAAGATGCATGGACTGACGTCTCAGATGCGGAGGCAACTGAGATTTGTCCTCCACTACCCGGATTGAGGCGGAATTGGTATTACAAATTGGGGTGAAAAAAAAAAAAAGATTGTTAGAGTCAGTTGTGCAGCAGGATATATCAAATTTCGTGATGTATTACAGATTAACTTGTGGTGAAATTATATTTATGTATTTATCCACAAAGTTTATAAAGATGTAAGGAGCAGAAAATATGTTTCTGAGACAATATTGGCATGTGTGAGAGAGTTGAATACTCTATCCCCTATCTGTCACTCACTCGACATTGTGTCGATGTAGTGACACTAGGGGTCACTCTTGGGAGCCCCAAACACCTCTGGTTTTTAAAAAAAAGGCCAATGAGAATTGGCGAGTGGAATTTGCATGCCACTCCCCCGGACATACGGGTATAAAAGGAGCTGGTATGCAACCACTCATTCAGATTTTCTCTTCGGAGCCGAGCGGTTGTATTCAGTGCACTGAATTCAATTCCCTCCAAAGACGCATCTCATAACTGCTAGATTTACGGTGCACTTCAGCGGCTTCTACCCCTCTGCACCCATGGAGTGCAGGGCGCTTCGGCAGAGCGAAAATAAGAGAGTATATTCTAAAAGAGTATATTTTCATTTACAAAAAGAGCGGCACACACTTTTTAAAGATGACTTTCCGTTTGTGTGTTATTCCTGGTTGCGGTCGTTATCTCTCCGCTTCTGACGGCAACGATTGCTGTCTTACCTGTCTGGGCACTGCCCACGCGGAGACATCGTTTGTGGATGAGTCATGTCCTCATTGCGAGAACATGATCATGGCAATGTTGCGGTTGCGGCTTGCTTTCATAAGAAAGCAAGCCACCCCAGCGTCTCCCTGCACCAGTCCTTCTACCTACGGGTTTGAGGCCGCGTCAGTTAGCACTGGGGGCGATTTGGGGACATCAATGGGACCACCTCTGCCGGGTATGCCCCCACGGACCTCCCATTCCCCAGCACGCTCGCTTGCCCCGATCGGGCTCTCACACAAGACTGCCGGCTCGTCTCAGCGCGAGTTCGACTACTCATTCGGAGCTCGGGAAGACGATGAGTTATCGAGCGCAGCATCGAAGAGCAGGTTCGTCCTGTCTGATGCAGAGGCTTCGGCTGGGCTTCCTCCTTCGGTAACGGTCGCCCAGTCTCACGCCGATGCGGAAATGACGGACATGCTTTCCCAGGTGGCCACGAGCGTTGGGCTAGAGTGGAACCCTCCACTCTCCCCTGAACCCTCGCGGCTTGACGATAGGTTCCTCGGCTCAGAGCGCTGCCATCGGCCATGCCCCGCCCCGGTCACTTTCTTTCCGGAAGTGCATGAGGAGCTGACAAGATCATGGGAGGCACCTTTTACTGCCTGGTCCCGGTTTTTCAGCTCCCCCGTTCTCACTACCCTCAATGGTGAAGTGGCCAGGGGGTATTCGGTGATCCCCCAGGTGGATAAGGCGCTCGCGGTGCACTTGTGTCTGCAGAGCGCCGCCACCTGGCATGGGTGCCCGAAGCTCCTATCTAGGGTGACCGTGGCCTGCGGTGCCGCTGGACAAGCCGCCTCCGCCCTGCACGCCATGGCTCTCCTGCAAATACACCAAGCCAATGTGCTAAAAGAACTGAACGAGGGTAGTTGTGACCCGGGATTGATGCAGGAACTGCACTCGGCGACCGACCTCGCTCTCCGGGCGATGAAGGTCACGGCGTGGTCTCTCGGGCAGGCGATGTCCACCCTGGTGGTCCAGGAGCGCCACCTTTGTCTCAACTTGGTTGGGAGATGCGAGAGGCTGACAAGGCACGGTTCCTTGACGCCTCCATCTCCCAGGTTGGCCTGTTCGGCGACACCGTCGAGGACTTTGCCCAACAGTTCTCGGCGGTGAAGCAGCAGACAGAGAGCTGTGGCACAAACACGCCCACACTGGATTGGTTCCGGTGGACTACAGGGACGAGATTCCTCCTCCCCCCTCCTCGGCCAATCTTATGGTGGGCGGCAGGAGCCAGGTAAGTGCTTCGATGTCCCTGGACTCAGCACGGCCACGGGGTTCGAGTCTCCTCGATGTGGCACCTCGAGCTCCGCCCCGCCGCGAGGCCCCACCCGCCGGTATGTCCGACGTGATCATTCCCTTGGTCCCCCTCGCCTGGAATTTGGCCGCATGGCTCGCGCTTTCCAACCCGTCGCAATGGCTGACCCAGACTGTCCGACTCGGCTACACGATTCAGTTCGCCAGGCACCCGCCCAGGTTCAGCAGCGTCTGCTTCACCTCAGTGAAGGGCGAGAACAGCACTACCTTGCATGCGGAGATCGTTACCCTTCTGCACAAGGGCGCGATAGAGACTGTCCCTCCAGATGAGATGAAGAAAGGGTTCTACAGCCCTTACTTCATCATTCCGAAGAAAGGTGGTGGGTTGCGACCAATCCTGGACCTGCGAGTACTGAACCAGGCTTTGCACAGACTCCCATCCAAGATGCTGATGCAAAAACACATTCTAACGAGCGTCCGGCTTTGAGATTTGTTCGCGGCGGTAGACCTGAAGGACACGTACTTTCACGTCTTGGTCTTACCTTGACACAGACCCTTCCTGTGGTTTGCCTTCGAAGGCCAGGCATACCAGTACAAGGTCTTCCCCTTCGGCCAGTCCTTGTCCCCTTGTGTCTTCACAAAGGTCGCAGAGGCAGCCCATGCCCCGCTTAGGGAAGTGGACATCCGCATCCTCAACTATCTCGATGTCTGGCTAATCCTAGCTCACTCTCGAGAGTTGCTGTGCGCACACAGGGACCTTGTGCTCCAGCACCTCAGCCGACTGGGGCTTTGGGTCAACTGGGAAAAGGGCAAGCTCTCCCCAGTTCAGAGCATCTCTTTTCTCGGTTTGGAGTTGGACTCCAACTCCTCACGAACGAGTGCATGCAGTCGGTGCTGAACTGTCTGAAGGTGTTCAAATGGAGGACACTGGTTCCACTGAAACCTTTTCAGAGGCTCCTGGAGCATGTGGCTGCCGCTGAGGATGCCAGGTTGATGCATATGAGACTGCTTCAGCACTGGCTTCAGACTCGATTCCCGAGAAGGGCATGGCACTGCGGGACACATCGCGTGGCCATCACGCCGATCTGTCACCGCCTCTTCAGTCCTTGGACCGAACTTGCATTTCTATGGGCAGGGGTTCCCCTAGATCAGGTTTCCAGGTGCTTTGTCATTACAACAGACACCTCCAAGATTGGCTGGGGCGCTGTATGCAACAGGCACACAGCCGCCGGCTCCTGGACTGGCCCGCGGCTGCGTTGGCACATCAACTGCCTAGAGTTGTTGGCAGTACTGCTCACTCTGCGGCGGTTCCGGCCGTTGATCCAGTGCAAACACGTGTTGGTCCAGATGGACAACACAGCGATGGTAGCGTACATCAACTGTCAAGGCAGTCTACGCTCCCGTTGCATGTCACAACTCGCCCGCCATCTCCTCCTCTGGAGTCAGCAGCGCCTCAAGTCGCTACGAGCCACTCACATCCTGGGTGACCTCGACACCGCAGCGGACTTGCTGTCACATCAGGTTACCCTCAGGGGAGAGTGGAGACTCCACACTCAGGTGGTCCAGCTGATTTGGAGTCGATTCGGTCAAGCACAGGTAGACCTGTTTGCTTCCCGGGAATCCTCCCACTGCCCGCTTCGGTACGCCCTGACCGAGGCACCCCTCGGTATAGATGCGCTGGCACACAGCTGGCACCCTGGACTACGCAAATATGCGTTTCCCCCAGTGAGCCTACTTGCACAGATCCTGTGCAAGGTCAGGGAGGACGAGGAGCAGGTCATCCTAGTAGCAACCTACTGGCCCACCCAGACGTGGTTCTTCGATCTCACGCTCCTCGCGACATGGGACCTCTCCACATGACATACTTCCAACAAGACTCGGTAAGACCATGTGACATATTCCACTCAAAATACCCCCCCCCCCCCCCCACCTTTTTGGGCGGGGTGTGGTCTTCACGGTGTCTTCCCCTTGGGAGGGACACCCACCGACGCAGACACTTATGGCTCCCAATCAGTTAACAAATTCCACTCTTTTTGGGGAGAAAAGAGAGGGAAAGAGGCCTCAGCTGGGCTAGCCTGTCCCTATCATTGGGCAGTCGACTTGTTCCTGATGGACCATTCGACGCTTATAAGAGCGTTGGGGGAGGTTACGTGATGGCCTGGTGTGCTGGCTACGAGGCACACAGCGGTCAGCCCATCACACACTGCCAGTTCACGTAACACAGTTCAGATAGTTGTGGCATTTTGTATAGGGACCCCTAGTGTCACTACATCGACACAATGTCGAGTGAGTGACAGATAGGGAACGTCATGGTTACTTTCGTAACCTCCGTTCCCTGATGGAGGGAATGAGACGTTGTGTCCCTCTTGCCACAACGCTGAACTACCTGCTGAAATGGACGGGACCTGGTCTCAGCTCCTCAGCACAAAACCTGAATGAGTGGTTGCATACCAGCTCCTTTTATATCCGTATGTCCGGGGGAGTGGCATGCAAATTCCACTCACCAATTCTCATTGGCCTTTTTTCAAAAAAGCAGAGGTGTTTGGGGCTCCCAAGAGTGACCCCTAGTGTCACTACATTGACACAACGTCTCGTTCCCTCCATCAGGGAACGGAGGTTATGAAAGTAACCATGACGTTCTCCCCACAACTTTGTATCTTTGGCACTGCACATGTAACTTGTTATTTTAGCCGCTGTTTATTTATATTTTCATTTGTTTAATGCTGAATAATAATACTTTTACTGAATGTCACTTCATGATATAATTTTCTCAATGCACTGTAAATCTTGTTGAAAACAATGGAACTTGATTTTGATACATTAATCTTATGTTCATTGTATTGCATATCATTTTCAAGTTTAGTGCATATGGCATTGCAGCAACTGGTCAGTTCTAAACCATAAAAATCTGGATAATATTTAATATGGTGAGACAAAGAAATAGCAAATGAGACATGTTATATTAAGAAATAATGTTACTTTGCCTATATTACCAGATTGACTTTCTCGTATTTTCTTAATACCAACATTTGGAATATTTGGCTGATAATATGTCCCTACCAACTTTCAAACCAAACCTACGCCTTGACCGGTATAAGTGTGTAAGGGTGTAGAGAAGTTAATCTGGAAGGCATGAGGAAGAATGACCCCTCAATTAGAGCAGCAGCAACAGTGTTAGTGATGTAAGAGTTCTGTCTGCATTTACATGCCTCCTGTCCGAATCAGCACCGGCTGTTTGCATACAGAACCAAACAGCTCCAGCAGGAATTATAACGCCTTTGAGCGTACACACACACGTCGGCTGCAATTATGTCAGTCAGGCAAAACCTCTAGTTTACATTGAACAAGCAGCTCTTCTGCTTTTGAGAGTTTTAGAAAGAGGTTCCATGAAGGCATTTGCCTTAACTTGTATGTACAGATTTTCTTCACTGATTGTCAAAACCTGTGAGTCTTAGTCGGGTATTTACACTTGGTCACTTCATGTATTATCTGGATATCTATAAACTATTAGACACAGCAAATCAATCAATCAATCAATCAATCGTTCACCCAAAACATGTATTTTATTTTATTTTATTTTTTTCGTTTATCAGTATGTCCAGGTTGCACTTTCCATACAAAGATATTGAAAAGGAACTGGGGCTGTAAGGCTCCAAAAAGGGCAAAAAGCCCCATAAAAGCACTAAGAAAGAATGCTATACTGTATGACTTGTCCACTATATTCCAAGTATATTAAATTGATTCAATAACCAAATTTGACCAAAATTTGAAGTTGTTATTCACTGAAAAACATTCCTTCAACATGCTTCTGCACTTTCAAACCAATAAAGTGTATATACAGTTTCTTCTACTCTTTCTCCTTCACCTTACATGACATTGAGTGTCCTACTCTTCCATCTCTATGTAAACAAATAATTTTTTTGCATGCATAATAAACATGTCAGATTTAAATGTGCAACATGAGGGTGAGTAAGACAATGACAGAATTTACATTTTTGGGTGAACTATCCCTTTCAAAGTTAAAAATGTGTTTATCCATCAGAAAGCAACAAGAATCAACAGCCAGGGTCTGTGTGGTCATGAGAGAAGAAGTGGGGTTTGTTCCACAAACATACACTTTATAAACTTTTACGACTTCTCATTCACAGTTTGTGAGCACAGTTGGCTTCTGTCACCCGAAAGGCTGAAATCCAATGATACAGTATCTAATGCAAATTTAATGTAAAAGCCTCTAGCCACAGAACCAATGAGGCTTTACATTATGAATATGGATGCAATACTGTTTGTCACTATGTTGAGAGATACTGTGAGTGGTAAACAAATGCTTCTTTTTGTGATGTGCCAATAAAAAAACTCCCTTCACATTAACAGACTTTCAAACATGTTAATGAAATAGATATCCTCAGGAACAAGATCTTCACAACATTAACTAATTTACTGGATTCATATTTTATTTACTTATTATGCTTTCAATAAGCCTGTTTCATCTCTGAAGTTAAGAGCAAACTTGTAAAATTCCTCAAAAACACATGCACACACTTACTTAGCTATCTAATATGGGACATACTGTTGACTTCAATTGTTTTTCTATGAAGCTAATTATAAATACTGCCAACTAAGCTTAAATGGACAGTTAACCAAAAATGTTAAATTCTGTTATCATTTACTCATCCTCTTGCTATTTCAAATTTGAATTACTTTCTTTCTTTCATGGAACACAAAAGATGATGTTAAGAAGAATGTTAGCTTCAGTCACCACTCACTTTTATTGTATGTAAGAGGCAATGGAAGTGAATGGTGACTGAGGCTAACATCTCCTTTAGTGTTCAATGGAAGAAAGTCATTTTGGTAGAACAACAGAATAGAACTATCCATTTAACCCACACCTTAAGCCTAAACCCAAAGAAAACTTTTGGTATTTGTGTATTAAAATAAGACCATTATTTACATTATTAAATATTTTGTTCCAAATAAGGACATTTTGTCAGATTTAACTCACTTTTAGGGACATTTTTGTCCTCAAACTAGCTAGGTAGGTATGTAGGTAGGTACACACACACACACACAGTATTGTGGCTTACCTCAGCCATCTTCGCCAGCTCTGTCCAGTCAGCTTTGTTGTAAGCACACATAATACTGGCAATGATAATCTAGACAGAAAGAGAGAGAAAGAGACAAAGAAAAAACATATAAAATGACTGATGAAAATGACTGATGAAGTGCGATTTCACCTGATGTGCTTGCACAAAATCCAGCACTTTTATGTAATCCATATTTACAGTATTTACTTATTTATTTATTTATTTTTAACATCCCATGACTCAGAGGCACACTGTAAAAGCTATTACCCCACCTTAAACTGTGCTGCTTTCTAATTCATTGCATTTGTAGACGCCCAGTGGCATTCACATATAATTAAAACAATAAAAACATCATGCTGACGGCATTATTCAGCTCCTCCATGGCAGGGCAGGATTTAGCTGTATTACTCTCTCTGTATGTGGAGACACTGTAATCGCGCCATAAATGCGGAGATATATACGGCACATGTCTCCCCCTCGCTGAGCGGTTTTAAGCTAAACAAATTGGCGCGGGGAGGAACGCTTGTTGGTTGGCGGGCAAAGCATGTGTTGAAGTTTATGAGTCCATCCATCCTGGAGCTCGCTGGAGCCTGGGGGACCTGTAGCACCCCTCACCCCACCTCTTCTCATCCTCCTCTTACACCTGATAGCTCTGCTCAAGCACACGTCCTGACCGGCCAAGGCACAGCAGTGAGCAAACTGTCAGGGTTTTATTGGTGTCAGAAGGAAAACTGGTGTAAGAGGGCTGGGTCTCTACCTATACATATATATCTATAATATAACTTCAAGGCACCTCTTGTGCTATCTTTCATTTAGCAGAAACTCGAGCTTGAAATGAAATCATCTTGTGAATCTGCTTGGGGGGGGGGGGGGGGGTTGGCTCTATACCTTTAATCATAAAAAGAGAAAAAAAGAGAGTGAGACAAAGAACGAGAGAGCAAGAGACCGTGTGAGTAAGTGAGAGAGAGAGAAACATCAGTTGCTGCTAAATTCCTTTTTAAGCTCACACAGCTTTATGTTTGTTAATGTCTTATTTATTTTGTATTATTTATTATTATTATAACTACTACTACCACTACAACTACAACTTCTGCCACCATTACTAGCCCCTTATTGTACTATTATCATTATTATGTTATTATTATTATTATTATTATTATTATATTCTTTATCCTGTTACTGCTTTTTTTGTGTGTATTAATGCTTTGGCAATATTGTATTTAAACTTAATGCCAATAACATACTTTAAAATGCACATTTTGAGTGAAAAAGAGAGAAAATTGAATAAGTGAGAGAGATAGTGGTTGAGAGAGAGAGAGAGAGAGAGAGAGAGAGAGAGAGAGAAGAGTTGCTGCTAAATGTATTTTGAGCTGCACACAGCTTTATGCTCATTTATGTCTTGTTTATTATTATTATTTATTACTAGCCCCTTCTTTTATTTTTAGAATTATCTCTGTTATTATTGTTGTTATTATTATTATTTTCTTTACCCTGACACTGCTTTTGTTGTGTGTTTTGTATTTAAACACAATCATGCCAATAACATACTGTATGCTGAAATGTATATTGTGAAAGAGAGTGTGAGAGAGAGTAAGAGAGTGAGAGAGAGAAAAAGAGAGAGAGGGTGGGGGATAAGCGAGACAGGCTCTGTCTCTGAGAAGCATCAGAGTCACCCTGTTATCGCTTTAATAACACTGTGCTGAGGTAACCGAGCCCGTCCACCAACACTGGCAACCCTGCCCCTCTAGGGACCCCCATCACTGTGGAAACTGTCAATCATCCACTGATACGAGGAAATTAAAAAAAAAAAAGAGAAGGGGGAGGGGTCCGGTTCAATGTAGTATCTCCCTCCTCCACGCACCACATCTATTCTTCTTTAGTTGCAGGCGAGCCGCTAACCTCTCGCAAGTCCGTAGTGCACATGCGGCCCACAGTGAGCATGTTTGCAGGGCTAAAATGTGTGAGGCGGTGTAATTTGACATCATTGCGGTGCTTTTGTTATTCATTACGATTCTCTGAGTATTCATCCAGACTGCGTGCGCCCATCACCTCTGACCACGAGCCAGTCACATGCCATGATGAGCTAGCCCAAACACACACTTCAACATTCCCTGGAGTGTGTTGAGGAGATGCGGGTCATGACACACTGACAAGGAGTGTTGGGGGAAAATGGAAATTGTAAATAGTAAATGGAAATAATGGCCATTGTAAATAGCTGTGACCTGCCCAAAATCTATGAGCATTATCAATGAGAGACTTGCTGAACTATTCTGCATTTATATTACATTCTTCTCAATGGATATGTTCCAGAGAGAGAGGGAGAGAAAGAGAGAGAGAGAGAGAGAGAGAGGTAGGGACAGAGGTAGATACTCTGTTCCAAAACCTAGCTAGCTGCAGCAATTTATGGCATCATATCGCCACACGCGAAGGGTGTCCCAAAAGATTGATATCTTAATGATGCTGCCTCCTATGATATTGTTCATTATCTTAAAATTGAAATCATTCATTGAAATAAAAAATAATCTATTTTACAAAATATTTGTGTGTGCCATGTATTTATGGGTGATTTTCTCAATACCTGTCAAGAAAATGTCCTGGTCCTATTTTACTCCAAAATCTAAAGTTTGATTGTTTGTTAGTTAGTGATTTAACACCATGCCAGTTTCTGTGGCTATTTCATGGCGAAAAACACCAAAATCATAAGAAAATAAGTAAAAACGATATTTTTTCATATAGAAAATAAAGCCTTTTTTACACTGTGACAACATCAAGAACTTTAAACAACAGCTGCGGACAGGGCAGCTACAGCGACTGGAAGTAAACCAATCAATCGCCGTAGCCAAAAAAAGCAAAAAATCACTACGCCACAGAGGACGGTGGAACCGTCATTCATTCAAGAACAAAAAATGTCAGTTAAAACATCAAGGGAAGGTTTAATGTAGTGTTTAAAGATAACCTACTTTCAGAAGAGGAGTTGTACATTATAAACAAGTTACAAAAACTGTTATTATTATTATTATATTTAAGATTTTATTTTTTATTTTTTTTCAAAGTCTGTTTTAACCATCCATGGGCAATAAATTTAACATATGAGTTTTGTTGAGGATGTTTAGGCTACTTACTGTTCTCACTTTGTGTCATCTTTTGTAAAATATAACATTTACTTTCCTAATCTGTCATGTCGACAATGGAAAAGTAGCAATCTTACTATAGTAGATGGTTACAACAGCAGGAAGTAGCAAGTTAAGTTGCGAATGCGCATTAGCCCACAAAACGCAGTAGCCATCCACCACTTAAAGTAAAAAAAATATATTTTCATTACAGTTACGCACATTTCCATTACAGCAGTGCGAAAAGACGGTCCTTATGATACTCTCATTACCTCTATATGAAAAGTTTATTTTAAATTTAAATTTTTTTATTCTAAATTATTTATATTGTAAAGTATTTATACATAGTATAGTATAGTATAATAGCATAGTATAATTCCCTTAGTACTGTCTATAATTGTTTGCTGTTTTAATCAATTTCAAAATAATTTCAAAATAATTTTAATAAAACAAATAAAAAAAAAAAAAACATTGTACAACAGCACCCCTTTTAATGTAATCCAGTAAAAACATGACTGTTAGGGAAATGAGAATTATAAGTGAATAAATGGGAAAAGTAAAACATCCAGATGGATTATAGTAATGAAAATTGGGGGGTAAAATGTGCTGATGTGTCCTGAAAATAATGTCATTTTACAAAAATGCGCCTATATGTAGGCTTTATTTTCTTTAAAAACATGACATTTTCTTGACAGGTTTTGTGAAAATCACCCTTTGAAGCATATGAGAGTATTTTGTTGTTAGTTTAGCATGCTAATGTCAAACTCTACTGATAATCAACTGCAAATCGTGTCTCCCACACAGAATGCTATTTATATGGCACATGTAGTTGAGATATAGAGCATTACAAAAGGGCACCTTAGAAGGTAGCTACCTATGTAGGCAGTAAGCAGCAAGGCAGCTCACTAGGTTTTGGAACAGAGCTAGAAACTTTAAGGTTGTGTGGTGAAGACTAGTGTGGGAAAGAAAGCAGAGAGCCACACGTCAATGTGAAGGAACGTTTGTAGAGGTTAGTGGATGCCTCAAAATTACACACCAAAATCCAAAATTAATCTCACCCTTGAGTGAAGCAGGCAGACAACAAAACTTGAGGAAGTTATTTTGTGCTCAAACGGGCTGTCTCATTGCAGATGATTAGAGAGAAAAGAGATGGCTGATTGCAATGAAAGGAACACGGCAAAAAGCCATTGTCATCTGCCTGCGAAGCGACAGAGAGGAGGGAGGAGAGAACACTAAAGGCCTTGGAAAATCTTCAATTAGAGTGATTCTATTACACAATTACTCGTGAAGCAGTTAACATGCACAGAGCAAGTGCGACTCGAATTTCTGAGAGACAGAAAACGAGAGATAAAGATGCCACCTCTATTTTAGAGAATTATGGCTGTTGATAAAACACTGACAGGCTCCCCATCCATAAAAAGTATTAAATAAAAGTAATGAATCACATTATGATAAAACTTCTGCAGGAATGAGAGTGAAAGAGAGAGAGATAAAGCAAGAGAAGTTGCACACAGAGCTGCAAGTGAACTCACATTTTTGGGGAAGTCGGCTTTGAGTTCAGCCACGCTCCTGCACCAGTAGGCGGCTGTTTTCTCACTAATGAGCTCAATGTTGAGGAAGGAGCCCTGGCCAGGACCGAAAACGTGACCTGAGGTGGTCCCACGCACAATTCGCGGTGACACATTGGTCACCAAATCCTGCAAGCGAGAGAAACTTTGTTACTGTTAACTAAACTGCAATTATTACAAAGAGAACACAAGCCGCCATTGGTAGGCTGAATATTTATCACACTTAAAGGAATGAATAACAAAGGAATGAAAAGATTTTTCTTCTGAAACCCTAACATACCTTTAAAGGGTATATTTCACCCATAAATGAAAATTCTGTCACTATTTACTCACCCTCATGCTGTTCTTTTAAATTCTGATTCTGCTCTTTCCCATACAATGAAACTGAATAGGAACTGAGGCTCGCTGCTAGCCCTTCAACGGATAGTTCACCCAAAAATGAATTTACTCCCCTTCATGAATTCCCAGATGTATATGACTTTCTTTCTTCAGCAGAACACAAACAAAGATTTTTAGAAGAATATTTAAAGTATGTAGGTCCATACAATCCACGTGAATGGTTATAAGACCTTTGTAGCTCCAAAAATTAATTCATTGGTTAAACCATATCTTCAGAAGCGATACAACAGGTGTGAGTGAGAAACAGATCAAGATTTAAGTCATTTTTTACTCTAAATCTCCACTTTCACTTTTACATCTGAAAGTCACATGTGGTGCCTCTTTAGTTTCACTTTCACATCTGAAAGTGAAAGTTAAAATGGAGATTTAGAGTACAAAATGACTAAAATATTGTTCTGTTTCTCACCCACACCTATTCATCATATGGATTACTTTTATGTTTCCTTTAAGTGATTTTTGGAGCTACAAAGGTCTGATCGCCATTCACTTGCATTGTATGGAGCAGAGATATTTTTCTAAAAATCTCTGTTTATGTTCTGCTGAAGACAGAAAGTCATACACAGCTGGGATTTCATGAGGGTGAGTAAATAATGACAGAATTGTCATTTTTGGGTGAACTATCCTTTTAATTTTCTTTATCATATTACCAAACTCCACAAATGCTGTGTATTTCTAGACAATGCATGCATCTATCAAATATACTGTATTTAAACTTTTTAATCACAATTAGGAAAAATATTATGATAAATGAATTGATAAGACCATGGGCCATTAGTAAGAGCAATTAGAATTAATTTGCATGTGTTAATTAGGAGCCACACAATTTAAATCAATTAAGATAACTGAGTGCACCCTGTTACCTTTTGTAAGAAACTGAGGAAGATAAAAACATCTTCATAATTATTTGTATGAATATATTTGAATATATTTATTGCATACTGTATACTTATTTTGAAGATATTTATTATTTAATTAAGACTGAAAGCATTTCTTGTGAAACTGTAGGATCTTCCCATCACAAATTGGGTACCTGTCTAATACGCTTCTAAACGTATTAAACCTGCCAGGAATTTTGTAGCCTGTGGTTATCCATCTGCTTTAACATAACATCTGGCTTTAAAGCTAATGGCAGGAATGTATCTACAGGGCAGTATACATCACTTAAATTTGATGTAGAGATGGTGAAGGTAGTGAGCGTAGCCGTGGCTGCTGATGAAGGAGATGTATGGATATAAATTGTCTGGAGGTGTTTGAGAATTGTAAGGTAATTAGACAGTAGAGAATATGAAATCTAACAGAAATAAACACACGATCATACCATTAAAGTGGTTGTTCATGCAACAATGAAAATGTTTCCCATATGACTTTCTTCTTTGGAACTCAGGAGATGTTATGTAGCATGTTAGCCTCACTCACCATTCACTTTTATTGTATATTGTATAGAATTCACCATTCACTTATATTGTATATAAAAGTGAATGGTGACAGAGGCAAACATTCTGCCTAACCACTCCTTTTGTGTTCCACTGAAGAAAGAAAGAAAGAAAGAAAGAAATATTTGGAACAACAACCACCATGATACATGAACAAAACCACAATGGGCCATTATGCTTTTGTGACAGGCGTAGTTTCACAGAGAGACTGGAACTAGCTCATTGCATATGTGAAGGAAAAAAAACTACACAATTAAGTGTTGTAGGCACAAACATATGCAGTATAAATAATAAAATAAAATAAAAAAACAATGCAAAATACAATTTCATGGCTGGTAAGACAGATATATGGCCAGTACATTTTCTCAGTAGGACCCTGTACACACATATCCACATACATTTTATTGTGAGTACCCTCTTTAAGGTAATATGTATGAAGGGTATCCAGTGGTAAGTAAATAATCTCTGCTTCTCTCAGCCCATTAGCATGCGTTAACCTGTCAAACATTAGCCTTGGTTGATTTCACAGCTACTCATTTGCGCAGAGACGAGGTCAGTGGATATAGCTGCGGCTGCGTGTGTGGTTTCCAGCAATCTGAGGGGGTTATCACACCGGCACAGCCCAGTAATCCCCCTTTTAAGACAGCACCTCTCCCAAAAGGAACTTACATGATAAAAGAGTGATCAAATGTCATGCCATGTGCCACACTTGAGCGTCCTAGAAAACTCTCTGATAAGCTGGCCTGGAAGCATATTCATGGTAATTACAGATACCGTGGCTATGCTGTCCCTTCACCTCGCGGAGGACCTGCCAACACGACAGCCCTCCTGCCCCGCCCCCTTCCTCATTCTCACTCAGAGAAGATCTCCGGTTAAATATTAGTCTCCCTGCCATTTAAACAGTCCGCAATGGCCCAGCCATTTTTAAAGCTGACACAGGAAAGCATTCGGCCACAATTATCTCTATGACTACAGCCATCATTATGTTGACATAGGGTTAGCTGTGAGAGGGGTAGAGAATCCGTTCCAACCACTATTCTTTTCTCTGAGGTAGAGTGTCCTAGCATTAAACCTAACAGGTCAAGGTACTGTACACATGACTGTGAAAGGAGATTGCGAAACAATTACAGCTTACACAACTGTTAGTGGCAGGTTGTGTAAGCAAATACTTGGAAGTACAAGTTGGAGACCACAGCCGCTTACAGCAGATTAGATACACTGTACTGTGAAAGCAAACCTATTCACCTTAGGATGTGACGTGGTAAAAAGGAAAATGGCCTTGATGGTAATGATGCCGATAATTACTTTTCCATCCAATAGCCTAGATAGCTACATGCTCATGTTTTCACACCATAATACTAATGGGCAAAACAACCCTTTATTTTTTGTAATTTGTTTTTCCACTTTTTTTAGTCATAGTTTTAGTCTTTTGATGAAAATGTCCCTTTAATTCAGTCAATTTCATCATGTCATATTCATTCATTTTAAACAATTTTACCCTGACTAAAATGGCATACATTTCTATTCAACGAAAATAACATTATAGTTGACAGTCCTATGTCAAATGACAAAACTTTAACATACCAAACTTCTACCAAAAATTAAATAATTAAAAAAATATGTATGACATGTATCAAACATATAAAAGACAACAAAAAATGTGAAAACTGTCCTTGTTGTGAAAACCTCAGCTCCTGAAATCATGAGTATACTGAAGTATTAGCTACTTTTTAGAAGTTACTGTATTGTGGATTCTTCATGCTTTAGAGGCTTCTTCTTACTTTCATTTTCATGTTTTATATAGTTTAGGATATTGCATTACGTGTAGCCAGGGTTGGGAAGGTTACTTTTGAAATGTATTCCACTACAGATTACAGAATACATGCTGTAAAATGTAATTTTTAACGTATTCCGTTAGATTACTCAAGGTGAGTAACGTATTCTAAATATTTTGGATTACTTCTTCAGCACTGCTAGATTTTTTCACTTGTTTTGACTATAAAAACTCTGCCAGTACAGTAAGACAAAATACACATGTTAAAAATACATTCTCTGAAAAACCTAAATATCTTATGCAGTGTTGTTTCTAAAACAAGATAAATCAAACTGATCTTGTTTTGAGGCTTTTTAGATATTTTTACAGGAAAACAATACAAAAATTATTATCAAGAATACGATTTTTGCCCTAATATCAAAGGTCTTACTAGAAAAAAAGAAATTATGATCCAACGTGAATTTTCTTGATAAGAAATATGATCGTGCCTGGTAACACGTGCATGTAAAATGGCTAGAAATAGCATTTTAGCTTAGCGTAAAGCTGACAATTTACACAAGGTTTATTTCTATATCTTCTCCTCCAAACTTACTTCAAATGTACTTCTCTGTCTGCTCGTATGAATGTAACACATCATAAGAAAGTGTTTCACCGCTGTTCAAATGCACTTTGGATCGCATCATTTATATGTATAAATGTTTTCCATCTGAAAGGACTAAATATTAAATGAAACAAATGACAATAAAATGCAAAGTAATCTCTTCAGTAATCAAAATACTTTTTCTAATTACCAATGATTGAAACTGTAACTCTAGTGGAATACAGTTACTTATATTTTGTATTTTAAATACGTAATCCTGTTACATGTATTCCGTTACTCCCCAACCCTGCGTGTAGCACATTTTTATGGAAACAGAACTTTCACAACAACAAAAGTTATGCATTCTGACTACATAACTTAGTTAATGTTCACCTGTGTACTTCATTGTCTGTGCCGATGTAAGTTATAATATTACATTTTTTGCTGTGGACATAGTGATTAATCTCATATGTCTGTGGGAAGCATTTGAGTGAAGTAATTTACTGAATTATTTCTAGATTTTCCTTAAAAATATTGCTTGTGCATTGTTAATAACTTGCAGTATTATTAATTTTCTCATCATATTTTCGCCAACAGATATCTTAATCAAAATCGTTTAACTATTGCCATGTGCCATTTTCGTCTTCATCTTCATTGACGAAATCAAAAACATTTAGTCAACGAACATCTTTGTCACTCATTTCGTTGATGAGATCTTTTGAGTTTTTAAAGGAATATTCCGGGTTCAATACAAGTTAAGCTCAATCAGCAGCATTTGTGGCATAATGTTGATTATCACAAAAATTATTTTGACTCATCCCTACTTTTCTTAAAAAAAAAAGCAAAAATCGAGGTTACAATGAGGCATTTACAATGGAAGTGAATGGGACCAATATTTGGAGGGTTTAAAAGGCAGAAATGTGAAGCTTATAATTTTATAAAAGTACTCTTTCTAATTCTTCTGTTTAAACTCAAGTATTTGAGCTGTAAAGTTGTTTAAATCTTCATTTTTTTAGTCGCTTTAGGGTTTTAGGATTTGCTGACATTACATCGTCATCGCAATGAAGTTGTAAAATTTATATTTCTGTTTGAATTTCACACAGAAAAGGTTAGTAAATGATTTTATTATACTAAAATAATGTTAACACACATATTGTTTATGTCTTGTGGCTATACTTTAAGTGAGTATTTTAATATAAAATATTGGCCCCCATTCACTCAGAGATATCACAATTTCACCAACATTTTTTGCTTTTTTTTTTAAGAAAAGGAGGGGCAAGTCAAAATTAATGTCTCAACCAAGAGGACAACGTGAGATTACGTCATGTCAATGTGAATACATAACACGAGACCACCCTCTACCCTCTCGTGAAGCCTAACAGAAGCGATGGTTTATAGTTACAAAGTACTTAAATATTTATCTTTTTTCGCACACAAAAGTGATCATATCGCTTTAGAAAGCATTAATTTAACCACTGGAGTCATATCGATGACACTTATGCTGACTGTCTATTATTTTTCATTCACTTGCATTTTAAGGACCTACTGAGCTAAGATATTTTTAGTTCCCTATCTATCACTCACTCGACGTTGTGTCAGTGACTAGGGGTCACTCTTGGGAGCCCGAGACACTTCTGGTCTTTGATAAAAGGCCAATGAAAATTGGTGAGTGGTATTTGCATACCACTCCCCTGGACATACGGGTATAAAAGGAGCTGGTATGCAACCACTCATTCAGATTTTCTCTTCGGAGCCGAACGGTCGATGTTTACTGAGCTGACTTTTCGTTCACCTCTGCTGGATCTGACGGCGCATTTCAGCGGCTTCTCCCTCCTCTGCACTGGTGCACCGCAGAGAACGCCCCTGGGCGCTTTTGCAGAAATAAGAGAGTATATTTTTCTAAAAGAGTATATTTCTCTAAAAGAGCGGCACACATGGAACGTCTTTTTAAAGACGTGTCTTTTTAAAGATGCCTTTCCGTTTGTGTGTTATTCCTGGTTGCCGTAATTATCTCTCAACTTCTGACGGTCACGATCGCTGTCTTTCGTGTCTGGGCGCGACCCACATGGAGACAGCGTTCGTGAATGGATCATGTATTCATTGCAAGAACATGAACATGGCAACGTTGCGGTCGCGGCTTGCTTTCGTAAGAGGCCAGCGCGGCTAGCACTGGGGGCGATTTGGGGACCCCAATGGGACCACCTCCGCCGGGTATCACCCCACGGACCTCCCATTCCCAAGCACGCTCATCTGCCCCGATCGGACTTCCGGATGAGTCCACCGGCTCATCTCACGGCGAGTTTGACCTCTTGTTCGGAGCCTGAGAAGCTGATGAGCTCTCGAGCGCAGCATCGGAGAGCGGGCTCGTCCAGTCGGACGCAGAAAACTCAGCTGGGCTCCCCCCCTCGGGTACGGTCGCCCAGTCACAGGCTGACGCAGAAATGACGGACATGCTTTCCCGGGCAGCCGTGAGCGTCAGGCTAGAGTGGAAGCCTCCACTCTCCCCTGAACCCTCGCGGATCGATGATTGGTTCCTGGGCTCGCGGCGCCACTCACAGCCACGCCCCACTCCAGTTCCTTTCTTCCCGGAAGTGCAGGAGGAGCTGACAAGGTCGTGGGAAGCACCTTCTACTGCCCAGTCCCGATCTTTCAGCTCCCCCGCCCTCACTACCCTCGATGGTGGGGCGGCCAGGGGCTATTCGGCGATTCCCCCAGTGGATAAGGTGTTCGTGGTGCACCTATGCCCGTGGAGCGCTGCCACCTGGCATGGGTGCCCAAAGCTCCCATCCAAGGCCTGTAGGTTTACGTCGCCCCTGACGGCCAAAGCCTACAGTGCAGCTGGACAAGCCACCTCCGCCCTGCACGCCATGGCTCTCCTGTTATGTGTCGGCCTGGTGCGCTGGCTACGAGGCACACAGTGGTCTGCCCATCACACACTGCCAGTTCACGTAACACAGTTCAGCCAGTTGCGGCGTTTCGTATAGGGACCCCTATTGTCACTACATCGACACAACGTCGAGTGAGTGACAGATAGGGAATGTCCTGGTTACTTGCGTAACCTCTGTTCCCTGATGGAGGGAACAAGACGTTGTGTCTTTTATCAAAGACCAGAGGTGTCTCGGTTTCCCAAGAGTAACCCCTAGTGTCACTACATCGACACAACGTCTCATTCCCTCCATCAGGGAACGGAGGTTACGCAAGTAACCAGGACGATTTTTCTTCAAATGTCAGTGTTTCCCACAGGATTTTGTGAGACTGTAGTGGGTGGACCTTGGACCCTCTAGGGGGATCTGGGGGCATGCTCCCCTGTAATAAAATGTTGTACATTTTAAAATTAAATGCATCAATATGGTGCAATTTGAGAGCAAAATTAAGAGGCTAGATCTATGAAGAACTTTGTGCTCCTGTAAACAATTTTGTGCTTTAGTAGTAATTTAATCATAAACACATTGGTTGTATAGATGGTGATGACTCGGCAAAAAAGTCACATGCAGAAAGCATGGTAAATGAGTCGGAGTTTAACGCAGTTCACCAATAGTCACAAAATTTACTAGAGCATACATTTGAGCCAGGGCTCAACATTAAGCATTGTCATGTGCTTGTCCTCCGGACAAGTAAATTGGTCATTCACTTGTCTGAGTAAAAAAGTTACTTGTCCGGAGAGAAAAAAGGACATTTAAGTTACATGCTCAATTAACATGTCAAAGTTTATGTTGTATATTTTTCTACAATTATGACCGATGCCCAACCTAATAGTGTACTTATGCAATCAACTCAATTATCTGCGACAGAATGTAAACTGCACTGGGTAGGGGAGGAGGCTATTGTCATATGTTAATTATTTTATGTTATGTATGGTAGTCAAATAAAGAAAAGCCTCCATTACCACAATTTACAGCAGGGGTGCTCACACTTCTATGGAATGAGATCTTTTTCATCATGTTATTGCAGCAAGATCTACCATGTACAATACAGGCTATACATACCAAAATTTCAGTAGTCAGTAGTTAAATTTGATGATTCTCAATACCAGCTTCAAAACCACAACAAATAATAACACTAACCAGGGCTCCAAACTGTGACTAAAATGGTTGCAAATGCGAACAAAAATAATTGATTGCGACAATAATTTAAAATCTAGTCGCCAGTGGCGACAGTCGGGTTGTGTGCATTCATATGCGGTTTCATCAGATATTATCTTGTGAGCTATTGAATACATCTTTATAGCGTGCACAGCCAGTGCTTTTCACACATTCTGTTTCTGCGAGCTTGCTGCACCGCATGCAACAACAAACCCAGCACTAGAGAGTCATGAACAAATTACTCTTTTGAACCAGATCTATTTCATGAATCATTTGAAAAGAACTGAGGGTTTGATCTCAGGTTAGCAGTTTGAATAAGATTCACTTTCTCAGTGAATCAGCCATCAGTGAGCTCACAACGGGGAGTGCAGACATTTCAAAATAAGAGTCCCATGTGTATTTTGGGCTTCTTTTATGATTAAAAGTTCCGTATTTTGTACCACTTTTCTTTCCTTCTGGTAATTATTGATTGGGATTGGTGTAGCACAATAAACTGCATCTGGGATTTCATTCAAATTGTACTCTTGTAGTCTCTGTGTCTGGGGCATCCGGTAACAGTAAAGAAAGACAAAAAGGCAATATTTTAAAACAGTTTAAATTATAACTTTAATTAAATTATATATAAAATCCACAAAATGATGTCAAGCCTTCTGATAGGTTAACTGGCTAATTGGAGTCAATTTGAGGTGTACCTGCGGATGTATTTTAAGGCCAACTTTCAAACTCAATGCTCTTTGCTTGACATCATGGGAAAATAAAAAGAAATCAGCCAAGACCTCCACAAAAAATTGTGGACCTCCACAAGACTGGTTCATCCATGGGAGCAATTTCCAAATGCCTGAAGGTACCACGTTCATCTATACAAACAAGAGTACGCAAGTATAAACACCATGGGACCACGCAGCCATCATACCGCTCAGGAAGGAGATGCATTCTGTCTCCTAGAGATGAATGTAGTTTGGTGCAAAAAGTGCAAATCAATCCCAGAACAACAGCAAAGGACCTTGTGAAGATGCTGGAGGAAACAGGTAGACAAGTATCTATATCCACAGTAAAATGAGTCCTATACCGACATAACCTGAAAGGCTGCTCAGCATGAAAAAAGCCATTGCTCCAAAACCAGCATAAAAAAAGCCAGACTACAGTTTGCAAGTGTACATGGGTACAAAGGTCTTACTTTTTGGAGAAATATCCTTTGGTCTGATGAAACAAAAATTGAACTGTTTTGGCCAGAATGACCATCGTTATGTTTGGAGGAAAAAGGGTGAGGCTTGCAAGCTGAAGAACACCATCCCAAATGTGAAGAACGGGGTGGCAGCATCATGTTGTGGGGATGCTTTGCTGCAGGAGGGACTGGTGCACTTCACAAAATAGATGGTATCATGAGGAAGGAAAATTATGTGGATATATTGAAGCAACATCTCAAGACATCAGCCAGGAAGTTAAAGCTCGGTCAAATGGGTCTTCCAAATGAACAATGACCCCAAGCATACCTCCAAATATGTGGTAAAATGGCTTAAGGACAACAAGGTCAAGGTATTGGAGTGGCCATCACAAAGCCCTGACCTCAATTTGTGGGCAGAACTAAAAAGGCGTGTGTGAGCAAGTAGGACTACAAACCTGACTCGGTTACACCAGTTCTTTCTGGAGGAATGTGCGAAAATTCTAGCAACTTATTGTGAGAAGCTTGTGGTAGGCTACCCAAAACGTTTGATCCAAGTTAAACAATTTAAAGGCAATGCTACCAAATACTAACGAAGTGTATGTAAACATCTGACCCACTAGGAATGTGATGAAAGACATAAAAGCTGAAAAAAATCATTCTCTCTACTATTATTCTGACATTTCATATTTTTCAAATAAAGTAGTGATCCTAACTGACCTAAGATAGGGATTGTTTTCTACGATTAAATGACAGGAATTGTGAAAAACTGAGTTTAAATGTATTTGGCTAAGCTGTATGTAAACTTCAACTGTATATATAATCAAGCTTTTGACACTTAGGACAATTGAGGGACTTGTACACAACTATTACACAAGGTGCAAATATTAATTGATGCTTAAGAAGACAACACAGTACTAATAGAAATAGATTAAAAGCAATTAAACAAAAAAATACAAATTAAGAAAATTCTGTGCTTTTTGTGTTTACATCAGTGGCGGGCCGTGCATTAAAATCTAGGCCTTCAGTGTGATTCATGCCATTAAGAAAACACAGTTTCACAAAGAATAAGACACCCTATGCCTTTGGGCATCATAAATTATGTCGCAGATAACTAATAATACCAATTGACATTTATAAACATGTCCACACATGAAAGCCAGAACTTCAAATGACACTTAATGCTCAAGCAACCCTAATTTTAACTGCAGCATGACTGTATGGTGAAATGAACGTCTCCCAAACAGACATTCAAAAATCATAATTTTTCATATGAATCTACCAAGGAGGTCTATAATACCTGGAAAAATCGATCTAATAATATTTGCGATTTAAATGTTGCTTGCAATACATTTAGTTTAATCGGGGTACATGGTTATGCTGCGTTCCATTCAAGTTGGATGTGGGATATTCCTACTCGACCATAAATGCATTCCATTCCCCGATATTTGGAAGATGACGTTTAAGGAAACAAAACTGCAACGCTCCCGTTAGCTTCGCAGGGGTTTGACTCTCATTAGAGATGTCTCCTAGCAACCCAACTGATAAACAATGCTACAGCACTAGCATTTGTGCTTCAGGTATATGATCATCAAAAGAGATTATAATGTTTTATACACCTGTTTCTGCAGGCGTTTGTTAAACAAGCTTTAATATCATGTAATGTGGAAACAAACTCATTTATCGATATTACTTAAAGTGAATGTTTATCACTTACTTTGAGTGTCGACATGTTTGTGTGACAACATGCCCCTGCATCTCGGCGAAATCGGAGTTGAGAATTTCTGCACGAGCCTACAAGTTGTAATTCTGACTTCAAGATGCATTCCATTGCACTTTTCCTAGTAGGAAATTGTAAAATCCGACTTTCCGAGTAGAATGGAATGCAGCACTACTTTTCAAAACTTGATCCGACACTGAATGCTCAAGCAGCATAATTTACACTTAGAAAACTCCTGATGTTGCTATAACAATGCAAAAAGCACTTACCAATTTGCTTGAAGTGAAAATCAGTCCTCCTTTCCTGATTAATAAATTAAGCAATCACACGGTCATGCAGAAAATCTCGTGTTTTTAAATCCATAAGGATCTCTTTCTCAATGGCGATAGCGGCAGTAATGACAGTTGACTCGTCAGCTATAGATCTCATGCTCTTCGCTTTCAAATTACGTTACTTAAAGCGTGATTGCCTCACTCAAGGCCAGCAAGAAGGCCTCAACCGGGACATATCCTTAAGATCAAACCCACCAAGAACAAATAAATCAATCTGACTGGCTGATGAATCTGACTATCTGACATTAGATGCACATTAATTTGCAGTGTTGAGGGATTCTGTGGAAATTCTGAAGGCCTGACAGTGTGGAGCTCAGACTCATGCACTGCTTTGGGCATGCGATTTGTGAAACAGTTGTCACGCTTTGCTTGTAAGCATCAAGGAACAAATTCTGACTAGATAAACTTTTAGTTTTTCTCTATTTTTTGTAGATTAATTAAGTGGAAAGCGTTAAAAATACATAGGCAAAAAGGTGATTGAGAATGAAAGGATGAAAAATATTTATTTATTTGGTATGTTAGGCCAGCAGAGAAGGCTTTGCTGGCCCTGAGAATTCGCCACTGGTTTACATGAATACCTCACTGTAAAGGACTTTCACAGGGAGGACACGGGAAACCAGGTTTCTTCCACTCAGGTAAGAGTTTCTTTAATGGAATAACTTGGGTTTTTTACAGAGTTGCCACAACACGTCACCTTCACACTTTCACAATATAGACTTTAGCTTCCCAACAAGACTGTAGCTTCATGGTAAGACTTTAGCTTCACAACAAGACTGTAGCTTCACGAAGAGCTTCAAGACCCAGACTATCTCTCTGGTCTGCTGACGGTGTGGCTCTTTTATGCCGCTCTCCCCATGCTCATTGTAATTAGAGACAGGTGGTAGACATAATTTAGCTCAGGTGCAAGTGCCATTACCGCTTTCTCTCTCTCCGGACGGACACTTGACCACGCCCCCGCTGCCACACTCACCAAGGCATTTTGGCAGAATGTTTAAATATATTTAACCATTTAGGTGCGCATTAGCATTTTTGGAACATGCGCGCATGTTCAGCATACACACATACGCCACCTGTCAATCAAACAAGGTGCAACTGTTACTAGATTGCTAGCGAATTATACAATTATGTGCTCTTGATTACTTTCAACAGCAGAATAAGAATATGAACTTTCTAATAAGTGACACAGGCCTAGGCTATCACAAATATAGCTGGTTATTTTTTTTGTTATTGACATTTTAATCAGTCTGCTTGTCCGGTCAGGCAGTTCTCTTTTACTTGCCCCTTCAAAAATCCACTTCACCCAGACAAGCGGACAAGTGTTAATGTTGAGCCCTGTGAGCCATCAAAGAAATGAAGCAAAAGTGGTTACCAGTGTTGAACTTGGTCCTCAGATGCTGAAAATCTAGGTAATTCATGGGAAACACTGAATGTGTTCTGGTGACGAAAGAAAGTCATACACACCTGGTATATCATGAGGGTGAGTAAATAATGAGAGAATTTCCATTTTTGGGTGAACTATCCCGTTTCTTCAGAGCATTAAATTCTTTAAAAAAAAATGTATCCATTCAGGTAGCCTAGATATTCCAGAACTTCTAAAGAGTATTCTCTTTTTCCTTAATCTATTCTGTTCCTTTTCAAAAAAGTGCACTGGTTCTATGCATATATTCGCTGTGGAGCTCGAACAGCATGTTTCAAAACTTTAAAGGGTCAGGGCCACTTTACTAATTGATACATTCATATTTTACAAAGTGGCTCTACATTGATTTTCACTTGCAGAGAGTCTTGTGAGAGCAGGAGTCTAGGCTTTCTGTTCTATAAACTGAAGGGTATCTGAGAACTGTTTGGCAAGGATACTTAGTTATAGGCAATAAATGCCCCTGTGTAACTTCACATCTACATGTTTAAAAGACTGTGGTGTGCATCTGGATTCAACTGAGCTTTTTCAAAAACTCAAAAATTAAGTGGCTACACTCATGATAGTCACTGCTTTTTATAGTCAGTCTCTCATCTTACCTATTGCATTAGCTGTATATTACATAATTACATTAGAAACAATTGCAAAAAAATAAGCATTTTCACCAGTATTCTCAGACTATTGGATTATGATATAATCTTACCTACAGTTTAAGCCATACATTATATACTGTATGGTATATTGTGCAAGTGGATTCTTGGAGAAACAACCATTACACTGGTTGTGATTCATGAATTACCATTTAACCACATGAGCTGTCAAGAATCTTAAACCACATTGAAAATCTGGGATTTTTTTTTCATGTACTGTAAAACTAAAAAGAAACTAAATTTAAGGTTTTTGATCAGGTTTTACACAAACTTTTAGAGTCCATGCCAGTCTGAATGCATGCTGCCATTAAAGGTGCAATATGTAACAATTTTCATATAATATTCGCCTTTCTTTTTACCAATGTGTGAACGGCTTGTAACGCAACTTAAAAAATAAGCCCTTCCCGGACTTCCTAGGTTGCCTATTAAAGCCTGATTTTCATGCGAAGGGAGCGGGTCGCTTTTGCCGGGAAAATCCAAAGGATGTGACGTTTATGCGCGCTCCCGAGAGCCTTGCCTCAGTGCTTCTCTTCTGCTATTCAACAGCGACAACACTAGGTAACGTTATCTTAGAGATGGAATCCAGCACAACACCGACTCCTACACAAACTCTGAGTAAGCCAAAAAAAAAAACAAAACTGAATCTACTGAATCCCGTCTGGCTAAGCGGGAACATGATTGTGGTCGAGCGAAAACTAGAGTGAACATCAGCAGGGCATTTGATTCCTGGAGGGACCTTCATTCGGTTTTGGGGATCAAAACCGACCCTGAATTGGCGTTCTTCTTATTGGACAGGTAAGCTTACATAACTGCAAAGCATGTGAAATATAGTGCCATAAGGATTGATCTGTGTAATTTTAGCTAAACTACAATAACACATGAAATGAATGCTAGACAATGTTCAAGATAATGCAAAAAGACACATTCATTAGTGTAACGTAACTTGGTTAAACAGAAAATATATACATTCTATAATTTTTTTTATTTTATCTTTTTTCACCCAATTTGGAATGCCCAATTCCCAATGTGCTTTTAAGTTCTCGTGGTCACGTAGTGATTCGCCTCAGTCTGGGTGGCGGAGGACGAATCCCAGTTGCCACCGCGACTGAGACCGTCAACCCGCACATCTTATCACGTGGCTTGTTGAGCGCGTTGCCACAGAGACATAGCGCCTGTGGAGGCTTCACACCATCCACCGCCGCAACCGTGCTCAACTCACCACACGCCCCACCGAAAAACAACCACATTATAGCGACCACGAGGAGTTTACCCCATGTGACACTACCCTCCCTAGCAACCAGGCCAATTTGGTTGCTTAGGAGACCTGGCTGGAGTCACTCAGCACGCCCTGGGATTCGTATACATTCTATTATTATAAAACAATAGGACATCGATATATAAAAATTACAGTTGTGATGGAATCACATCAATACTGAATTGTGTCAACATATTTATAATGTACAGTCTATTTTATAAACAGCTACTGTCATCATCCACCAAATTTAGCTAACAGCTATTGATAAAGCTGGCTAGTTAGCTAACGATGACAGGCTATCGTATAAACACAGTCAGTGTATCATGCAAAGAAAAGTGATTACTTCAAACTACAGTCTCGGATAGTCAGACCTATATCCACACTTTGTTTTAGCCCTGTTCCAGCACTGGAGAGTCAAATATAATATACAGTCTCAAAGTTTGTAGTAAAACAATCATAACTGTGTAATTTTTATTATGCTACCTCATCTGTCAGCATGATGCCGGTGAATCACGTTGTCTCTTTATACGTTACATCATTGTTTTGGCCAATGCTTGCGTCCCTATACAGTGTGTGCACGATCATGAGCAACAGGCTGCAGTTCACTTAATGGCCACAGGTGTCATTAATAACAAGGGTTTCTGAATCTTACATACTGCAATTTTAAAGTAAAAGGGGGGCTTAACAAATACTAAAGAAATTGTTCTATTTATGTAAAATTCTCAATCAAATTGTTATACTGATAATAACATTTGTAACTGAAATGTTTTGTATTAAATTACAAAAGATTGCAAAATAGAAGCATTTTCACTTTAAGATTATTGGATTACACTGTATAATCTAATTTTACCAAAAGCATAAGCCATGCATTATATATATTGTGCATCTAGATTTCTTACAGAAACAACCATTACACTGGTTTTGATTCATATGCCACCATAAAACCCATATGAGCTGCCATAAATGTAAATTGCTATGTGTTGGAAAGGAGGCAAGAGGTATCTGAACGTCACAGGTGGCTTTTCATATATCACTAATGAAAAGGCAGATATTCAATCCTTGAGTCTTATACACATTTCAGATTTCAATAGCAAAACTGAGTGTCATGAAAGCAGTAATAGTCATTGAACAGCAATAATGTGTACGCACAACAAAGAGAACGATCTCACTCATCAAAAACGTACAACAAAAAGCTGAATGCTGCTTGTCTGAAGTATTTCTCCAAGGCCTATAAAACAAACATATAGCAGGGCAGAGTACTGCAAAGCTTTTGTAAAAGTAGCTCTTGATTTTACTATGGACATCCACATTTTTGAGCTACTACTCATATTAAGCCATTAAAAAAATATATTTCAACCTTTCATGCTTTAAATGTTTCTTCTTCTTCTTCTTCTTCTAACAATTAAACATGGATTTGTGGTTCACAGCCTTTTCATAATTTAGAGATTTTTTATTTCTCTTTGAAAAAGCATGGCACCTATTTTCATCTATTAATAAGTCCGTGTTTTAAGAGCTGAAGCCAAAAATTAACTCTTTTAACTCCACAGAGGTGACTGAACGTAATTAACATCTTATAAAAATATATTTGCAACAAAGGAATTAAAAGTTTTGTTTTAAAACTCCCACTCTTTACGAACACTGAAAAAAAAGTTACCGCAAAGCTTTCTCCTCTGTCATGAAACTCAAACTTCCCACACACCACACCTGCATCTGAAAAACATAAAATTAACCACTAAATGCTAACATCCCCACGCAGGTTTAACTCATGCACCAAACTGTTTTTCACACATACACCTCTGCCATGTAACCCTCCTGGGCGATCTCAGTGTTTGGTAATGGCTTTTTAGAGCAGCTTTTACATTCCCTCTATGTGTCCTTTAACAAAGACCTTGCTATCGGTAGCCCCATTCAGCGCTGTAGAATGTTGTTCCAGCATCTGATGCATACGTTAGGCTGAAAGAGTCAGAGCTAAGGGTTGGCTATACTACAGCATGCCTGGGGCGATAGTGAATTAAGAGCCACACTCAAGCACACAACAACAGTACATAGAGGAGGATAGTGCTTTTTGGTATACATGCACTGAGAATGATAAATAACCTTCTAAGTACTTTCTTTTGTTCTATGTCACGAAAACATTTCTTTCAGTACAAATATCATAACATTAGTGTGAAGGATACTCTTTATTCTCTTTCTACTCTCTCTTTTTTTTATAGGCTTTGTGCCTGTTAAAGGTAGGGCTGATTTTAGAGGAAACAGGAAACAACAGGGGGGTGTATCGAAATGACACACGCTGGACTGTAACTGGTGTCATCCACATAGTCACCACCACCTATTGGGTGCCGTGAGTGCAGTACATTCATGTCCAACTACGTGGAAAAGGCTTTAGAATATTTATGCGGCCTTCAAGTGGAGTCAGAAATATTGTAATTATGAAATACAGGCATATGAAGACAAATATGCTGTAATCTCCAAGGTATTTAATCGAGGTTATTACATGGCGCTCTGGTATATTGGATTCTGGTTGGTCAATGGCGCCACCTCTTATCTGGGTATTTCGAGTCAATTTTCTCGTACCACTGTGCGATCCCTACAAGTTATATAATAAAATAATTTAAACTAAAATCAATGTTTCATGTCCATTTATATATTTATTTGGCAAGTAGTCTTGTAATAAGATGCACAATGAGCAGTCAGATGGTTATTATTTATAAAACTCCAGACGAAAACCGGTGGTGAAATTCGTCTGTTCTGCGATTTATTATTTCTCAAATAATTACATAATTTGAATGAAAATCAATATTTAGTGTTATATTTAATTTAATATTTATTTATTTAGTTAGTAGCTGTGTAATAAGTGGGATAATGTACGGTCTGTCGGTTGTTATCGCAAAATAAACACTGACAGGGTGATCAAGACACCGATGCAAAGCATATATGCTTCTGCTTATGCTTTCGCTAAAGCCACAACTTCTTTTTTTAAATCATGTTTAATTGTGGAATTCTTTGTGAAGATCTACACTACCCATGCTCCTGAGGCGGAATATCCACCCATCAGAGAATTGTGGCAAAAGAGCCCAGCAGCGACCTCCCACTCATATGACGTACTGCAAATGGCATAATCGAGGCTCCCTACACTCTCAAACTGCTTATTTATTTGTATATGTATGAATATTTTTCAATATATTGATCCTGTACTTCCGATCAAAAACTTTAAATCTCACAACTTTTTAAATAGTTTTATATTTTCTATAATTTTTATAAAATATGTCATTTGCAGAGCTTCATGAAATTGTACTTCATTCCCTCATTAAAGACATTAAGTAGTAAACAGTCCAGTACCTTTGTCTGATTTTCAAATACCTTTTTGGTTCAAATCAAAGTTTTTAAAGTTGTGATTCGCCTAAGAGTTTGTTGGTTGGGTTCATGGCTTAAACCCCTTTTGCGAAGTACTTTATGAAATCCCTATAGAAATGAAAGGGGAAAATACAACCAAGATGGCTGAAAAAGTTGATGGGCACTGTTGCGCTCTATTGCCGAGTTGTGGGCCTGTCGACATGAATGATTGTGGAAAGCAAGTTTGCAGTTAATAATTTTGGGAAATTATTTCAGTTGCAGTGCTGTATTTCCATAATATTTATTTATTAAATAAAATGACAGATCTTTTATAGAACTGTTGTAAAGCTAATGACTTAACTTTGTGGTTTGTGTTATGCAAATTAATTAATTATTTGTTAGATACCATGCATTAATAAATCATATAGGTTGTTTAGAAGTGATGCAGGTGCATTCACTTATTATCCACCAGAACAACAGAAAAAATGATTCTGCTGTCATGTATTTGTTTTAGTTTGGCTTTTTCAAGTTTCCAACTTGAGTGCATGAAATGTTGTAGGAGCTTCTCAGGTGAAACTGAAGGCAGTAATAGTGATTATATAATAATATTTAACTAAATATATACATTTTGCAGCTATTTGTTTGTTTGTTTATTATGTTTCTGGAGCTTGCACCCAACCTTTTCTTCTCCTCTGCATCTTTCCCACATACAGAAAAGGCTAACTCTTCCACTCACCATTGCACAGTCTGTCAGGGAATGTGTAAAACCCAAAAGGTCATGTCTTTGACAAAGATGATTTCTAAACGACTTCTGTTCGCAAAGACTGTTTAAATTTAAATGTTTTCATTATTCAAATCGTCCTGTTTTTAAACACACTCCTTAATCGGACAATAGAAGTACAATCTATACTCAAAGATCTATAAGCCTATAAAAAGACACTCTCACAGCTCACTAACTAACCAACTAAACACACTGCATATAGTACAGTATTTTAATAATTGCACATTGTCATCAAACACACCAAGACATCTGAATTATTCATTGGAATCATTCATATTCATACAAACACCTAAGAATGTAAAGCCATCCAAATTCACCTCTGGGAGTGGCCACCCTCTCTCTCCCTCTTTCTGTCTACCTCTCTCTCTTTCTCTGTGGAGTTATGTACTCAAGGTGTCTGAATCAGTGCGGGAGAGTTCCGCCCACAACATGTTTCCCTGCAGAGATATGTGCACTTAACAAATTGGCATTAATTGTGGGACGACAGCTGTCTGTCCCCAGCCACCATTGATTTCCTGCCTGCTCTGGCTGGCCCACATGGGCGTGAGGGACTGAGTAGGAGAGAGAGAGTGAGAGAGCACAGAAATTCTAGTTAACTATACAATAATACCAAACTTGGTGGAACAACATCTGGAGCTTCTGTTTGGAAGAGCTATCACAATTTTTTTTTCTATGGATTAGCAATCTAGAAGAGATGGATACTGAAGTTGCACTTTTAAAGGGATAGTTCACCCAAAAATGAAAATTCTCTCATCATTTACTCACCCTCATGACATCCCAGATGTGTATGTCTTTAATTTTCTGCTGGACACATACAAAATGTTTTAGAAGAATATCTACTGGGCAGAGAGGAGAATGTTTAGTAAAAAAAATGAATTAATTACTTTTATGCTGCCTTTATGTGCATTTTGGAGCTTCAAAATTTTGTTTTTGAACAGCATTGTATGGACCTACAGAGCTGAAATTGTCATTTGTGTTCTGCTGAAGAAAGAAAGTCATACACATCTGGGATGGCATCAGGGTGAGTGTATAATGAGAGAATTTTCATTTTTGGGTGAACTATCTCTTTAAGACCCCATGAAATCAAAATTGGAGCTTTGTGGCATTTAGTCCATGTCTATAAGCTTTAAAGCCATTTATATTCTAATCTATTCCTAAAAGACAAAATTAACCTTTAGCAGATGTGCACCTTTAAAATTGACAAATTTTAAAGGTTCGCCTCAGAGCTTGTTGGTTGGGTTCATGGCTTAGAACCTTTTGTGAAGTACTTTATGAAATCTCTATGAGAGAAATTAATGGGGAAAATACAACCAACGCTATATGTGTTCTGCTGAAGATAGAAAGTCATACACATCTGGGATGGTATGAGGGTGAGTAAATGATGAGAGAATTTAAATTTTTGGGTGAATTATCCCTTTTAAGACACTGATGATTAGACAAGTACAACACACGACAGGCATACAGGTTCTTTAAATAAACTACTTATCTATCTATTTATTTATTTATTTATTGTTGTTGAAAATTTCACGATATAAAGTATGCTATAAATTCAGAAATATTTAATAATGTTAAGCGTGGATTTAGATAAAGTCGGCAATGCATCATACTGAGGGAGTGTTTTAAAATATTTAGCTATTCATTTACAATGGAGAAAAAAGTAAATGTCATAATGAATGCGCATTCATAGATTTTTTTAAAATAAATTAATAAATGAATACATTAAAATGCAATTTAAAAAATGCAAGGTATCAAAATCATTATTCAAGTATGATCTGGTGAAAAAGGAATCCCCTACATCTAATACATTTAAAAAAATATGAAACAAACTGGCAACAGGGTTTATTAACATAACCTGCAACATATAGTATACCAACTCATACCAAATAGAACTCCAACCATAACACAAGGGAAATGAGAATCTTTGACGTTGACTATGTGTCAGAGAATCCAGGCACACTTTATTAGGAACACTAAAATTTAAATCGACCAACCAAATTATATTTAACCATGACACTGTTCTTTAAATTAGAGGCTTGTCAGACATGTGCATGTCATACTGAGTTACATACTTTATGAGAACTTACATGAAAATATCTGCCAATCAGAAATAGATCTGTCAATCAAACTCAAACAGCTCTGGGAGTGGGCAGGAAAGAACACAAATATGCTCACACCCACCTTTATAAACGCTAACTTAATTGGGCAAAGCACGACGCAATTAGAGGCCAATTAGGCGATGCGGATCTCATCTGTTCTGCTGTCCCAATTTTACACTGCAGATATTAAGTCTCATGGCCTGAAGCAGTGCGTTTTAAAGCTTAGGTGTGATAAGCTCCTGTCTGAGCTATGACAATGATTGAATGTGTTTTAAACAGCAGGGGATGGGCTGATTTCTCATGCAGGAAACCGAGCGAGCACTGTCTCGGCACTCCACTCTGATCCATAACCAACTGGCTAAATCAGTAGAGGGGAAAGTGGTTGTGTAGCTGGGGAGCTTTGTCAGAAGCGGCCCAGACGATGTTATGATGAATGTGTCAATGAGAGGGAAATGTATTTTCTACACACGCAAAAATCCGGCTCGCCTCCTTTCTTGCTAACTTTAAAATTCATCACTCTGCAGGGGCATAATGAACTCCATCAAAAATCTGCCTGCATTAACATCATCTCCGAGCAGCTGTTTCAATGGCTAAGGATACTGCTCATGTGAGCTCAAGAACAGGAGTAATAGGCAATCAAGCTCCCATAAAAGAACAATAGCAGCCGTCATTCATTCTCATGTACAATTAGCACTGCTCTGCCTGAGTGATGGCCCCTTAGCCCTCCGGCGTTTTGACGGGTGGACGTGCCACTTCCTGGCTGCCTGTCTGTAGCAGCACCACGGCGGAAGAGTATGACGCTGTGCGAAGTCTCTCACACGAAGAAGACTTAAAAGGCTAATTGCACCTAAAGGTTCTGATCCATCAGAGATCTCAACACCCATCAGCTCTACAAATCTTGCTCGGGGGGAATTCGCCAAGAATGAATTGCGGCCACTGATAGTGCTGTTCATTTGCATGCACTGTCTGCAACGTTTTAGTGCCTAGTTCCCCTGTTGTGTTTTGGATGCTGGTATTGTTGGTGTACATACAAGTCTTTCTCTAGCTTAAAGGGATAGTTCACCCAAACTGGAAAATTCTCTCGTCATTTACTCACCATCATGACATCCTAGATGTGTTTGACTTTCTTTCTTCTACAGAACAAAAATTATGGTTTTTAGAAGAATATTTCAGCTCTGTAGGTCCATACAATGCAAGTGAATGGGTGCCAAAATTTTGATGCTACAAAAAGCACATAAAGGAATCATAGAAGTAATCCTTATGACTCTAGTGTTTTAATCCATATTTTCAGAAGAAATGTGATAGGTGTGGGTGAGAAACAGATCAATATTTATGTCCTTTTTTGCTTGAAATTCTACTCCCTGCACAGTAGGGGGCAGTATGCATGAAGAAGAATGTAAAAGTGATCTGTTTCTCACCCACACCTATCATATCGCTTTTGAAGATATAGATTTAACCACTGGTCATGGTTAACCACAAAGTCATATACATCTGAGATGGCATAAGGGTAAATGATGAGAGAATTTTTATTTTTGGGTGAACTATTCCTTTAAGTAACAAGACTACCTTGGTCAACCAGCTTCACCAAAAAAAAAAAAAAAAAAAAAAACCAGCGTTGGTTGACTAGCTTTACCATCAGAACTGTCCATCAGCTAGACCAGCCTCAGGCCAAAACTAACCAGGCCAAAAAATCGTGGTCTGGTAAGCTAGTCTTATCCACAGGGTCACTTATGGAAATTATGAAAATTATAAATAGCCCAAAAAACTGTGCAAAACTCAATTTGCCTGCCACAATTCCCGATCCTGGGGATTGGTTCTGAGTGATCGGTTATGGAAGATCCAGCAGACTACCGATTTCTGGCTTACTGGGACTGGGATACTTTACTCGAAGTGGCAGCTCTTCCACTGCAATCCAGGCACCTGAATCGTATCCTGAAAATGCTGAAAGCGTGCTTGACTGCACAGTTTGTCTGGATATCAACCTGGTTATGATGATCTATTTCATCATTTGGTCATAATTTCATCAATTACTGCTGCCATGATCAATAACCAAAAACTGAAAAGTGGTGCAACTTCAATCCTAAGTATTTGATGGGTATGAAATTTGCCTATCTGATGTATCTCACACCATGTAACCTGCTCATATGGATCTGACAATCACCAGATTCTTAGATCTTCATTGATGACAAACAAGAGAGAAGTACATCCAGCTGTCATGTAAAAAGAGCATGTTAACCAGGGGCCCTGTTCCAAGCCATTGTAGTGCCGATTCCCAAAGCCTCACATCTTGAGACAGAAGGGAAAAATAAAACATTTACATATGCAAGGCATCTCATTAATTATAATTAATGAAAGTGCCGCCTGCTTACTCAGCACCCGTTAACGCTAGGTAAATTAGCGATTCAACGCACATACACACCAGTTTTCATATCCACTGTGCTATTCATGCCATGTGGCCTCAGCGGACGGTCCATCTTAGTTCGGCTCAATGCAGGAGAAGAGGATTTTAAAAAGAAGACCACTATGTTCTAATGACAGCACTGCATGGAGGCACTGAGAATATGTTGACACAGAGGGGTTTGCTTTTTCCTGCCTAAGAGAGGGAATAAGAGAGAGAGGCAATCATTCTAGCACGTGAAGAGCAATATGACCTCTATTTGTTGAAATATGGCCTTATCTCTCTGCAAAAATTATTAAAGGGATAGTTCACCCTTAAAACTGTCATCATTTACTCACCATCATGTTGTACCAAATTTGTAGAGTTTCTTAATTTGTTGAAAAACTAAAAGAGATTTTTGTGAATTTTAGTAGAGATGTCCCGATACCATTTTTTTGAGAACGAGTAAAAGTACGAGAACTGATACTTCATTTTTGATACTCATTTTTCCCCCCCCTAAACTCCATATCAACAGTTTATTTAAATTTTATCATCAAAATGGTGTTTAAATAAATGAATTCATTAAAACTTTAATCAAATGAAAATATAACAATTAATTTTCAACATAATGTTGTATTATTTTTTTATCAAAAGAAGTGTTAATACAGAATCTCACAGCACAAACCAAAATACAACACTGGAGTTATATTTTGTCAAATAAAGTGCTGCATAACAGAGCATCACAGATGGTAGATCCTGCTTAAGTATAATACAATTACTGCTGATTTATTATTATTATTAGTAGTAGTAGTAGTAGTAGTAGTAGTAGTACAGTGAATATTACATAACTTTACAGTTGGGATATATTTCTGTCATAAATGTTTCCTATAAATGTACCTTTTTGATGGAGCCTTTATTTTGAAGTGTTTCTGTGTTGTTGCTCTGACGTTATGACGGCAGCTTCCCACTCTGGAAAAGCCGGTCACTACGTGACTCAAAGTGATTATTAAAACTGCAAAAGGCTGCTATTTAATTAAATAGGTATGTACTCTGTATGTGCCTCCTGCTACAACGTGAATTAAAGTTTAATGTCATCTGCTACAAACAGAGCGCTCGATGCTCATGATGGTGTTTTTGCGGTTAAATAATCTCACTACGACATAACTTGATTTTAATTTGTGGGCTGAATGTTTACATAATAACATTCGTACATCAGATGGTTTTTGGTATCGGAGCATTTTTACAATTACCAGTACATAACTGCAGTATCGGACCTGATACTGATACCAGTATCGGTACATCCCTAAATTTTAGGGACTTTTTTCAAACAGTGGAAGTAAATGGTGACTGAGGCTTTCATTTTGCCTAACATGTTATTTTGTGTTCCATAGAAGACAGAGAGTTATATGGGTTTAGAACAACACAAGGGTGAGTAAATGATGAGATAATTTAATTTATAGTGAACTATCCCTTGAACTCCATTCTAGGGTTTTGCTGTTGACATGGGCGAAGTATCCAATGAGATGAGTTAGATCAAATGGTCACAGGACCCCCAGAGTTCTGCAGAGAAATAACTGACACAAAATGACCTTATTCCAGGCAAAACTTGAATACTGTTTTTAAAAGATTGATCCTTCAAATTTCTTTCTTTGAAAATGTTCAGTGCCTTGCTACTTTTTTCTTTGAAGTCCTGTAAACGTTGTCATTTGCTTTCTGAAATTCCTTGTGAAATTGACGCTATGATCGAAGAGCTGCACAGACGCCTTTTAACGTTGCCATGGAGATGTCTGATACGACTCAAACCCTGCGTCCTGCCTCTCTTCTCCTTTCTTTTCTCTCTTTTTTTTAATTCTATTTCCATTTCTAGCTCCACTAATCAAGGACTGCCAATAAGCCCAGAACAAACAGATGTTACAGATTAATTTTCCCATCACTTGAATTAGAAAGTAAATTAAAACAAAAAGATTTTCTGCTAGAGTTCAATAAACAACTCATGCCTATTTATTTTATTTTATTTATTTTTTTACCTCCTGTCAAGAACAAATGTTACATTGCTAACAAGGCAGATGCATGGCTGTCTAATGGGGGGTTGTTGGTTTTCCAGTGCTGTTATTTTCAAGCTACCAGAATGTGGCTCATTATGGCTGGTGTTCGTGGGTGCATATGTGTGTATGTGTGTAAGTGTGTGTGTATGTTAAGCTGTTTCACAAGCTGGAAAGGCTAACATTATTGTTAGCATTGACCGATGCTGGAGCTTTCATATGCTTCTGACCTTTCAGGGATTTTTGCCAAGGTTTCAGTTTCTATGATATTGTACAAAAGAATGTGCTCTGCAGATACTTTGTAATGCAGAAATCAGGTGCACTGTACACTTCCCACACAAACACACTATCCAAATCCATAAGTGCACGTGAAGCCTATGGCATGCTGCATGGTGACTTTCCTGCACATATGCTTGTGTTCTGTAAATATACTGTACCTTGTCCAGGCCAAAGGTCTTGGTGAGGGCGAAGCCCCAGCCCTGCTTGAAAGCCCTGTGGATCATGGCTGCGCTGGTAGTGGGGGGAGCGCTGGCCAGTCCAAACGGGTTCGGGAACTTAATCCCGCACATCTCAACGCTGATGTCCACTGTATCGATTGCGCAGTGGAACAAGGGCAGTTTGGGAGTGGTGCTTACTGTGTTACCATGGAGGGACTGCAGAGAAAACACACAATCCATGCTTACTTGTTGTGCCTTTAATACAGATACAAAGAAATACTGAATATGAAGATACAGTTGCGGGGAAAAAAGTATGTGAACCCTTCGGATATATCTGGGTTTCTGAATAAATTGGTCATAAAATGATATCTGACATTTAACTAAGTTGGAACAATAGACAAAACAGTCTGCTTAAACAAATAACACCCAAACAATGATAGGTTTTTATGTTTTTATTGAACACACTGGGTAAACGTTCACAATGCAAGGTGATACAGAACGGATAGTTCCGGTCCTGGATGCTGATTGGTCAATTGCCGTGTTTTATTCACACCTCATTCATTTTTGTTGCATGGCAACGTTCTGTTACAGTTTACTGTCAGGGACTATCCCTGCACCAGAAATTACATACTGTCAGAGTTACAGTATTTACTGTATTTGAGGAAGGACGCATTTCTCTGCTGGCAAAACAGTAAGTTCTTTAGATATGCATGGGAGTAGAATGAATAGATTCCGGACATACTTCTCCAGAGACATGGGTAATGACCCGTGACCCGAATATATGATGTGATAACAACAACAGAGAAACTAATCTACTCTGGTTTTCTTAAACAAGCACCATTTAAGAACAATAAACAACTTTATTGGTATATACTGTATATATCTCTTACATTTGAAAAGAGCCATCCAATTTGCGGTTCATCGGCATACTTTTAAATCCAGCATTTTGAACGTGACGTCTCCTCAGCTCCCATGGGATTATGGGATCGTAAAGTGTCCAGTCGATCCGCACTTCAGAATCTAACCAGAAATAGCAGGTATTTCTCGCTCACTGTTTTATGAATACTAAGGATTCAGACATACTACTCCACTGATATACTGTTTTTGGCATACTAGAGGAGGGATGGCATTTAAAGAGTTTACTTAAAAAAAAAAAAAATAAATAAAAAAAAAATTAATAAACAAATGTTCGTCCATTTGTTTTTCCTGTTAGATCTTTCATAGTGATCTTTACTGTATGTTAGATTGTAATTGGCCTCATATCTGTCACAGCAGTTACACTTTGAAAATTAAAAACAGCCATTTGTGATCAGAGTTAAAGGGATAGTTCACCCAAAAATGAAAATTATCTCATCATTTACTCACCCTCATGGAATCACAGATGTGTATGACTTTCTTTCTTCTGCTGAACACAAATGAAGATTTTAAGAAGAATATTTCAGCTCTGTAGGTCCATACAATCCAAGTGAATGGTAATAGATGTATATCTACTTTTGTAGCTCCAAAATTCATGTAAAGGAAACATAAAAATAATCCATAAGTCTCCAGTGTTAAAATCCATATTTTCAGAAGCAATATAATAGGTGTGGGTGAGAAACAGATCAAAATGTAAGTCCTTTTTTTACTCTAAACCTCCACTTTTAATTTTACATCTGAAAGTCACATGTGGTGCCTGTTTAGTTTCACTTTCACATGTGAAAGTGAAAGTTAAAGTGGAGATTTAGTGTAAAAAAAGTACTAAAATATTGTTCCCTATCTGTCACTTACTCGAAGTTGTGTCGATGTAGTGACACTAGGGGTCACTCTTGGGAGCCCGAGACACCTCTGGTCTTTGATAAAAGGCCAATGAAAATTGGCGAGTGGTATTTGCATACCACTCCCCCGGACATACCGGTATAAAAGGAGCTGGTATGCAACCACTCATTCAGATTTTCTCTACGGAGACGAACGGTCGATGTTTAATGAGCTGAATGTTCATTCACCTCTGCTGGATTCTCCCTCCTCTGCACTGGTGCACTGCAGAGAACGCCCCTGGGCGTTTCGGCAGAAATAATAGAGTATATTTTATTAAAAGAGCATATTTCTCCAAAAAAGTGGCACACACGGAACGTCTTTTTAAAGACACGTCTTTTTAAAGATGCCTTTCCGTTTGTGTGTTATTCCTGGTTGCGGTCGTTATCTCTCAACATCTGATGGTCACGATCGCTGTCTTTCGTGTCCGTACGCAACCCACACGGAGACAGCATTTGTGAATGGATCATGCATTCATCGCGAGAACATGACCATGGCAACGTTGCGGTCGCGGCTTGCTTTCGTAAGAAAGCAAGACACCCCAGCGGCTCCCTGCCTCGGTCCTTCTACCTACGGGTATGAGGCCAGCGCGGCTAGCACTGGGGGCGATTTGGGGACCCCAATGGGACCACCTCCACCGGGTATCCCCCCTCACGGTGAGTTGGACCGCTCTCGAGCGCAGCATCGGAGAGCGGGCTCATCCAGTCGGATGCAGAAACCTCAGCTGGGCTCCCTCCCTCGGGTATGGTCGCCCAGTCATAGGCTGACATGGAAATGATGGACATGTTTTCCGCTCTCCCCTGAACCCTCCGCTCTCCCCTGAACACTCGCAGCTCAATGATTGGTTCCTGGGCTCGCAGTGCCGCTCACAGCCATGCCCCGCTCCAGTTCCTTTCTTCCCGGAAGTGCACGAGGCGCTGACAAGGTCGAGGGAGGCACCTTTTAATGCCCGGTCCCGATCTTTCAGCTCCCCTGCCCTCACTACCCTTGATTGTGGGGCGGCCAGGGGCTATTCGGCGATTCCTCCGGTGGATAAGGCGCCCAAAGCTCCCGTCCAAGGCCTGTAGGTTTACGTCGTCCCTGATGGCCAAAGCCTACAGTGCCGCTGGACAAGCCGCCTCCGCCATGCACGCCATGGCTCTCCTGCAAATCCACCAAGCCAAGGCACTAAAGGAACTGCACGAGGGTAGTTCAGCCCCAGATTTGATGCAGGAGCTGCACTCGGCGACTGACCTCGCTCTCCAGGTGACGAAGGTCACGGCGTGGTCTCTCAGGCGGGCGATGTCCACCTTGGTGGTCCAGGAGCGCCACCTTTGGCTCAACCTGGTCGAGATGGGAGAGGCCATCAAGGCATGGTTCCTTGCTGCCCCCATTTCAAAGCGCCCCTGAGACGGGCGACCCAGGGACGAAAAAACCCACTGCCTTGGAGCTGGTAAGCAGACCACTCCATCCCCCGGTGGAGGGCCGGGAGGAGAATCTTTTGTTGCCTTTTCATTTAATTTCGCAGCATGCCCAAGTGGCTGCGGTACCCAACAGTTCAGCAAAAGAACAGTTTCCTCGTTCCCTGGGTCACATACCCGGTGTG